>NC_056726.1:1731190977-1731523477 GCF_019279795.1 Protopterus annectens | reverse complement strand
CTTTTTTAAGCCTGGCCATGTATCCCAAATCTTTGACAAGTTCTGGTACCCTTGACAAGTGTAAGCAGGGGCTTGGGAAATGGACCATTTACAGGTTGTCTATGTTCATTAGAGACACAAGTGCAAAGCCAGGGTGGCTCCTGGCCCCTGATAAGGAAATGACCATGACTTTCTCCTTTCTCAGCCTGGTGAAAGGAACATCAGTGTGTCTCATGATGGAGTCTCCAATAACTACAATGTTGGATTGTGTGGTGGCTTGCCTTATGGTTTTAGAAGTAGAGGCTCCATTAGATATGTCTGTATGTGTTGATGTGGGTGTTTTTTGAAACAGTGAAATTGGGGCTGCTGAGGGTTGTTATGTGTACTTCACCTTGGAGGTTATTTGGGGTTTATGAAGGTTACATTTAAGTGCTTCAGCATATACAGGTCTACATGTCTGCTTTGAATTGTGTATGATGGGTGCAGTGTGAGGACTACTGACAACCTTACTGACATTAGGAGTACTTTTATGTGGGAGCTTTGCCTCCAGAGACATTATGTAAATACATCTCTCACATACCATATTATTTTGTTTGAGAATTAACTGGTTGTCAGTAAACATGAGGCAATTTCTGCATTTCCTCAGGATGCCCATCTCCACCAAGCTGGTAATGGAGATACTGTAAAAGTTCATATCCATGGCAACAGAACATTTTTTATTGATTAGACAGTTGGAGTGAGACTATAAAGCAATGTCAAGAGTATATCCGGTTTGCATCTCTGGGAACAGTGCTTGTCACTGCAAACTAGTCCTGTGTGCCACTAGTATTAGAGAAATTTCAGTTGTGCTTTTACAGGAAAGATGTCACTCAAGGTGTCTGGCTCTATATAGGGCACTGCCAAACATTTGAGGGGAAACTAATAAGTAGACCCTGAAAATTTCAGGATGAATTATTTAGGCAGATATTCTGAAGTTAGTAACAAATCAAGGAGTATTTACTGAAAACAAAGAACTAGCTTGTCAAGAATGATGAAAAAAGCAGAGTCACATGAATGGCTACTGCCTGGCTATTACTAGTACTGGTCTCACCACAGTTTCACTCTGCTGGGATACAATGCTCCTTTGCATATTCTCTCACCAGAAGCAAAGCATTAGAACCAATCTCAAAATGAGATGCAGGCTACAGCCTGTTTGGTGATGCATGGTCTTGTCCCTGATGGTGCAGGGGTCTGTAGGCTTGTTATAGCCTTTTCTTGGTAGATGCCTTGAAAAGCAACCACACCAATTAGGAACTTCAAGCACAGACACTCACTGCCCAACCAGAAAAAGTCAGGAATCAATGCACTCTGCTCCTTCTATCACCAGGAGCAGAATATAAGCAGAAATTTCAAGCTATCACCTATGAAGCAATTATTAGGTTTTCCAGTGACCATCAGTCTCCAGAAAATAATGTCTCTGTGCTCCTTCTCGCACCAGGAAAAAATAATCAAAAGATGACTACTTGACAGGCAGAATGTAGGCTCCAATAATTTGTGGTCTTTCAGTAGATGTTGCAGATTTTAAAGATAAGATGGAAAAGTGGGTTAATATCCTATGCACTGCAGTGTGCACTAAACAGTTAGACATGAAAGAGAGGGTAATTTAAGCTTTAGCTGTCTAAGTGGAGAGACACTAATTTTAAAAGCGCAAGATAGATTGAAAGAGAGTGGGCACTTTGCATTGTGCTTCTATGGAATACAGTGGGATGGCCAATAAATTTAAACAGTTGAAGGGGAGTGATTTCACAAAATTATCATTTTGAACTTAACAACAGCCAAAGAACGGGGAGAATGAGGAAGATATTTGGTTAAAGTAACATAAGGGGCAGGCAACTAGAAAGACAGTTGAGTTTAAGAACACAGCAACACCAGCGTGGGAGGGTGGTCAAAAATGTTTGTGTGACTAACAAGAGACACAGCTGTGGTCTCTTTCCTAGTTTTAATGTGCAATTAAATGCAGAATACAAGTAAAACACAGTCTAAAGAAAACAAATCACAATACACTAAATAGAAGAAGGCAATAAAGTAATACAAAATACAAGAAAGCAAAATCAAACTAACCTTTCCCTCACAGCAAGTTGTAGCAGAGTCTGGATGAGCTTTTCCAGTAGTTTCCCAGGCTATGTCTGAAAAAAAGGATCCTTAGACCATCCCAAGTGATTAAGAAATGATAAACAAAACAAATGAATACAAATTCTGCAAGTTGTCAGTCTAAGGGTTTAAAACTGGGACTAGTGACCATTAGCTGCTGAAAAGTCAATAAGATGCCAATTATTGCCATAGGAAATGTTTTCTTTTATGACACTTGCTATAACAAGGAGTACTAAAGCTATCACAGACAAAAGAAGCTATCATAATTAGATTTGACTTCTTCATAGCTTCATACTCAGGTAATGGTACATCAACCACTGTAAGCTTAGCCAACAATGCCACAAAAGGACCCTTAACCTATGTCTCAGTTTTTAAAATTCTTCCTCGTTTGGTTTCAGAACTGAAGGGAATGCAGCAAGAAAGTTGCAATTTTCACTACACTCAAATAGTTTTTGGCTAAAACGTAGTGATGAAATTGCTTGGCATGGAAAAATAGTGCCTCTGATGAGAAATAAATGTTGTTTTGCTGAAATTTCTTTGAAAGGTCAATGAAATTACTTTTCTGAGGGAACATACTATGGTATTTCACATGAAAGTGGAGTTTTTGTCAGCTTGGAGTGATATCCCATGAAATAATGCCTATTGCTAAACTTACCACTTTTGATCTGCACAACTGATGGGAATGACTCTGTACCTGTTTTACTGACTGTGATGACTTGAAAAACACCTGGTTTGGAAACTATAAATACTTTTAACACTAGGTACACATTTTCTTCAGGCTTACTTTCAGTTATAGCAGGACATGGATGAGGTCTCCTGACATTTTTAGGTGTAGGCTAGGAAAGATCTCCTAAAATGTTTAAAGTATCTGTTATCAGACATTCTGAGAAAATATTTCATAAGGAGCTTCCCTGAACTGGACTATCTTTTATCCACAATTAGGCAAGTACCAGGCTAGCTGCCCTTGTGGGCCTTTATAAGCCTTGCCAATTTCCCCTTCAAGAGTGAGAATCAAACCCTATACCTAATCATTATTACATCCTCCAACGGAGCATCTGAGATGTTTTTCATACAAACTTTACAGAATAACTTGAGGAAAACCATCCCTCTCACTTGCCTGACTGCAGTTATCAGCTCTCATTGATATGCGAACAAAGCCTTTACTGTAATATTATGGCTGAGGAGAGGGCTTGGAGACTATTCACAAACATGAAATACTGTAGTCATTTGAAAAGCATTGCCCTCCTTGGATGACAGCGTGTCTGTGTGTTTGTGTGTGTTTGTGTGTGTGTGTGTGTGTGTGTGTGTGTGTGTGTGTGTGTGTGTGTGTGTGTGTGTGTGTGTGTGTGTTTCTGTGAACTAGAAAAAAGGAAATACACATTTTCATTTTCACTTTACAGGAGTCCTTTGCACAGGCTGCTTCGGTAAAGTTTGGGAGGCTAAGGGAATGAACACTTCAACCAATATGAAGGCTTTACAAAGGAATACATTAATGGAACAGATGAACAGACATCTCTAAGCTATCTTGGTTCTAATTCCACTTTCTCACAATGCACTACTGGATTTCCTTCAGATAATGCATGGCATTTATTATCATCAAAAAGCTGATGTTATGAATACTAGACTGCTGACAAACCTTCTGGCTGATGGAGATGGTTGGAAGATAGAACATGGGAAGAAGCACAAAGATTTCTGTTTTCTCCTGCGAAAGAAAAGTAATTTTGCAGGACTATATTTCAGGTGGCACTCACAATCTTTTTTTTTTTTTTGTCCTAAGAATAAATCTGACTTGTCCAGATTAAGGGTCAAGCCTAAACTGTTAAAAATGCCAGGATCTCATAATATTGGAATTCAATTTCTGACATGCAAACTTACATATATGAGTAAATGTGAACATCCATGGGTCATGAAATGAGCAAACAGTGAGTTTAAGTTGAACACTCTTAGAGCAAAATAAAAGTAACAATACAAGAACGTGAACTAGAAATTCTTAATTCCCTCTTTGGGATTTCAGCATAGGTACACACAGATGAGTATTCATTAAATGAGGGTTATCATCCTTACTGCACAGACAGATGCTCAGACTTTAAAGTCAACATTCTGAACTTCTCTGGCTTAAAATACTTTGATTTATCAAAAGCAGCAGTGGTCTCTATTTGTCATCCTTTCTATGAACTAGAAAAAAGGAACACACATTTTTCTTTTCACTCTACAGCAGCCTTTGCACAGGCTGCTTGGGTAACATTTGGGAGGCTAAGGGAATGACCACTTCAACTAGTATGAAGGCTTTACATGAACTGCATCTGAGAAGGGTTTTCATACAAACATTTACCGAATAAATGGAGGAGAAATACCCCTCTCACACACCTGACTGCAGTTAACAGCTCTCCGTGATATGCAAACAAAGCCTTTCTGGTAACATTATGGGGTAGGAGAGGGTTTGGTGACTATTCAGAAATTGGAAATAGTCACTTGAAAAGCAATGCCCTCCTTTAAAGACTGTGTGTATGTGCGTGTGTATGCATGTGAACGAGTGCATGTATGACAAAATGGGGAAAAGAGTAAAGCATATCCTAATGTGAAGAAATCAACAAAGATCAATGGAATCAGATTTTCATTTTGTGCTATAGTAAACTTGATATGAATTTAACGAAACTTTTGAAGGCACTGGCTTATTGCCTGCTGAATGAAGTGGTTAGTATGACATGATACCTATAGTGTTGACTATGGGGAAAAGTGTGCAGGTCTGACTTGGGCTAGTCTCTCTTTATACACAATCCTGTTGTTTTCTTGGTTCTTCAGATCCCAGAGTAAACTGCATGGTATGGTTTTAGTGCAAATGAGACCTTGCTGTAACTGGCTTTGACACAACTTCTGGAGATATTCATTTTTTCTCAGACAAACGTAGGTTTATTTTGCTTATTCCAGCTTGGGTCCACTTCAAATGCAGACGCTTTGCACTAAAGCTACTTTCTGGTGAATGTCAGAGTAAACTGCATGGTATGGTTTTAGTGCAAAGTAGACCTTACTGTAACTGGCTTTAACAGTTGCTGGAGATATTAATTTTTCTCAGACAAATGTAGGTTTATTTTGCTTATTCTAGCTTGGGTCCACTTTAAATGCAAACGCCTTGCACTAAAGCTACTTTTTGGTGAATATTTCTTTGGACACTATAGGATCATAGGCATTATGTTGTGGTGGCCTCCAGAGGGGCCATGCCACAGAACTTGGGCCTAACAAGTGTCGGACCAGGGGGCTGCAAAGACACCTCAACTGCGTCAGCAAAATCAAGTTTTGTTGAGGGGCTGGACACAGAAATGTCTTTAGTGTCTCCTATGTCCTTCTTCTTCTGATGCTAATCCTTACACTTATTATGGATGACAGCCTGGGAGCCAGTGGATACCACTGTGTGTGAAGACCCTGCTTTACTGGAATCCATATAATGCTGAAGAGACTCGGCCCTATGTTTAAAAACACTTGCATGTTGCCATCACTGACAGACGTAGATGCCCTTCTGATGTTGGTCCTGCATTGCCCTGTTGTGCTGGAGCCTCTACCAGTGGGACCTGTGAAAACATGTAAACACATGGCAACATTGTCAGTCCACATACATACATATGCCTCCATAGCTCCCTGTGACATGCATACAGGTATACATAGAAGGACTGCTACACAATACATTACAAGCTGTACCTTGTTACACTGGATGTTGCACTTTAAGACCAGACATGCCTGGAAGGCAAGTTATGAAAGTGGGCCTTGCTTGGTCACTCTCATCAGTCATATAATTGTGAGTGCTATAGTCTGCTATACTAAATATTAATAACTTAGTACTTCTCTGACTAAAACAAGGATGGTTGGTGCCAAGCCTGCTTCCACATCCAAGCCACATCCAGGTAAGAAGGGCCAATCCTCTTGACTGGCAAGCAGCACCAACATCCAGACCTCTGGATAGATGCTTCTGGGAGTGGTAAAATGGAGCTCCTGAATGGTGTACCAGACAGAGCAGGATTTCCTGTTCTTCCTGCACAAAAAAAATTATAAATTTGCAGAGCAGGAGACAGACCATTACAATGGTCATTTGAAGCTGGAATATCCCTGGTTCAAGCTGACATACGCATCAAGTGACACCGCTGACATCATCCATTCTAATGTAAGTGGTGCCACACTGACCTGCTCCACAAATGGGTGACAGAAGTTTAAGCCAGATTGTACTGTAAGCATTTACCATTTTTGGTTGATACCATTGTCTTGTACTGTTCACATTGTTGTACATGTACATGTTTGTTTTGCAGCAGCTCAGGAGCATTGCTTTAGTGTGGTTGGGTGCCAAAGAAGTCAGAACTGCCTGTCTAAGCAGTGGGGTGTGTATGTATTCTGTGCCAGTTCACTGTGCAACTGAAATTGTGTTTGTATAATATGTATGTGTAACATTTTTTCCATTGTGTCATCCTTCTTCAGGCCCAACTATAGAAGAGGAGGAAGAGGAAAGACTGCATACATGTTGGTCTGTAACAGCCTTGGTATCTTATGCTGCATCACCAGTGCCACCTGGTCTGCTTCTCAGAAGGGCTTTAGTGGTCCCACTGCTGAAATTGACATGGAGGGGTCATTGGTGTTCTCCATGTCTACCTCTCACAGGGGAAAGGCTGAAAGGCTTCCCTTATGAAAGTCAACTGTAGGAGTCTGCACTGTATCCTGGCATTAGGTGCAGTGGCTCATTACTGCTGAGGTGCACTAAAATGGTTGGATGCCTCCCTTAGCAAGATGGGAGTGCCTTCTGATACAACTGGGAGAGTTACATGACTGTCAGGCCTCCAGAAGAGCAACCAGCCAATAACTTCAGCCAGTCAGTATAGGGGATGTGACTGTCTGTCATCCTG
Organism: Protopterus annectens; assembly: GCF_019279795.1. Lineage (NCBI taxonomy): Eukaryota > Metazoa > Chordata > Ceratodontiformes > Protopteridae > Protopterus > Protopterus annectens. The sequence goes on along the minus strand of NC_056726.1, from coordinate 1,731,516,485 downwards.
TTATACAGCCTACAGTCAACCATGCCAAGGCCCACGCTATCCCATTCCCTTTGTCTTCCATCCCTTATGTGTCATTCCCTAATTCCTTGTTCCTTCCCCAACCTTCTCCATCACCAGTTGTGCATCCTCTACATATATGTTTCCATCCATTTTCCTCCCAAACATTTGTGTGCATGTTGCTTCTGTCTGTCTGTGCCTGTATTGTATGTTTGCCTGTAGTACCATTCTCACTTGCCCTTCTTTTTTGAAGATTAAAAAAATGGGCTCTATTCCACAAAAAAAAGCACACTACTTATGTCTTATGGTTATCCTTACACATTTACCTCTGCTTGTTGTTCCTACCTGTATTACTTTTCTATCAACTCTACTTTCTCCCAATTTATATGATGTACAGATTTGTCACTTTGCTGTGCTTCACCCAGATTAGCCTATCTATTGGCTGCTGTGCTGAGCTTTGATGCCTTTCTCATGGATGTCTGCTACTAGCTGCAGCTATGTGCTACAGCACTGCACACAGTGGTGCACATAGTCTTGTGCATGCAAACATGTCTTAATACTGATGGTTTTCACATCACATATATGTGCTCTTGTGGCAGTGCTCCTTCCATATGGTAATATGGTGCTCCTCTTGTTACCACTGCTTCTCACTTGCTCAACATGCAGGCACTATCTCCTGTCTGCTACATCTGTAAGTATCCCTCTGCCACTCTGTGCAGCAAGTACCTTGGCCATTAAAACAATGCAGGTGCACAGATTGTCTGTGAATCCCTGCCAACATCTGTTTTGGTGACATATTTTAAAAGAACAGATATACAAGAACAAGACAACACATTTTCAAAACAGAATATAACAACTCATGATAATGTGTGGAGACATTTGAAAATAGAATATAACAACTCAGGATAATGTGTGGAGACATTTTTTCACAAAAAGGGTGCTGAATGCAAGCAGAGGCTTTCTTGAGGAGGCTGTGGAGCATAAGAAATTGTTATTGGCTACTCACTCCCACTTTCCCCTGTGAGGACATCCAGGAATGTTTTCAATAAACATAGGACAGCTATTGATGGGGTCTGGAAAATTAAATTATAGGTTAACTAGGATCTACAGTTCTTGCAAAAGGAATAGAACTACAGCAGATTGACTTAGAAGGCTGAGGTCATGGTGTACAAGTGAGGTACAAGCAACATCCTATTGAATGGAGTATGGCCTCACAATCTCCACATCCTTGGTGCATTACTCTAACCAAGCCATTTAACCAAAGCAATGCATTCAGATCAGCACTGATGCAAAGAAGTGGGTGCTACATAATAATAGAAAACAAAAAAAAAATACATGGTTCAAGTGAAACAATGTGTACATTTCTTTATCAAAGAAGAAGCAATCTGCAATACATACAGATCAATATCAAGGACTAAGCCTGCTATTATATGCATTATTAAAAACTCCAGTACAAATGTAAACTCCCCCTTTAAAAAAAGAGCTAGATCTAGGATGTGCATGTTACCCAGACTTCCAGCTTAGCTAGAAAGCTACAGTATCACAGATTTTACATAAAACATTAAATTAAGGTCTAATCTACCTGAAGTGGTGGCAATTCATTGTGATCTTAGCAATCCAATAACACCAATCAAGAATTTGTCTGTGCCATCTACTAATTTCCCTTATTCAATATAAATAGCACCATATGTTCCCCCCCTCTAAAAAAAAATCTACAGGATTCCTACTCATCATTTCTTGATACACTGGAAAATATTAGGGTTCAACCTAACACCCTAATAATGGGCGATTTCAACTACCCCACCATTAAGTGGGAAAACTACTCATGTACCAACTCTTGTGCTCAATGTTTTCTGGAATTCATAAATTCCAATGCCTTGGATCAACTTATCCACACCCCCACTAGGGGCAGCAATATCCTAGACCTGGTTATTAACAACATGGGCAACTGGTGCTCCACACCAGAGGTCAATTCCCCGTCGATCAGATCCGACCACAAGCTAATCACCCTAGACATCCACATCCCTCCCCCACCCCCCCCCCCATTAGGAAACCACCATAAAGAATTTCTCCAAAGCCAACTTCACGCTTCTTAAGACAGAAGTGGCAAACTTCTCAACACCCATGGTGATGGACAATAGAGGTATGACTGCTGAATCCTACACAAATGCACTTTATAAGCACTTACATGAGTGCACGGATCGTGCAATCCCTAACAGAACCAAGATGCTATCCTCCAAAAAAAGGAAGCCAATCCGGTGGTCCCCTGCCATAAACAAACTCTACAACAGAAGAAAGAAACTGTTGCAAAAAAGAGTAAAATCCCATGGTCAGCCTCAGTAAGAAGCTGAGATCCCTCATAAAATCCTCCAAAGCTAGTTATGAAAACAAAATCGCCACTGACTCTAAAGACAACCACAAAGCATTCTATAGCTACGTCAAGAATCTCAATGGCAACACTCAGATCTGCTCTGAGTTACAGCACAATGGCACTAAATATACAGAACCAAGTGATATTGCCAACATCCTGGCAGATAGGTTCAGTGCTAACTTTACCCCCCCTCTCATCCCCTAAAGGGCCCATCTCTATACCGGAAGAATGCAAAGTTCCTGTAATCACGGCTGCACAGGTAAAAAACACACTCTCCAAAGCCAAGAACACAGCATCCATGGTATCTGACAACATCCAAGGCTGCATTCTACATGAACTACAGAATGAACTGCCACCCCACCTAAGTACCATGTTCAATCATAGCCTCACCTCAGGCTATGTGCCCACTGAATGGCGCACAGCGATGGTTATCCCACTGCACAAAGGGGGAGCCACCACGGACCCCGGAAACTACCGCCCCATTAGCCTGATGAGCCTGGTCTGCAATGCTATGGAATGTATCATCATGGAACTTATAAACAATGACAGTGGTAATCTCCAAACTCAGGACCCCACCCAGTTCAGGTTTGTAAAAGGCAGATCATGTCTACTAAACCTGATAGACTTCTTTGAACCAGTCACCAAAGCCGTAGATGAGGGTAAGGTGGTTCACACAGCCTATCTAGATCTCAAAAAGGCTTTCGACACCATCCCCCACTCTGGAATTATAGATAAACTCACTAAACTAGGTATAAATCCCTATGTCACAAGATGGGTTGCCAACTGGCTCACTGACAGAACCCACACTGTGAAAGTAGCAGACTCCAAATCCAACTTCAGTGCAAAACAACAAAAGCCAGTCCAATAATGTAAAGAAAATTTATTCTCTCTAGAGCCTCAGCCACAGTAAGCCTTCAAGGAGTGAAATCCAACTTCAGACCAGTGACAAGTGGAGTACCACAGGGTTCAGTCCTGGGTTCTCTCCTGTTTGGTATTTACTTCAATGAAGTAGAAGCTAACACAGAAGGTCTTTGGCTAATGAAGTTCCCATATGACTGCAAACTAGGAGCCATAATCAAAACTCCAAAAGATGTGGACATCCTACAAAAGGGCCTCACTGAGACAGATGCCTGGTGTCAAAGCCATGGCCTCAAGCTCAATGCCAAAAAGTGCATTGTCATCCCTTTTGGTAAAAACTCTGTACCCATGAACTACCAGATAGACGGTAGTCTACTTAACACTGAAACTGTGATGAGACCTTGGGATGGACAGTAGTCTCTCCTTTGATAATCACATTGCCACAGTAGTCAGAAAATCCTTCTACATGGCACACCTCATCACAAAAGGTTTCTCATCCAGGAAAAAAGAGGTCATCGTTCCCCTGTACTCGCCACTCATTAGATCCATTATAGAGTACAATGCCTCTTTTGGTATGTACCTCACAAGACATCTACAACAACTGGAAAGGCTGCAGAAATACCTCACAAAGAGGATTACCAGCCTCAAACAGATGCCGTACACAGACCGTCTCAAAAAACTGCAGTTTTACTTCATCACATATTGCCTACTCAGAGGCGATCTCTGCCTAACACACAAATCTATGTCAAACCCAGAACTTTTGGACATGCTCCACTTAAAGAAATCCCAATCCCTCCGAACTACATGCTCTAGGGACCTAAACCTTGTCACCACAATAAACAGAACATACTGGAGGGATAGATTCCTGTCCCAGAGACTTCCCATACTCTGGAACAAACTCCCTATCTATATCAAACAAAACTCCACATTAGCACTCTTCAAGAAAAATCTTGATGATTGGATGGGAGACAGGAAATTCACCCCTGGGATCACTTCTGTGGCTCCGCTCGACACTGGCACAGGAAAATAATTTTCTTGGGTGGCAAAAGCCAGGGTACCTTTTGGCTAGGTTTATAAAGGCCCTAGGGCCAATAGCCTAGTACCTACCTATGAACCTATGAAGGTCCAATGAGGTCTACCCAGTCAAAAAGTATGATAAATCAACATATATATAAGAAAGTAATAAAAGCTGGCTTCATGTTCATCTGAGTTCACAAATTCTTTAGTGAAAGTTACAATATGTTAAGTTTCTAAGTTTGACTGTCATGTCATGAAAGGAAGCAGACAGCAAGACACCCCAACACGTGAGATTTTGAAGATAAGTATGAGGAAAGACTTATCTGAGTAAACGTGTGTTCCAAACCAGAGTACACAGATGAAGCACAAAGTCAAAAGTTCATATTATGGGGGCTAATGTAAATATCTTCAGAATGTAGCAGCAGCAGATGAAAATTCCTTTTGCTCTACATAGGCTTCCAAAATGTAAAATTCCTTCGAGTGCTGCATGACTCGATCAAAGCTCCTTCTGTGTAATGAAGAAGCCAAAAAAAAATGTTTGTCATCAGTTGCCCACTCCTAGCAATGAAACAAATTTTATTAGATGTGCAACTGTCATATTTTATACTGAAAAGATTATTTTTTTTACTTTCCTGTCCACATTACTAATAGTTTTCCATGCAACAGAATAACAGCTCCTTGGTTCAGAGGGGTAAAAACTGGACTGCAATCCAAATGACCAGTGATCATTTTGTATCCTTATTGCTGATGGGAGTGAGTAGCCAGCACCAACTTGTTTATGCTCAGGGAAAGGAATACCAGCTCAGACTGTTGCAACAGATACCTGATAGAGGTGACGTATCCTGGCAAGGGTAGTGTAAGGACTGGGAATGATGCCCTCCAAACAGTACAAATGCACTGTAGTTGGCAAAGGACATACACAGAAATGTACATGCTGAATGGAATCACTTAACTGCCCTGTCGGAGGGATGTAGGACATTGAGAAACTCTATAGGATGCCTGGATGTTGGTCTCTTATTACCAGGTTTCACATACAGACATTGAATGGGCTGGCCAGGTCATGGATATGTTGGTGATTATCAGGCAATGAGGAAAAAAAAAATATGGAAAAACTTCCATGTTACAGACTGTGACACAATGCGTGTTTTGTAATTATGCTCTGCTCTGCTATGCTAGTCTATGCATTAACAATAATGCATGACTGGTTATGAGTATTACACAACTGACTCATGACGGCGGTGGTTTGACAACAAGAGTAAATCCACAAGCAAGAGTGTATTATTGCTATTGTACAATAATATCACTTAAGAAAAAAATGTTTATCTTTCTTATAATTTTACTATATAACAGGACTTTAACATTCTTCTGCCTTCTTCACTCAAAACTATTATACTGGACATGCATATGGCACTTAAGTCCGTATGCTGCATAGGGCAGTCCAAGACAGGCGATGGAGAAGAGAACAACTCCTTAACTGTCTCATTGTCTCTTTTTCTTATCTCTTTCTCTTTTGCTCTCTTTTTCTCTCTGTCTTTTTTTTAAACATTGTCAGGTTATATTTCAGATCTTTTGTTCAAGAATTCTAGACAAAGCCAAAATTAATGGGTAAACAATGGAAAGAATCAGATAAATACTACTGTAAGGGAGTTAAAAAGGTTAACAGATAAACAGGTGTTGGTATTAATGTGCACTCTTTAAATAAGACAAAGAATGAAACTTTGTTATTATTGATTCATAAAAATCATCAATGATTTATCAGAAAAATCAAACATTTTATGAGACAGTCAAAAACATGAGAACAATTAGGGATGGTTTGTAAAAAACTCTGAACAGTTGAAAGGTATAGTTACCAGCAGTACGATCGATCAATACTTGTGGTAAGCATAAATCTCAACTGTACAAAGTATAGAACTACATCCCCAATTTTTCTCAGATTTTAACCTGTCACTCATAAAATGCCATAAAGTTATCCAGCATATCTCAATAGAAAGTTCAACCACTCAACAATACTTAAGCAGCCAGATGTCGTTCTACTGGAATATGCTCAATTTACAATGGGCACACTAATTGGGATGTTCAGTCATTGTGCACACTTCTGAATGCTAATGTCTTTTTACTGTACAACATGTATTACTATGAAGTCATGTTGGAGGAATATAAGATTACGGTGCCAAGAATAAGAAAAATGTGTTGCCTGACACTGAACAATATTTTTTAATGATTTCTGATAACTTACCAATCAGTGTCAGTGGAGCAGCAGTTTTCCAGTTCTGCAGAGTGATTATTGGTAATTTACACTGGAAATAGCTTCGTTTTTGTTACGGAGCAGCAGGTAGCATACTAACCCTTGGTGAATGAAGATCAGAAGGCTGTAGGTTCTCTACTCAGGTGATGGGAGTACTGACACTGCAGTGCAGCATTAGAGGGGTACTACACTCGTGAGTGTGTTGTCCTTCAGGTGAGATGTTAAACTAAGGCCCATCTGTTTAAGTTGTTGGTAGCTCAGGTGGTCATAAACAACCCCAAGGTACCGAAGGAAAGAGTAGGGTGAAGTTCCCTGATGACCTAGCCAAATTACCTTTAGTAGTATAAGTATCACTTTGGCCCCACCACCCTGAAAAGAGGCCATCAGCCTAGTGGAAGAAACCAAGTCAACAAAGAATAAATAAATTAAAAATTTAAAACTGCATCTTTTTTTAATATGGGATACAGCCTGCATGCCAAAAGTATTTTTATGAGGTCCATTCCATTCCATTTCCCACAGCAAGACTTTTTTGTGTTCGCTCTTTCTATACTGTATAGCATCAGTCTAAAAGAAAGAAACAACAACACCCTGGCTGCAGTACACAAGCCAAAAAAGAAGCAAATGGGAAGTAGAACCCCCCCCCCCTTTGATTCTGAAGTAATACTTGTCTTTCCTGGCTATCGGCATGTGAAGGTAAACATTTTTTATGCCAGGATGAACATGAAGGCGAGATGACAAAGGAGAATCAGAAAGGCTTGCAAGCAAAGCCATGGCTGTCTCGTTTGGGGGCCAGTGCTGCAACCCGATCTGGTGCTCCTCAACATTACACTGAGGAGGAAAAAAGATCCCTTCTCTGATCTAGCACTCCTCTCTTCTGTAAGGAGGAGCACCAGGTCCTATAGCCCACAAAAAAGACCATTTTCCCATATGGTACTCCTCTCTTCTTTAAGGAGGAGTACCCGGTACTAAATCACTATGCCTTTATGCTCTTTGTGAGAGCAAAAAAGGGGAAAAAATGTCTCGCAAGTTCCTGGTATCTGATCTGGTTACTCCTCTTTATTTTCAGGAGAAGCATCATATCCGAACACATGGTGTATGCGAGAACAAAATAAACCAAAAAAAGGTTCCTTATCTGATCTGGCATTCCTTCAGATCCTAACACCCTCACACTCTACTACTGTCCCACCATCATGTTTAAATGATGAGTGAAATTTAAAATAAAAAAGGAGGCTCTAGCAATCCTGTCCCCTAACACACTGCACATGGGGTGAGTGCCCTTTGCCCCACTCTAGATAAACTTCTGCTTGCAAGGTTATGTCATTTTAGAAACTTGATATGTCTAAGATGAGTCTCCATAACCCATCTTTTCTTGAAATTGGGAACAATCTTGAGCAGAAGCCTGCACTTCACTGTTTTTTTCTTCCCTGGTACTCTCTGTTTTTCTGTCTGTCTGTCTCTCTCTCTCACCATGCCATGAAAGATCATTGTAGAAGGGGCTAAGCTGAGCATCCTCATTTCTTTAGAACTTCGGGTATGCCTGAGAGCTTTGGCTTTTCTGAGGACTGAATCCTATATCCTTGAGCTAAGGTTTGCAAAGTCCATTTGTCTTAAACGTGGCAAGATGGTCTCTTACTCTTCTGGCAGCATTCTGCAGCCACCAGAAAAACAAACATGAATTGCAGCTATAGCTTAAATCACTGATGGCAGATGCCAACAAGAAACATTGAAATATATCTAGAGAAAGAAATGCAAAATCCCACAACTCTCCAGCATCATTTACAGTATACCATGTATGCTTCACAAAGACACAAAGAAAGCGCACTTTTGCCAAAATGAAACACGTACGTATATTTTTGCTATATATACCAAGCCTGTGACTTCCTTGCTTAGTCAATGATCTCATGGGATGCACAGATGACAGTTGTATGTGACCTTGAATGTGGGAGATAGAAAATTCAAGAATTTAGTGCCAGGATCAGGATCTGAGAACTTAAATTCCAACAACCCACTGCATAGGGCCTTCTCCCAAATCAACTAATTTTGTAGAGTAAACATACTGGCCATTTTCAACAGAAGTGCTACTTGAAGAGGATATACATGCAGGGATGCCAGATTTCCTACGCAACAGGTAGGGACCAAAAAAACAAAAAGGTCCTTCACGCTAAGTGAAGGCAAAAACAATTAAATAAATAAATAAAAGGTCTTTAATGCAGAACAGGCAGTTCCGCATTAAACACAAGTAGCTCCATGTTTAGCGATTTTTGATTGGCCTGTATGCCCATATACAAGCCAATCAAAAAATTGCATAGCGGACCCTCTTCTGTTCAATGTGGAACATTAGGCAATTCCACATTAAACAGAAGTAGCTCCATTTTGCGATTTTTTGATTGGCTCATATACTGGCATAAGGGCCAGTAAAAAAGAAACAAAGCAGAGTCTGTTTCGTCGGGATTTTAACTGGCAGATGGGGACTCGGGATCGGGCTGCTGATCCTGGGACAGTCCCCCTCAACTAGGGGTTTCTGGCAACCCTGTCATGGATTGTCATCAGGTGCAGTTCTGAGCCTTCTACTAATGTTTAATGTGAATTTACTTTTGGATGTATTTAGTAGCAATCCACATAACAGCAGCCAAACTTCAAAGAAGTTGAATCCTTTTTTTAGTTTTTCCTAAGCAGCAGTGACACAGTTGGCAACCAGAGGAGGGCAAAATAATCTGCAAATTGATCTATTTTGATCATTACAGTGAGTCTAGGTATTATTAACAATGATGAAGAATAATAAAATGGTAAGCAGCAAAGCAGGCTCCACTGGCTAGGCAAATAATGCATTTAAGCAAGGGATTGTGGGTGTGAGCCCCATTGTGGGTGGTACATTTTTTGTCTGGCATTTAGCACAAAGGATTATGGCTATAAGCTGTTACCAAGCTGCTTCCTGTAGCACAGAGTTTGATTCCCTTGGTCTTTGTTTGTCTGCTGTGTGAGATGAGCAAGTCACTTAATGAGACAGTGCTTTGGGGCAATTGGAAAATTGGGATAGTCTCCTCAATAGTCCCCTGGACCACATGCCTACTAAAGAATAGTTGTGTAAAATCTTACCATAACCATATATGTCCTTCTCTTCTATATGCTGCAGTATTCATCATATATGGGAGTTCACCTCCGGCTGATTCATATGTCCGGTCAGTATACAAAAGACTACATGCCACTGCTAGGTACGTGAATTGCTGCACATCTTCTCTCGTACATCAGTCATAAAGGGACGTTGAGTATAAAGCAGATGCCAGCACTCCCCAACCTCAGAAATTAATGCTGCCAAGCATCAGCCTGAGCCTAGGTGAAAAATGTGTCAACAGGAAAGACAGACAAGCATCAGGGGGGAAGGCAGGGGGGGTTAGCAATATTGCAGCATATAGAAGAGAAGGACATGTATGGTTATGATAAGATTTTACACAACTATTCTATGTCCTTCTATTCATATGCTACAATATTCATCACACATGTGAGAATGCCAAAGCTCATACTTGGGAAAGCTGGGGAGGAGCAGAAGCTTTTTCCTACAAAGCCATCTAAACTAAAACAATGAGTGAGAAGGTCACTGAAAAACCAATCAGTAAAAACAAAATGAAAACTCCAGCAAAGCTAGAACTTTCACTGAGTTATGACCCAAGCCTCTTGTATAAGAAGCACATGGGACATATGCAAATGATCCTTATGAACATCAGATGTTCAGCTAATTGGGAATTCTGAATGCCCATCATTTGTTTTGTCCTTTTAATGGACAATTTTAGGCCAATAAAGCCAAACCTCACTAGCTGTGAATATGCATATTTTGGCCTTGTTATGACCTCATCAGCACAGCACAAGCAGAATGTTTGACTAAGCATTAGAAACACATGGCTGTTATACCTAGCTGATGTCCATTATCATTAGGGTCACTACAAAAATATCCCAAACAACAAACTAAAACAATGAATGAGAAGGTCACTGAAAAAACAATCAATAAAAACAAAATGAAAACTCCAGCAAAGCTAGAACTTCCACTAAGTGACCTCCCAAACCTCTTGTATCAGAGGCACATGTGATATATGCAAATGATCCTTATGAACATCAGGTGTTTTAGCTAATTGGACATTCTGAATGCCCATGACTTGTTTCATTGTTTTAATGGACAATTTCAGGCCAATGTAGAATAGCCCTTGCAAAAGCAGCCCTGGATTTGAAAATGACATCTAGTTTATAATGTTTGGTGAAGGTATGACAGAGGACCAGGTAGCTTGCCTCCAGGATACAGTAAATGTCCAAGACTTTAAAGAATGCCCCAGAAGAGGAAACTGCTCTAGTGGAGTGTGCCCTCAGTGGAGAAGAAAGGCTTTTACAGTTGGCTGAGTAAAAGAAAAAGATAGCTTTAGAAATCCAAGAAGAAATTGTTTGCTTGAAAACTGGCTGACCCAGAGGCCTTGGGTGGTAGGACACAAACAGGCGTTCAGATTTCGGATAGGTTTGGTTTCATCCAGGTAGTATCTGAGCTGTCTGTGCACATCCAAAGAGTGCAGGATTCTCTCACTTTTACATTGAGGGGAAGGAAACAAAAAGGTGGGAAGCTTGATAAACTGGTTAAGGAATAACTCAATGACCACCTTGTGCATAAAAGAAGGGTTGGTACACAAGGAATCCCTGTTCCTGTGGAAAACTGTGAAGGGGAGATTAGACATCACAGCTTGCATCTCAGAAACCCTTCTAGCAGATGTAATGGCCATGAGCAAAATTGTTTTCCATGTGCAATGTTGCAGGGAAGAGGAACTTTCTGGCTCAAAATGTGCCAACATAAGCTTCTCTAACACAAAGCTGAGATTCCAAGGAGGAGGCATTGGTTTCCTTGGTCATCTAATATGAAGGATGCATTTAAGGAAAAGTTGGGGGACATAGGCAGACAAGCTGAGATAGCTGAAACATAAGCCCTCACTGAAGAGCAGGATAGGCCGCCTTTTGTCAGTTCACACAGATAGGAGAAAACCACCGGGACATCCACCAACAGTGGCTGTAGATCCTTCTTGCAACACCAGATAGAAAACTCTTTCCATTTGGAAACATAGGATTTCCTGGTAGTGGGTTTTGTGGCCTCCTGCAGAAAGTACAGTTGTGTACACTTACCATAAATGTAGATGTTCGAGTGTATTCACTGTTGCAATCATTACATTTGGGTAATCTGCTGGCAGGTTGCCCTCAGTTGGCCTGAATATCAAAGTCTTGGGTCCTGTGTCGGTTGTTGTCTCCTCTTCCATGACGTCAGGTCATCAGGGGTATAAAACATGCAGCCGACGCCATTTTCTTTAGTTTTTCTTGCCCCAGATGTCAGGTGCCCCCCAAATGGGGAGCAAAACATATATATATATATATATATATATATATATATATATATATATATAAATGCAGTTGTAACAACATAAACTTTACCTTCATCTAAAAGCAAATACACCACAAAGGCTGTAGAATATAGTGAAGGAAAGAGAATTTCTAGAAAAAGGGGGGACGGCGGGTGGGTAATCTGGACTGCAACAGTGAATACACTCGAACATCTACATTTATGGTAAGTGCACACAACTGTACTATGTTCTTCGTGTTTCACTGTTGCAGTCATTACACTTGGGTAGAATCCCAAAGCTATAGATGGGAAGCTGGAACTAAATAGCATTAGGAGCAGCTGTAAGGCCCTGCAGAACTGCAGTGACAAAGCCTGCCCTGGACTTAGAGAAGAGAGGCAAATGATAATGCTTTGTAAAAGTATGAACAGAGCTCCAAGTAGCAGCTTCTAGAATGTCTTTGGTTGGCACCCCTCTGAGAAAAGCTGCTGAGGTAGATGCAGCCCTGGTGGAATGTAACCTGATTCCCTTGGGCACCGGTTTACCATGATGCAAATAGCAGAAACGAATGCAGTGGCTTATCCACTTTGAAATGGTCTGCTTTGAAATAGCCTTCCCCTCTGATCCTGCAGCAAATGCCACCAGTAGCTACTTGTAGCTACTCAGACTTTCTTAGAGATTTGGCCCTGTTTAAGTAGAATCTTAATTGTCTGTGTACGTCCAAGGAATGCAGAATCCACTCCACCTTGTTCTGCGGATTTGGGTAAAAAGTTGGCAGGTGAATAGTTTGGTTAAGAGCCACACTGGATACCACTTTAGGCATAAAGGAAGGATTGGTCCTGAAGGACACCCTGTCTGGGTAAAATGTAATAAAAGGCTCCACAGCCATGAGGGACTGCAGTTCTGAAATCCTTCTTGCTGAACTGATTGCCAGAAGAAAAGCTGTTTTCCAAGATAAAAACTTTACATCCGCAGTAGCTGCTGGTTCAAATGGAGGCAGGGTGAGCTTTTCCAACACAAAATTGAGGTCCCATGCAGGAGTTGGTGATCTTCTGGGAGGCCTTACATTTTTGGCCCCTCTAAGATACTGTTTTAGCAGAGGATGAGAAAAGATGGGAGGCTCTGTGTTGTAATGAGCCGAGATGGCAGAAGCATGGATTTTTATTGATGAAAAAGATAGGCCTTTGTCAAGCATCTCAGTCAAGTATTGTAAAATCTGAGGAATATTTGGCTTTGCTGTGTCCGTCCCTTGTGCTTGGTTCCAAGATTTTCTAGTACTAGGCCTTCTGGCTTCCAAAATGACTCCATCACAGATTTACTGAGAGGTGTTGTTTGAATAATTACATGATCAGCCATGCTGCCAGGTTCAGAGTTTGGAGTTGATTGTGCAAAATTTGATTGCTCTGCTGAGACAGTAGATGAGGTATTTGAGGCAAGTACCAAGGAGGGAGTTGAGACATATTCCTTAGAATTGGGTACCAGTGCTGGTGAGGCCAGTCCGGGGCAATTAGGATAATTTTTGTTTTTTTCCTGTCTGACCTTTAGTAAGACCTTGGGAAGAAGAGGCAGAGGAGGAAAGGCGTAGACTGATAGGTTTTTCCAGCTGAAGGATAGGGCATCCACTTTCCATGCTTGTCTGTGATAAGTCCTTGTGCAGAATTTGTCCAGTTGATAATTCTGGGGAGAGGCAAATAGATCTGTGTCCGTACTCCCCCATTTCTATCATATCATATCATGCTGAAGTCTTGTAGATCCAGTTTCCACTCATGAGGGTCCATAAGATTTCTGCTTAGATCGTCTGCCAGAGTATTTTGTTTTCCTGGCAGGAATTGAGCTTGAAGATGTACTTGGTAAGACAAGGCTGTGTCCCACAATGCCATGGCTAGTCTGCAAAGAGGGTAGGAATGTGTACCCCCCTGCTTGTTTATGTACCACATATCCGTGGTGTTGTCCGTCTTTATCAGTAGTTGTCCTGGATGAAGTAAGTCCTTGAAGGCTGTCAGGGTATTCTGAACAGCTAACATCTCTTTCTGGTTGATATGCAGATGCATTTGTTTTGGGCTCCATATGCCCTGAATGCATCTCCCCGCCAGGTGGGCCCCCCAAGCATAGTCTGATGCATCTGTAGTTAGGGTTTGGGTGGCAGGGGGTAGAGTGAATGACAGTCCCTTGTTTTGGTGACATGTCTCTGCCCACCAAAGAAACTCCTGTTGTAGGCAGGGAATGAGAAGAATCATTGTTTCCAGACTGTGACAATGTTGATTCCAATAAACTTTTTAGATACCACTATAGTTTCCTTATATGCAGTCTTGCATATGGAATTAATAGAATGCAGGATGCCATTAACCCCAAAGCCTGCAGAATTTGTCTTGCAGCTATCTGGGTTTTTGTTGCCATCTGTTTGAAGTAAATAGTCAGTTGCCTTTGTTTGTCTGGCACAAGGTAAGCCATCTGGGCAGTTGTATTCAAGCTTGCACCCAGGAATGTAATCTTTTGAGAGGGTACCAGTTGTGATTTATTTTCATTTATTGTGTACCCTAGGCATGTTAGAAGCCTTTTTACAAATGCTAGATGTTGAAGAAGAATGTCCTTGTTTTCTGCTTAAATGAGACAGTCGTCCAAGTAAGGATAGATTTGTATGCTTCTTTGTCTGCAAAATGCAATTACTGGTGCCAGGCACTTTGTAAAGACCCTGGGCACAGTAGATAAGCCAAAGGACAGTGCAGAGAATTGGTATTGCATAAAACCAGCCTTGAAGCGGAGGTATCTTCTGCATGATTCCCTTATTGAGATATGCAGGTATGCCTCTTTTAAGTCTAGGTTCATAGGCTCACAGGTTGGTACTCGGCTATCAGCCCTAGGGCCTATACAAGCCTAGCCATAACAATTCCCTGGCTATTTCTTCCCACACTATTTACTTCCCTGGACCCCTATCTAGCAGGGTGACTGGTGTGATCTAGAGTCACTAGCCAAGCGTTCTTGCCCAGCATGGGCAGAAGCTGTTGCAAAGTCAGCATTTTGAATTTTGGAATGTCCAAGAATGTGTTCAAAATCAATAAATCCAGTATTGGGCACCAGGCATTGTCTTTTCTGGATACCAGGAACAGTCTTGAGTAAAACCCTTATCCTTTTTCCTGTTCTGGTACTGATTGAATAGCCCCCATATCCATGAGGGACGTAACTTGTTTCTGTGCCTCTACCCATTGATTTTGTGGCAGATCTGGCCAACCGTTTGGAATTGGCAAGGTATGGAAATGAAATCTGTATCCCTGGGATACTATGTTTAATACCCACTTGTCCTGGGTAATTAACTGCCAATTTTGAGCATGAAGAGCTAATTTTCCCCCTAAGGGGGCTGCCAAAAGATAAGTGCTTGGTGATGGCAGAGGGAAGCCATTCAGACTGTTTACTGTAGGGTTGTGCTTTGTTTCCTCCAGATTTGGAGATAGAGGCACCCCATTGCTTTGACCTGTAAGAACCCTGTGATTGGTATCTAGAGCCTGTTGAGTGCCTGGATTTGCCCCGTGAGGCTCTGTCGGACACAGGAAAGGACCAATTTTTTGTAGGCCAGTGTCTACTGAATCTTGGTGGCTGCACTTGTAAGAAGTCTTTTACAGTTTGCATAGACTTAGCTTTGTCTTCCATTTTCTTTAAAACCTTTTCTGCCTTATTACCAGAGTATCATGCTGTAAAGGTGCATCCAACAATTTAGCTTTAACATGATCAGGCAGATTTTACTTCTTGAGCCAGGCATGCCTTCTAATCACAGATCCAATAACTACGGCCCTGCAGGAGGCCTCCAAGGAATCAAAACCACATTGCAAAGTATGCTTTCCAACCTGTTTTGCTGCATGCAATAATTCCTGTAATTCTTTATTTTCCACACATTCAGAAATCAACATAATTTTCTGTTTCAATAATCCCATAACATGCTGTTGATATTTAAGCATATGAAACTGGCAGTTTATGGCCCTACTCGCCATGGTTGCAGACGTGTAAACCTTCTTTCCCCATCTATCCAGAACCCTGGAATCTCTATCAGATGGGGTAGGATTCTTAGCTGTGGAGGCCTTTACACCTTTGGGACCCTGTGAGACAGTTTCAGGGTCAGCAGTAGGATTTTTGAATAAAAATTTGTGGGAGTCAGGAACCCTGTAGTATCTGTCTGGCTTACTAGGAGCCAGAGGAAGGGAATCAGGAGCCATGATTGATTCCGAAAACACATCATCCACAATGTCTAATACAGGAGGTATGGCCAAAGGCCTATGCTGAGGAAGAAGAAGGAAATCCCTAAGCCTCTTTTTTGATTCTGAGAAATACTGACTCTCTCAATGAAAATGTTCCCTCAAGGTATGAAAGGTTTCTCCAAAAGAATAATCTTCAGGAGATGCAGATGGGATGGATTCCTCTGCATCTGAATCCTCATAGGGTGGTATAGAAAATTCTTGATCAGAAGAGGAATCAGAAGAAATGGAAACCTGATCTGAAGATTCATAATCAGTGTTTTGCCTAGGCCTCTTATCAGAGGGGGGGGGGGGGGGGTTGGGAACCACTGATCAAGGTAATTAAGTCTTCAGCCATTTTGATCATCTGTTTTTTTGGTCATAGAGGCCTGAGCACGCGGCTCATGCATACGTTTTTTAGCCTTAGAAGTTGTTTTTGTCTTTGTTTTTGAAGCTGGCATCAGTTTTATATAGAAATGCTGAGGCCTGAAAACACCCTCAGAAGCCGATGCCTGCTCAGCGGCTCCAGACCCATCTAAGGGAAATACATCCGCGGGTGCAATACTTTGAGAATCTTGCGGCATGCCAGACTCCACATGGGTCTCGGTAGAGGCCTGAGACTCAAAAGTAGCGGGTATCAGGAGCTGTGAAAGTGCCTCACTGAGTACCGGCGAACCGGCTACTGGCTTAGGAGAAGCCTGGTCGTCGGTTTTGGACCTCGACGGTTTGTCTCTGTCCTTTTCTTTGCATTTTTTGTGAACTCCAGTTGTCGGATTGCTATCCAGTGACATTTCAGGGTAATTAAATCTGTTTCCAAAATATTTTGAAGCAAAGATATACTGATGCTTAATAGTGCGTTGGTTAAATCTAGCACAAAACTGACAGCAAGGCAAGTTATGATCTGGGCCTAGGCAAGGAATACAGTACAAGTGAAAATCCTTATGAGGTATTTGCTTCCCACAAGTAATGCAATTATTAACTTTTACTAACATCAGTAAGGAGCAAAAAAAAGTTTCCCCAACGGGGTACTTAGCTTTAATTGAAGAGTTCGGTTCTGAAACTCGAATGCAAAAATTTCAGGAGTCGGCCGACCGGCACTTGCAAACTGCTTCTGCTTCAGGCACTGCGTGGCAAGAAAGACTAAAGAAAATGGTGTTGGCTGCATGTTTTATACCCCTGACGACCTGACGTCATGGAAGAGGAGACAGCAACTGATGCAGGACCCAAGACTTTGATATTCAGGCCGACTGAGGGCAACCTGCCAGCAGATTACCCAAATGTAATGACTGCAACAGTGAAACACGAAGAACATCTTGAAGCACATCCTCTGATAATAGGTGTCTAACAGGAATCAAAATCCTATCACCCACAGATCCAGGTTCAGACTTGACAGCTGTGAATGTATCAGAGTTCCCTTGTCCTGTGTGAGTAGATCCATCCTGTGGGGTAACTTGTAATGATTGTCCCTGGCTAGGTTCAGGAGAAGGAGGAACCAGTACTGCCTTTGGCTAAAAAGGAGTCACCAGCAAAAATTTTGGTTGATCCTGCTGAATCTTCAGTAGGACCTTTTGTAGGACAGGTAAGGGGAAATGCATACAGAAACTTCCCTTTCCAAGAAAATGATACAGCATCCACCTTCCATGCCAGGGGATGTGGAACCCTGGTGCAAAATTTTGGAAGTTGTCTGTTCATGAGGGAGGCAAAGAAATCTACCTAAGGGGTACCTCAGTGATGGATCAGGTTCAGAAACACATCCCTGTGTAGCATCCATTCATCGGACTGGGTCATGGACCTGCTTAATGTATCTGCCACCACACTGTGACCTGAAGGGAGCTAAACTGCCTGAAGGGAGGCTTGCCTTTGAAGGGCTGTCAGGCGTACAGGGCCAGTCTGCATAGGAGGTAAGACTTCATTCCCCACTGCTTGCTGACGTACCACTACATAACAGTGGTGTTGTCTGTGAATCACCTCAGTATCCTGGAATAAATTTGGGTTTGAAGATTTTCAAGGCAAAAATCAGGGCTCTCATTTATTTGATGTTGGTATGTTCCTTTGCCTGTGTGGGAGACCACACATCCCTGACCCTCCAGGATTGTAGAGTTGTGCCCTAGCCTGTGTCTGAAGCATCTGTGAATAACTCGTGTCCCTATTAGAACCACGAAATTTTGAAATATCGAATGGCTAAAAAGCCGAATATTCAATTACTCAAAATCAGTTTTGTAGGGGCTGTGCCCCGCACACCCCCCGCTAAATATATATACCAACTCCGAGATCACACTACAGTGTGGAAAGGGCAAATTTTTTGATCTTCACTGTACTGTGATCTCAGAAAACCGATCTCGAGTAGCTAAATATTTGGCTTTTGATCCGTTCGATTTTTTAAACTTTCGTGGTTCTAATAGGGACCCAATAACTCTAGGGAAGGGAGGGGGCTGTAGGGGGAGAACAGGGATTCTGGTTACCTGAAGTAGCTACCAATTCATCTCCTTTTTTATACATGGTAGGAGTGGGATCATGAAATCCAGGGGTTGGGAGTGTTGCATTCAAAGAGTCTTTAGAAACCATTGAATTTTTCTCATGTGCAGTTTGGCCCAGGGGAGCATGGGGACAGTAGATGCCATGAACCCCAGGAGGCATAGGAAGTCCCTGGCAGTCATAGAGGGGAGGGGTAAAATGCTCTGGAAGGAAGAGGTGAGAAACAGCACCTTTTCCATGGGTAGGAAAGCTAGCATCTTGTTTGTTTGGATCCTGCAACCCAGGAAAATGTGGCCTTCTGAAGAGGTCACAGAGGACTTCTGATAGTTTATAGTGAAGCCTAGACTCTCTAGAAGAGAAATGGTGAAGGAAAGAGACTCAAAGTAGGTCTGGTGATTGGGCTTGGATGAGGAGATAATTTAAATAAGGGAAAATCTGAATTGCCTGCAGCCTGCAAAATGCTATGACAGCAGCCAAGCATTTTGTGAAGACCCTTGGTGCCATAGAGAGACCAAAAGGCAAGGCACAGAACTGAAAATGAGATGAAGCAACAGAAAAATGTAGAAACTTCCTGAGCTGAGGGTGAATGGGGATGTGTCCAATGACACCATGAAAGTTTGGGGAAGAATTAAGAGGAAAAAGAGAGGGCAAAGTCAGCATCCAAAAGGAATGGACTTTCAGAAATGTGTTTAGATGGGAAAGGTCCAAAATGGGTCTCCAGAGGCCATCCTTCCTTGGAACTAAAAACATCCTGGAGTAGAAATGTTTCCCTTGTTGAGCAGAAGGGACCTCTTGAATAGTTCTGTGAAAAATAAGATCTGAAATTACGTGATGGAAGAGGGACATTTGGTCCTTTGGTGGTTGTGGGATGCCTCTGAAGGACAGATAAGTTTCCCAAATCATGAAATATCCTCTTTGGATGATGGAGAGGACCCAACAGTCCTAGGTAATCTGATTCCAAGTCACAAGAGAGAGAAAGGCAAAGGAACAGAGGGGAGAGGATGGCCCTGGAAGTAGGTAGTCAAAGGCTATCAGGTTTAGACTGGGACTGAAAGGGCTGTTTCTGAACAGGAGTGGATGAAGTAGATTTGGTAGAAGCTTGTTTCCTAGGTCCTCTTTTGGTTTTTGAAGAATGGGGCATGACAGGTTACCTAATAAAGGTCATCTTTGTAGGATAATTCCTTTGGAACCTGTGAACAGGAGAAACTAAGATATGCTTCAGATCCTGCAGCTCCTTACCTTTCTCCTGTAAGGATTTGAACAGTTCTGCAGCTGAGCTACCAGACAAAGTTTTAGTATTCACAGGGGCATCCATTAGTTTGGCCTTAAAGCCATCAGGCATATCTCCTTAAAATCAACCCAGAGGCCGCTGCTTTAGCAGTGGCATCTGCAGCATCCATCATTGATGGAATGCCTCATAAACACAAGCAACCTCCATCCCCCAACACAACCCAAATGACACATAGCCCACAGACTCAGTGTGCCACTCAACTACAGCCAATAAGGCAAAACAACGTACCCAACACACTAGTCATAGGTGAGTCTAAAGTCAGGCACACTGATGTCCCACTCACCAGATTAAAAAAGGAGGTTACTGTCAGCTGCCTTTCGGGTGCCAGGATCCGCAACATAACCCACACACTCAGGTCACACCACAACAAGTACAAATATGACTCTGTCATTGTCCATGTTGGTGTGAATGACCTGAGACGTACCTCTGTGGACTACATGAAAAAAGACATGGAAAAGCTCTCCAATTTTATAGCCCAGGTAGGTATGACCCTAGCCCTGAGTAGCATTCTACAATCACCCAGAATGATACCACAGTACGAGGACAAAATGATTGACTTCAACAATTGACTAAGCTTCTGGTGTCATTCTAAGGGGATCCAGTATCTGTCTGCTTGGGATGACGTGGTCGACAGACCACTATGCTTTGCCACAGATGGCCTGCACCTGTCGCCCATGGGATTCTGGATACTGGCTAAGGCTCTTGCTGCCTCTATTGTGCCTTTTTTAGGCAAGGTTCAAATGACAAATTCACCACCATAGCAAGAATAGGCAAGCGAAAACTGAGGGTAATGCTACTCAATGCTAGAAGTCTAAATCTCAAAATGCACTCACTCTAGGCACTCCTTAAAATGGAGAACATCGATATCTGTGCGGCGACTGATACCTGGCTCAAGGCTCCAGAGAGCACCCCTGCATTACCAGGCTATAACTCATACCACACTTTTCGGCCATGTAACCTGGACCAAAACACCAAAAGCGGAGGTGTGTCCATATTCATTAAGGATATCCACACCTCCAGGCTAGTTGCTCAGCATAATGCATCCGAGGTTATCCAAGTGAAACTAACTCTGGGCAAAACCACAATCCAAATTGTAGCATGCTACAGATCCCCCACCATGCCCCAGGATTCCCACTTCTCTTTTGTTGATGTACTGGAAAATATTAGGGTTCAACCAAACACCCTAATAATGGGTGACTTCAACTACCCCACCATTAACTGGGAAAACTACTCATGTACCAACTCCTTAGCTCAATGATTTCTGGAATTCATAAACTCCAATGCCCTGGATCAACTTATCCACACCCCCACTAGGGGCAACAATATCTTAGACCTAGTCATTACCAACATGAGTGACTGGTGTTCCACACCTGAAGTCAACTCCTCGTTGGTCCGATCCAACCATAAGCTAATCAATCACCCTTGATATCCACATCCTGCCCCCCCCCCCCCATTAAGGAAACCATGGTAAAACAAATTCTCCAAAGCCAACTTCATGCTTCTTAAGACAGAAGTGGTGAACTTCATGACACCCATGCAGATGGACAATACAATTACGACTGCTGAATCCACATAAATCCATTCTATAAGCACTTACACGAGTGCATGGATCGTGCTATCCCAAACAGAACCAAGATGCTATCCTCCAAAAAAGGAAGCCAGTCTGGTGGTCCACTGCCATAAACAAACTGTACAACAGAAGGAAGAAACTGTTGCAAAAGAGAGTAAAATCCCATGAGTGGAGGAGCTTCCTGGTCAGCCTCAGTAAGAAGCTGAGATCCCTTTTAAGATCCTCCAAAGCTAGCTACAAAAACAAAATTGCCACTAATTCCAAGGACAACCTCAAAGCATTCTATAGCTATGTCAAGAATCTCGATGGTAACACCCAGATCTGCTCTGAGTTACAGCAGAAAGGCATGAAAATTACAGAACCAACTGATATTGCCAACATCCTGGCAGATATGTTCAGTGCTAACTTTACCCCCCCACCCCCACCCCATAAAGGGCCCAAATCTATACAGGAAGAATACAGAGTCCCTGTAATCACAACTACGTAGGTAAAAGCTGCACTCTCTAAAGCCAAAAACACAGCATCCATGGGACCAGACAACATCCCAGGCTGCATTTTACACAAACTTCAGAACGAACTGGCTCCCCACTTAAGCACCATGTTCAATAATAGCCTCACATCAGGCTTTGTGCCCACTGAATGGTGCACAGCAACAGTTATCCCACTCCACAAAGGGGGAGCCACCACTGATCCTGGGAACTACCGACCTATTAGCCTGACGTGCCAGGTCTGCAAGGCCATGGAATGTATCATCATGGAACTCATAAACAAAGACATTGGTAACCTCCAAACTTTGGATCCCACCCAGTTTGGGTTTGTGAAAGGCAGATCATGCCTCCTGAACTGGATCGACTTCTTTGTGGCAGTCACCAAAGCCGTAAATGAGGGTAAGGTGGTTCACCTCTTGACCTCACCAAGGCTTTCGACACCATCCCCCATTCTGGAATTATAGCTAAACTCACTAAACTAGGTATAAATCCCAACGTCACAAGATGGGTTGCCAATTGGCTCACTGACAGAACTTACACTGTAAAAGTTGCAGACTCCAAATCTGACCTCAACGCAGTGACAAGTGGAGTAAAACAGGGTTCCGTCCTGGGACTTCTCCTGTTTGGTATCTACTTCTCTGAAGTACAGGCTAACACAGAAGGCCTCTGGCTAATGAAGTTTGCAGATGACTGCAAACTAGGAGCCATAGTCAAGTCCCCAAATGATGTGGACATCCTACAGAAGGGCCTTGTTGAGACAGATGCCTGGTGTCAGAGCCATGGCCTCAAGCTCAATGCCAAAAAGTGCAGTGTCATCCCCTTTGGTAAAAACTCTGTACCCATGAACTACCACATAGGCAGTAATCCACTTAACAATGAATGTGTGATAAGAGACCTTGGGACCCAGGTGGACAGTAGTCTCTCCTTTGATAGTCACATCACCACAGTAGTCAGCATATCCTTCTAGGTGGCACACCTCATCCAGGAAAAAAGAGGTCATTGTTCCTCTCTACTCGACACTCTTTAGACCCATTATAGAGTATAATGCCCCTTTTGGAATGTACCTTAAAAGACATCTGCAGCAGCTGGAAAGGCCAAAGAAGTACCTCACATAGAGGATTACTGGCCTCAAACAAATGCCCTACACTGACTGTCTCAAAAAACTCCAGCTTTACTCTGTAGCATGTTGCCTACTCCGAGGTGATCTCTGCCTAACATATAAAGCTATGTCAAACCCAGAGCTGTTGGACATGCTACACCTGAAGAAATCCCAATCCCTCCGAGCTACACGCTCAAGGGACCTGAACCTTGCCACCACAACAAACAGGACATGCTGGAGGGATAGATTCCTGTCCCAGAGACTTCCCATACTCTGGAACAGGCTACCCATCTATGTCAAGCAAAGTTCTTCATTAGCACTCTTCAAGAAAAATCTTGATGAGTGGATGGGAAATAGGAAATACACCCCAGGGATCACGTCTGTGTCTCTGCTTGACAATGGCACAGGAAAATAACTTTCTTGGGTGGTGTAAGCCAGGGAACCTTGTTGGCTAGGCTTACATAGGCCCTTGGGCCGATAGCCTAGTACCTACCTATGAACCTATGAACCTGTGCAGAGGAGTTAAGAATGGCAGCCAGTTTTGCCTTGGTAGGAGAATCTGGAAGCTCAGAAAGGAGTTTCCCTGCATCAGCAAGGAGACCCAGAGAGTATTAAGCCAGGTGAGTCTGGTAATAAATTGCTCTGAAGGCCAGGGTAACAAAGGTGTAAACCTTCTTCCCCAGTCTCTCCATAACCTTGCTCTCTTTATCAGAGGGCAGTAAGGAAGTAGATGGCAAAAACTTGAAGGTCTTGTCAGCTAAGACTGTAATGGTAGCTGGGTCTGCAGACGGAGCTTTAAACAGGAACTTAGCATCCTCAGGTACCTTATAGAACCTGTCTGGGCAGGGGGTTGCAAATCTGGACACTTGGAAGCAGCAGTAAATGCATCCAGGAATGCAGGCAGGACTGGGAGAATAGCAGATGGTGATGGAGAATCCATCTGGAAGAGGTCATAATACCTATTTTGAATATCTGAGACTTGGCAGCAGTCCCATTTGAAAAATTATTTCATTTTGTGGATAGTTTCTGTGAAATATCCTCCCCAGGGGAATCTGTATCATTGGATTCCTCTTCTGGGTAGGCATACCCTAGGCGTGAAGCTGTCTGGGTGGAATAGGCCAAGGAGTCAACATCAGAGGATTCCTCCTCATCTGAGGAGGAATCTGCAGCTGTCCTTTTGAATGCAGTGGAGGGAGAAAAGAATTGCAAAGGGATAGAGGAAGGTGAGGACTGGCGCAGGGCTATGAAGGCATTGTAAAGGCTTTGGGAAAAAGCCTGCCAGTCACGGGATGTGTTCAGCTAGAGCTGGAGCCACATGTTTATTCTTCACTTTTTTCTTTCTGGGAGTTTCCTTGTGATGGAATGTGGCAGAACCCCCACGTCAGCCTACATTCAACTATGTCAGTAAGCACATCTTCATGCACAGTGATTTAAGTGATGGCCAGAGGACCTTCAGAAATAACAAGCAGTGGTTCCCCCTCTTCACCCAAATCAGATACCTGCACTTCCCTCTTGGACATGCTGGTAGACTCCTTCTGGGCTTCCCCTGTGGTACCCACCGAAGGGACATCCACCAACTCAGGAATGACCTCCGGGCCTACATTAGCCTCAGGAGGGATGCCTGAGAGAAAGGGTGCAGCTGGAAGATCAGACTGAGTTTCTAGGCCTTTTTAGTTTGTGGCTTGTCCGAAGGACCCGACATCACCTCCATCTCCATGCTAGGTGCTTAAGACGCTGGTTCTCTACAATTTAAGCTAAGCTAGATGGCTCCTTAGAGTTTTGGGAATGAATGATTTACAAATATCACAGGTGGTATGGTCATGGTCTCGGCCTTGACAGAACAAACAAAGGTCGTAGGCATCTTCATGTGGAATCTACCTTCCATACTGACACTAGCCCTTACTAGCTGACATGAAATCACCACACAACAAAGCAGCAGCAAAAACAAGAAAATAGAAAGAAAAAAAACAACAGGGTACTTATCTGAACCATGGTTCAACACTAATCTGGCAAGTGAACATCTGGAGCAGGCGATTGGACAGGCAGCAGAAACGTTCTGAAATTGGTGCATGCTGACGTCCACTTTATACCCAATGTCCCTTTATTACTGACATATGAGCAAGGATGTGTGTCACTGCACGTACCTAGCAGTAGCATGTAGTCTTTTGTATAGTGGCCGGATGTACGAGTTAGCCGGAGGCAAACTCCCATATGGATGAATACTGCAGCATACAAATAGAAGGATGTCGACCTGTGAACCTCAGCAAACTCTCAGAATGGTTCAGATTTTGCATATAATTACACACTTAAAAATATTTCAGGCATTAGGCAATAATGTCCTTTTAGCTTGCCAATACACCAAAACAGTTATTCCCATAAGTGTCAAAGTTGATCTTAAAAATATCCATACTAGTGCTTGCTTTAATGTAATGTGATAGTCTATGCCATGCATCAGCATCTCTCAGAGAACCAATTAGTATCTCATTTCTATATAATTTTCTACATAGGTTGTCTAATGATTCTTTACTACTTTTTGATAACTTCAAACATTCCCAGAGCTGTCTCTAAATAAACCTGAATGAGGTTTCCTCTTAAATGTCTATATGAGACACTGTACGAGTTCAGATATTTAAGTCTTTCATAAAAACTTAAATTTTCATATCCATGAATGCCCGTTGGTATATTTCCACTGTACCCTTTCCAATTAACTCATGCTTATTTTCTTATAAGGTTTACATATTGTTATTCCATACTCAACTTTGGGACTAATGTAATTAACAAACAATTACTTTATCAATTCTGATTTCCTTCACTTTATAAATCTTTTTATACAACCAATAGTTCTATAACTATCAATCTGATGCTGTCAATCTTCATTTATCCTTGACCTTTGGGACTCTGTTCCGATTCCTGGAACCAGCGAGACCGTTACACAGCTCGCGCGAGCCAAAAACTCTTGAGCTAAGACTCTATCCACAATGTCCCTCTCCAGATTAGCCCAGATCTCATTTACCTGTCTTGTCACAAGATGCGTCAGCCAGATTCTCTCACGTTAAGTAGAAATTCCGTAGTTTTTCATACTTTCGCTGTAATGTTTTCTTGCTTACTTAGACTTATATATATATATATATATATATATATATATATATATATATATATATATATACATATATGAAAAACAGTTTAAGGTAAATGTTTGTTGTGTTTTTATGTTTATTTTACATGGTTGGCATTCTGAAAGTTGATCATATGGTCTCGGCCATATGAAAATCGACTTTCTGAAATGTCGACCATGTAAAGTAGACCCATATATATATATATATATATATATATATATATATATGTATATATATATATATTGCCCCTCTGCTACCACTGTTTAATGTTTTTTGTTTATTTTATTTTCACATTTTCGAACATTCAAATGTTCGATTATGTGAAGTAGACCCATATATATATATATATATATATATATATATATATATATATATATATATATATTCGTTATTTGAGATTCCTTCTACCCACTTAGCCTTTTTTTTCCTTGCTTATCCCTCTCCTTTACACTTCGGTGTTCTTTTTTACCACTGCTAGTAGCTCTTTTCTTCCTCAACTAGTTCCTTTCTCACTTTCTTTTGATGAGTGAGTGTGCTGTTTTTACCTTGTAGTAGTCTTTCCCTAACATTGTTGATAGTACTTTCCCTGTCCCTACCCTTGTTTGGGTAGTTTAGGCCTTCCATTTTTGGTAGCTTTCCTTTTTCTTCTCTGTGCGTGTGTGTGACTGCTGTCTGTTGACTCTGTGTTTTGTACCATAGTCAACATGGCGGATAAATCTAAAGGGACCATAGGCTTTAAACAATGTCAGGGTTGTGGAAGGAAGATGCCCAACTCTGACGGGCATTCTTCTTGTGTGTACTGCTTGGGCCCAGCACATCTTCAGCAAGACTGTATAATTTGTCAAGCATTCAGTCACCAGGCCCTAGTAGAAAGGAAAAACAAATTAACTCTATAAAGTCTAATTAAGTCCTCTTTTGAGGAAGCTATGTCCAAGTCTGAATACCCTCACCTTCCTCTCCCTCTAAATCTGAACTTGGGCATAACAGGCGTCATTCAGTGCTGGCATCCCCTTCGGCTCAGGCAGCCAAAAATCACAAACCTTTGGCTCCCACTGCTCCAGCGGACTCCATGACTAAAATCAAAAAACTTATAGAACTGACTTCCTCGGCACCATCTGCCATAGCTACCTCGGCACTGCAGATCTCGGTGCTGGTCATCTTGGTACTGACATCTTTGGCTTCACCATTGGTTCTCTGGCTCCAATAACACTTCCAGAAATTTTGGAGTCCATACCACCCTTGGTGCCAAAAGCGAATATAATTAATGTACCCAGGACAGGGTATTAACCTTCTATTGACCCCTTCACGGGACAGCTCTCAAGTCCATTCTTAGCTAGACCAGAATCCCCCTTAGGCTTCCCTGTCCATTCCACCAGGAGTTTGACTGAAGTTGACATTGTGAGGTTGGTGGATCAGCTCCTAGTGGCTAGGAGTTTTTCTGTCTCTTCCCAGACCCCACTCCCTTCTGGCAATAGGGGCTTTTTCTCATAGGACTCCACTAAATCTTCCTCTTCTAACCTACTCTGAGGGCTTATAGCTTATGACTCTAATTCCTCCAATTCCAGCTGTTCTGGTGCTGACAGCATTTGCACCTTCGGTTTCAGGATCCACCTTGACTTCTTCGGTTCCATCAGAACTGATGGAGTCCTGGGGCCGTGGCTCTGCTGCTGGGTCTGAGGGTCCCAAATCAGCTCCATTTTTTTTCTTTGGGATCGCCCTTGACTCTCAGAGCTTTGGCTGACTTGGGCTCTTCCTTGGCTCCTGTTTTGGGGGTGGGTTTCTCGGAGAGGGGTGTGACCACAGTTCTGAGGTTGTCCTTCTTGGTTCTGGGTGCCCATCCCTCTTCAGGGGGATCTGCCTTCCAGATAATGGAGAGGGCACTGGCCTCTGCAGATTCTCAGCTGGCCCCTTCCATATCAGAGTTTTATCCCGGGAACCCCTCTTGCACAGATCTGCCACCAACCTCCACGCCAGGGGAGCAAAATTGCAGAAAACCCCTGTGCAGGGCTCCTCTTCTTCTGAGTCCTCCTCAGAGATTCCCACTGAGGAGCCACCCTGGAAAAAGACGTGTAAGAGGAAACACTTAGATTCCTCTGAGGAATCTGTCACAGAAGACTTGGACTTCGATGATGGGGAGGGTTCCCCCTGGTCATCCCTGGAAGATGTCTCCTTTGGAGACATTCTTGAAATTCTGAAACAGAGGGGTAACTGGAAGCCCAAAGATTCTACCTCTGAGGAGTCAGTGTACCTGCAGGCTTTTGTTGGTTGCCCATCTATTTCTTGGGCAACTCCTCTCACTGATGATCTTATTAAATTGATCATGCAGCAGGCTTGGAAGGCCCTGACTCCACAGAGCCAATTCCCACAAGACCAGACAAAATTCTCTCAGCTCCAGAAGACCACCGGCATTGGGCTAAGAGGTTAGCAGTAGATGCCATGGTGTTTGTGGCAGCCACCAAAAAGGAACTGATGGAAGAGAGTTCCACTGTTCCTCCCCTAAATCAAGAGTCTAGGGTGATGGACAGATTCAGAAAGTGGGTGCATGCATCATTGACCTTCGCTTTAAGGTCCTTGAATTTTATGGCACACCTTACTATGCACCAGAGGAATCTGATCAAGGAGTTAGATACCCTTGCAGGAGATGTGTCCGAGGAGGTCCAAGATAAAGTGACCTCCCAGCTAGCTACCCTGGAGTCTATTTTCAACTCATCCATGAGACTTAGAGTGCATGCAGCCAAAGGGTTGACTAGGGTAGCGTGTTCTGGCATTGCCTTAAGGCATCATGCCTGGATGCACTTGTGTGAGTTTGTGGATACATTTAAGTCTTCTTTCATCAATGCTCCTTTTGAAGGATCTTCTTTATTCTGCCCCAAAGTCAATGAAACATTAGCTAGGTGTGAGAAAGATAGAAAGACTCTATCTGCAGTGGGCATACATTTTTCTGATCTCCAGTGGCCCTACTCTAGGAACCAAAGGAGTGGGAAGATGTGGTTCAAGAAATCCCAAGGGTCTTTTCAGGATACATGTGGCGGTGGCTCCCCTTGGGGCAGGGGGGACTCCAATGGAAGATGCCGACTCTGCAACAGAGATGGCCCACAGAATCAGGGTTCCAGAGATTTATCTGGGAAACCATACCTGTGCTCCTGAAAGGGATACAGATTACTTACCTCTGGAAGCAGTCACGGGAAGATTCTCTTTGCACTTGAGAGTCTGGCAGGAAATAACTTCAGATACTTGGGTGCAAGGGATTGTTGCCAGAGGTTATTGAATTCCCTTCATTCTCTTTCCAAAATCAAGACAAAGACTCCTCAATGTTCCACCCAATCAGAGGGATCAGGCAGCTCTAGAAATTCAAAAGCTGCTAGAAAAAAAGAGTCATCCAAGAAGTCCCACCAGACCAGATAGGATCCAGACGTTACTCAAGGTTCTTTTTCATGCCAAAAAAGATGGAGGACTTGAGACCAATTTTAGATCTCAGCTTTATGAACAAGTTTGTTCATCAAGCAAAATTCTGGATGGTCACGGTTCAGTCTATCCTACCCTTCTTAGAGGAAAATGATTGGATGTGTTATTAAGATCTTCAGGACACATATTACCACATAAAGATGGACAAACATTCCAGAAGTTTTTTCCGCTTTCGGCTGGGCGCCAGTCATTTTCAGTTCAGAGTGCTGCCCTTTGGCCTCACCACAGCCCCCAAGGTGTCCACCAAATGTTTGGCAACAGTGACAACTCACTTGAGACTGCAGGGATTCTGGGTGTTTCCTTTTCTAGACGACTGGCTCATTACCACTCCCACCAGGTATCTACTGCTTCAAGCAACAGATTTCGTTTTGCACCTGTTTGCTCATCTGGGCATTACAGTGAATCAGTCAAAACCTCAGCTAAGTCTGAGTCAAGATCTAGAGTTCATAGGAGCCTGTTTAAATACTATCACTTGTGCAGCTTCCCTTCCTCTTCACAGGCTACAGAAGATAAGATCTCAAGTACAACCCATTCCCTCCAATGACAAAGTAACTGCACATCTAGTCTTTCAAGCCTTAGGGTCCATAGCAATAGCCATTACCTTGGTTCTGCTAGCAAATTTTCACATGAGACTATTACAATGACTTTTGGCATCCCAATGCTCCATCCTAAACCATCCAATTTTAATCTTCAGTCGTTGCAAGAAAGACTTATCCTGGTGGATGGAATCCAAGGAGATCCTCTTATGCCATCCTTTTGAACAACCTCAGCCTAAGGCCATAGTGACCACAGATGCCTCCCAGATGGTGTGGGGTCATTATCTGGGCAGAACAGTCCAAGGCACTCGGTCCCTGATAGAGGCCAATTTGCATATCAATGTTCTGGAGTTGAGGGCAGTGCTCTTAGCATTGTGGGCCTTCAAAAGTGCCCATCCCCCTAGAACAACTGTGATTCAATCAGACAATATGTCAGTGATCTGGTATATCAACAAGCAAGGTGGAACCAGATCTTACCCTGTGTGGAGAAGCTCTCAGATTTTTGCAATGGGCAATTTCTTCCAACCATTTTCTGATAGCAATGTACATTCTGGGGAGCTCAAATGTCATTGTGGACAAGTTGAGCAGGTCCATTCTCCTGCCTCACAAGTGGTCACTCCATCCCCCAGTGGTGGAGGATATTTTCTGTCATTGGGGTCAGCCTTGCTGCGGCCTCTTTGCATCTCCCCTGAACAACAAGTGCAGCAGCTACTTCACCCTAATTCCCCCTCACAAGAATCCCCTAGACATGCTCTCCTTCATGTTTGGCCCTCTGGTCTACTTTATGCCATTCCTCCCTTTCCACTGATTCCTCTCTTCTTAAAGAAAGCCATCAGGTTCAGAGGCAAAGTGATCCTCATTGCACCCATTTGGCCTCAACAAGTCTGGTTCCTCTTTCAATGGCCTCATCTAAATCATCTTCCATTGATTCTGGACCCAGTTCTGGATTTTCTGTATCATCCACACTAACTGGTGTACCCCACTCTTTAGAACCTCAAGCTTACAGCTTGGCTTCTCCAATTCTGTTAGTCACCAGGCAGAAAAATTTATCTTCTCAAGTCCAAAAAATTTTACTGGCTTCCCATAAACCTTCCACCAGGAAACTTTATCACAGCAAGTGGAAAAGATTTTCTATTTGGGCACAAAATAATGGTCTTAACCCTTTTTCTGCACCAGTTGAAAAGGTTCTAGAGTTTTTAGCTACGCTGTTTGAATAAGGAGCCTCTGCTTCTACTATTAAGGTCCAACTAGCTGTTATTTCCAATTTCCACAATGGTTTTGAAGACCATTCACTAGTTTTCCATAGATTGTGTAAAGTGTTCATGAAAGGCACATTGTGATTGAAGCCACCGTATAAAGATCCTCGGAATCTGACTATGGTTCTGCAGTCTTTGGTCCTTTCCCCTTTTGAACTGGTGGCTACCTGTCAATTGAAGTTTCCTTCATGGAAGACTATTTTTCTGTTAGCCATTAACTCCACCAGAACATTTTCTGAAATACAATTACTATCTTCAAAACTCCCATATTTGATTTTTTCATAAGGATAGGGTTTCACTAAGAACCAATCCATCTTTTCTCCCTTAGGTGGTCAGAGAAAAAGTACAGTTGTGTACACTTACCATAAATGTAGATGCTCAAGTGTATTCACTGTTGCAGTCATTACATTTGGGTTATCTGCTTGCAGGTAGCCCTCAGTCAGCCCAATTAACAAACTTTTGGGTCCTGCATCGGTTGCTGTCTCTTCTTCTGTGACATCAGGTCATCAGGGGTATAAAACATGCAGCCGACATCAGTTTTTCTTGCACCAGATGTCAGGTGCCCCCCTAATGGGAAGCAATTAAATCTATAAATATACAAAGTTATATCTCAAACAAAAAAGCAAATACACCAAAAAGCTTTTAAGCATTGAAAAGGAGAGAAGAGGTACAGCCAAATGAAGTCAGGGGGCTGCAGGGAGGGTAACCAGGACTGCAACAGTGAATACACTCGAACATCTACATTTACAGTAAGTGTACACAACTGTACTATGTTCTTCATGTTTCACTGTTGCAGTCATTACATTTGGGTAGATTCCCAAAGCTATAGTTGGGAGGAGGAGTTCAGATAGCATTAGGGCCAGCTATAAGGCCCTGCAAGACTGCAGCGGCAAAGCCAGCTCTGGATTTAGAGAAAATTGGCAAATGATAATGCTTGGTGAAAGTATGTACAGAACTCCAGGTAGCAGCTTTTAGGATGTCCCTGGTAAATACGCCTCTGAGAAAGGCTGTAGAGGTAGATGCAGCCCTGGTGGAGTGAGGTCTGATCCCCTGGGGGATAGGTTTTCCATGGTGCTTATAGCAGAAATGAATGCAATGGCTTATCCATTTAGGAGTAGTTTGCTTTGAAATAGCCTTCCCCTCTGCCCCTGCAACAAATGCTACCAGCAGTTGTTCAGATTTCCTTTGAGGTTTATTCCTGTCCAAGTAAATCTATGTTGCCTGTGCACATCTAAGGAATGCAGTATCCGTTCCCCTTTATTTTGTGGATTGGGAAAGAAGGTTGGCAAATGAATGGACTGATTAAGAGCCAGACTGGATACCTCCTTGGGCATGAAGGATGGATTGGTTCTGAGTGACACCCTGTCCGCATGAAAGATGATGAAAGGCTCCACTGCCATAAGGGCCTGTAATTCAGATACCCTTCTAGCTGAAGTGATTGCTAAAAGGAAAGCTCTTTTCCAATAAAGAAATTTTAAGTCTGCAGTAGCAGACTCGAAAGGAGGTAGAGTGAGTTTCTCCAAGACAAAGTTAAGGTCCCAGGCTGGGGTTGGAGCTCTTCTGGGTGGTCTCAAATTGTTGGCCCCTCTGAGGAACTGCTTGAGCAGTGGATGAGAGAAGAGGGGAGGTTCTGTGTTATAATGAGCTAAAATGGCTGAGGCGTGGATTTTAATGGAGTAAAAAGAGTAGTTGTTTTTGGGCCTCTGCCCACTGATTTGGGGGTAGGTCTAGCCAACCGCTTGGAGTTGGTGACGTGTGTAAATGAAATCTGTTTGCTTGGGACACTATAATTAAAACTTATTTGTCCTGGGTAATGAGTCCCCAGTTCTTTGCATGAAGTGCAATCTTTAACCCCAAAGGGGCAGTCAGTTGAGAAGTGCTTGGAAGTTTTAAAAAGAAGTAACTGAGACAGTTTACCATAGGGGGGAGGTTTATTACTCCCAAATTTGGAAGTGGAGGCCCCCCACTGCGTAGTCCTGTGTGTCCCCTGGGACTGAAGCCTGGGTGCTCTGCTGGATCTGGGTTTGGACTGAGAAGGTCTGGAAGAGGCAGGAAAGGACCAATTCTTAGAAGGCCAATGCCTACTAAATCTTAGAGGTTGTACTTGTAAAAAGTCTTTAACAGTTTGCATAGATTTAGCTTTTTCCTCCATATTTTTAAGAATTTCTTCTGCCTTGTTGCCAAACAGGTGGCCCTGATTTAAGGGAGCAGCCAGTAATTTCGCTTTAACATGATCTGGCAAGGATTGCTCCTTAAGCCAAGCATGCTTTCAAAGTTCAGACCCAGTTACCGCAGCCATGCAAGATGCCGCTAGTGAATCAAAACCACATTGCAATGAATGCTTACCAACTTGTTCAGCAGAATGCATAAAATCCTGTAAATCCTTATTTTCGGCACAATCAGGAGTCAACATCATTTTCTGCTTAAGCAATCCGATAATATGCAGCTGATACTGTAACATATGAAACTGGCAATTCAAGGCCCTAATGGCCAAAGTTGCAGAAGTGTATACCTTCTTACTGCATCTATCCAGTGCCCTGGAGTCTCTATCAGAGGAGGTAGGATTTTTGGCAGTAGTAGCTTTAATGCCCTTGGGTCCCTGTGAAATGATTTCAGGATCCGCAGTAGGATTTTTGAAAAGGAAATTGTGAGAGTCAGGAACCCTGTAATATCTATCAGGTTTTCTGGAAGCAGGACGTAAAGAGAAAGGGGCCATGCTAGATTCCGAAAGGCATCATCAACAATGTCCAGTACAGGAGGTATAGCTAAAGGCCTGTTCTGGGGCAGGAGTAAGAAATCCCTAAGCCTCTTTTTAGAATCAAAGAAATCCTGACTTTCCCAACGAAAAACTCCCTGAGAGTATGCAAGGTTTCACCAAAAGAGAAATCCTCTGGGGGGGGGGGGGAGCAGAGGGAGTAGAGTCCTCAGCATCAGAATCCTCATAGGTAGATAAAGGTAAATCCTGGTCATCAGAGGAAACAGAAATTTTAGAATCCTGGTCAGAAGTATCATAAGCAAACTCAGTCCTAGTCTCTTAGAGGGGGAAGGTTGGCTTCCCCTGATTAAAGTAATTAGGTCTTCAGTCTTTCTTATCATTTGTTCTTTAGGCATAGAGGCCTGACCATGCGGTCTGGGCGTCAGTTTTCTAGGCATGGTTCGGGTTTTAGGCCTTGAAGAAGAAGATGGTGCCGGTTTAATATGCAAGTCAGTAGGCCTGAATGCACCCTCAGAAACTGGTGCCTGTACAGCGGCTCTGAACTCATCCAAGGTAGAGACATCCACAGGTTCCACAGTTGAAGCATCTCACGGCATACCAGACTCTGAATGGGTCTCAGTAGAGGGCTGCAAATCTGAAGTAGCGGATATCAGGGGCTGTGAAAGAACCTCACTGAGAGGCAAACTGGGTGGCCTCTCTCTGTCTTTATCTTTGCATTTCTTCAGAATGCCGGTAGTCGGATGGCTTACCGAAGACATATCAGGATAATTGAACCAAGCACCAAAAAATTTAGAAGCACAAATATACAGACGACAGATAGTTCGTGGTTTAAATAAGGCACAAAACTGACAGTGAGGTACGTCATGGTCAGGGCCTAGGCAAGGAATACAGTACGAATTAAAATCTTTATGAGGTATTTGCTTTTCACAAGAAATGCAATTATTTATTTTTACTGACATCAGTAAAGAGCAAGAAAAAGTTTCCCCAATGGGGTACTTAGCTTTTAGTTGAAGACTTAAGTTCTGAAACTCGAAAACAAAAATTTCAGGAGTCGGCCGACCGGCACTTGTGAGCTGCTTCTGCTTCGGGCACCGCATGGCAAGAAAGACTGATGTAATGACGTCGGCTGCATGTTTTATACCCATGACGACCTGACGTAACGGAAGAAGAGACAGCAACCAATGCAGGACCCAAGACTTTGTTAATCGGGCCGACTGAGGGCTACCTGCAAGCAGATAACCCAAATATAATGACTGCAACAGTGAAACATGAAGAACATCTAATATTAATCAAACCATTGCTCTTTCCAAATTTTTCCAACAAAGGTGAATATTGCTTACATTTGCTGGATGTTCACAGACAATTAAGTTTTTACCTCAGCAGAACTAAACAATTTAGAAAATCAAACCAGTTATTTGTCTCTTTCTCTAGTCCATCTCTGAGGAAATCTGTTTCAAAAGTTACCTTGTCAAGATGGCTAAAAGACTGTATTACATTCATATACAATAAAAATAATCTCCAGTTACTACCATCAGTGAGAGTGCATTCCACTAGGGCAACAGCAACGTCTGCTGTTTTCCATTCCAGGGCTTCTATGGATGAAATATGCAGCAGAAACATGGGCTACTCTGCATACCTTTGTCACTCATTACAAATTGGATCTGGTCTCTAGGGGAACAGCATCCTTTGGCTCTATGGTTCTCAGGAATATCCTTCTATAAGGCCACCCAAGATCTAAAGTAGCTGGGGACTGTGTCCCAAACATCAAGGATAAATGAAAACTGACAGCATCAGGTAAAGACGTTATGTACTTACCATAACATTCCATCTGTGTTATCAATCTTCATTTATCAATGACCCCCCCAGCCTCCCCCCCTCCTTCAGACTCCTTGGAGGATCAGGCACTTTGCCTTGGACATAGCCTCTTCTTTTCCATATACATATTTTTTCTGTCTGAGGTAATCTGGAGAGGGGCATTCTAGGTAGAGACTTAGCTGAGTTTTTGGCTCATGCGAACTGTGTAACGGCCGAGCAGGTTCTGAGAATCAGAACCGAGTCCCAAAGGTGAATGACAGATGAATATCGACAACACAGATGGAATGTTATGGTAAGAACATAACTTCTTTTTAACCAGTTGGCTGACATGATTAGAAAAACTCAGAGTTGGCTGTACCCATATACCTATGTCCTTTAATGAATCGACACTTTCAGTCTCTGAATACTATATTAAATATTCACATCTGACCATCTACTTACTGGAATGCAGAATCATGTGGAACCAGTCCAAACTGGTCTGACAGTTATTACTGAGAATTGAGGCTATGAGCTATGATGCGACTCCCACAGGCTACATTTGCCTCCTGTGTGACTATAAGCAGTCACTTACTAGACAGGGCTCCCAGGCTATGGCTGATATGGGCCCTTGAGTATCAGCCCACTACCTAGTAAACAAACAAACACAATGAAATAAAACATAACCCCAGTAAACAAACAAATAAAATGAAATAAAACATAACTTCAGTATTCAGCAAATAAAATGAAATAAAATAGAATCATAATAAGCAAACAAATACAATGAAACAAACAATAACCCCAGTAAACAAACACATAAAATGAAAGACACTGATCACATGAATCCAGAGATGAAACTGGCAATCCGAGAACTTTTCACTGACAAAGATAATTAAAGAATGGGTGTGATAAGCATTGAAAATGTTCCCATTCACATGGGTGAGACAGTGACTACAAACTTTTGTTCTGTACGGCTAAGTTTCTTTGCTTTTATTTGTTTATCCTAAACGTTAATTAAATGACTTGGTTGTTAAAAATCAAGGGAGTTGAATTCAGTGAATCCATGTAAGTTGAAGTGACCTAACTGCATTCTTATCTAATGTACATACACACATTAATGCCTTTGTTAGTGATAATTTTCATGAAGGTTGTGTCCTAATATAATTTTAGGTGATTGATGTTCCTTGCATTTATATGGTTTTTGAATTAAATGTTACTGCTAAATATATTGTGGAGAAAGGGATAGCAATTCACCAATTCTTTTACAAATTAATTTTTCAGCCAATCTGGCACAGGTAACTAGGTGTCCACTAAAACATGTTAAAGATGAAGTACCCAAATGAATGCTAAATATTTAGTTGTTGCACTGCTTAGGATATTTAGGGACCTTAAGGACATTCTGTTGTGCATTTAAGGAAATTTTAGACAGAATACAACACATGGCATTAGCAGCACATCTGTCTAGTTGTTCATTTGATTAATACGTAACGCTAACAAACTATTGGGTAGCAGGTTTGTGTACTGGAATTCTGCAGTTTTTGTAAAATATTTCTGCAATTTTTGATGAAATGTTCTGACATTTTCTAGTGGTCTTTTTTGGCTGTTCGGAATTCTGTAGGAAACTTCATTTTTGTTTCTAAATTTCTGCAGACAGCAGGGTTGCCATAACCAGGATTTTATTTTTACTCCAGTTTGTGATGTTACACTTGAATATACTACTTAGCAGGTGTTTTGTTCATGGGTTTGTAGGGGAATACTAGGTTAACTGCCCTGGATGGTCATTTTAAACCTAACTAATAAACTGATGTTAGAATCAAACATTTTACTGTGTGTCTATGAGACAAAGATCTTAACCATTATGTCAAACCCACTCCTCTTGGCCTAATAATGTTCTAAATGTTTTTCTGTGGAACTCCATTCATTTGAGGAAGCAGTATTAAAAATAAATCTAAATTTAAATGGGACATACATTGGTTGTTTTCTGACCACATCCAACTGTACTCTTTTATTATGTAAAAATAATTAACCCTAAACTCTCATCATACCTCTCAACTGTCCAGATTTTCACAGAATGTCCAGACTTTTGCCTCATATTTGTAGTCTGCTTATTATACAGTTTATGATTTTCTGGCAAATCAGTGACAATTGAATTCAGTAAATAATAAATAATAGCAGATATTTCAGTGCCAGACTTCATATCCTTCCGAAAATGCATGGCTTTCAACTTATAACAGTCTAGATTCCATGTTCTAGCTGCCTGTGCTGCAGGAAATGCATTTTGAACTTTAACCCTCACTTACAGGAAGTTAACTTTTAGAATGCTAAAACAAGCAGCAGAAACACAAAACCAGAACATTTAAAATTAATCTAGTCAATTTAAAAACATATCCATGTAGTCTGTATGCTCATTATCTTGTAAAAGATGGAATAATGAAAAGAAAAAAAAAGGAAAGAAGAATGCAGTGGGAAGAAGAAAATGAAGACATCTGCAGATTTAAAGACACCTGGTACTAATCTCTGTTTTGTGATATCTTGTGGTCATCCTAACTACAGTACAGTGAAAGTTGTATCCTTTATAAAAGTACAATGTAAATATAATATACTCATGCAGCAGATCTTCACAGTGCAGAGAGGAATATGTAATTTATAGTACTGAAAAGGCTTATTTAAAGCACTATTACTGGTTTTAATGTGTCATGAAAGAAGCTGAAAAAATGTATACAACTTTAATAATAATTAGATAGTCACTGCTATGCAGAATACATCTGATAAACAAATAAGTACCTATTACAGTAAAGGAATTTCCTCTACACTTTCTCTGGTTCTTTAACATGCCACTTGTTATATTGAACACACAGATATTTATACAGTGTCAGACTGGATTTTTGATTATTCAACCTAAACATTTCAAGACTTGGCATTGTGAGTCCTGATATTTTAAAAGGTTACTTTCCTTAACTGATCCATTATTGTCACTGACCTAACATATTGTTTCATATCCACACTTTACTTATGCAAGTACACACCATTTCTTATATTTCTGACATTTTCTACCTTTTGCATTGTTCAAGGGCTAGTATTTTCTACCTGGGCTCCCTTGGACAATAGATAGTTTCATTAAATAAGATCTACCATAATAAATAAAATAACTGATCTGCTTCTTGCAAAAGACAGTGACACACCTAAAAGTTTAATCTCATAAAAAAAAAAAAAAATATATATATATATATATATATATATATATATATATAAACAAACAAACACATAGATTATGGGTGATCCACAGATAATGGAAGTCCTGAGAGTTACGTATTAAGACTGTTGGTGGAATACAGAATACTTACAAATGCATAGCATGAATAAAGCTGATCGCATAGTAAACATACAATGACATGTGCCATACATAACATTTGGCAGTGTATTAAAATATTGTTATAGGCAGCTATTAATCATCTGAAAGTTGGTAAGATACAGAATAAGCATCCATACTTAAGTAAATAATGCTACATTGCAATTCTAAACACAGAAGGACATCCACATGCAAAAACATACTCAAATTGAAATATTTACACAGACCACACTTGTCTATTCATAAGTAATGGGTCTACAGCTGTATTTGCACAAGGTATAACCAACTGCCTAAAAAAGAAATACCCCCATAAGCTTTTAGTATTACTTCTGTATACAGTTGTCTCACTGCTTTCTTTGAAATGCAATTGTGAAATCTAACACCTGATGTGATGCCCAAAAGAGCTCTGCAGTGCAACAAAACTGTCAGGTTAAATAAAGGAACACTTCATTACTAAAATGCAAGTGAAAAAAGCATACAGGAAGCTAACATATCTTATATGGGATAACATATAGTTCACACCTCAGCACACTGGTTACTATAATTTTTTTTTTACACAAAATGATTTTTATACACATTTGACTGGAAACTGTTAAAAGTGATTATAAACTTGCTCTGAGAGAAATATATTTATTTGACTTTTATACCGATATTAATTTGCATATAACAGAATTTATATACATTACTGTACTTATACTTTAATATAAGCTGTTGTGTTCTGTGCTACAT
Organism: Protopterus annectens; assembly: GCF_019279795.1. Classification (NCBI taxonomy): domain Eukaryota; kingdom Metazoa; phylum Chordata; order Ceratodontiformes; family Protopteridae; genus Protopterus; species Protopterus annectens. The sequence goes on along the minus strand of NC_056726.1, from coordinate 1,731,476,533 downwards.
GAAACAGTTTAGAGGGGAAGATGCTTAAAACACCTTAATCTGCTCAACATCTGTTGCCTTAATTACTCAGAGTTACTTAGTAATTATTGGAAAATAATATCAGTGAGCAGATTCAACTCTTCAAAATGTTCTGCATTTGTTAGTGAACCACATCATTTTATTTTATACTAAACTTACTATTAAATAATTTCAAGCATTTTTCATCTCCCGCTGGTATGAGGAATTCAAAAACTTGATCCGCACATTTCAAAATATGGCAATGAAAAGTACTATAAATAAACTTGTAAGTACATGATACTTAAAATATAATCATAAAAAATGCTTCCTGTACAGAATTTAGATGTTAAATGTATATTCCAAGTACTAGAGGTATTGATAGTAACATACATACATTCATAATACAGAAAAACATTCGCTTAAAAATACTCACTCATTTGTATATTTACTGTCATGCATAGATAGTTAGAACATACTCACTTTCTTAACCTTTAATGTACATATCAAGCATCTACTCATAACTTACAAACACATACAGTGATATGTATGTATATCCATGTAAATATATTATGCATTTATAAGCACATAAAATATACATAAATATATCATTTTAAATTGTAGCACCTTTTAATTATACTTCCATATTTTGACTATTACTTTCACCTTTTCACCCATGTTATTAAATTAGTTTTAAAAGTTTTATGACTCGTGATCTTGATACGTATTGGTGTTATGATGTCTATAGGTTAATGTGTTATAGGTGTTTTCAGTTTTATTTATTTCCTCCATATGAATGCTTAAATACTAGGTTATTTATAGTATTTTCTATAGCAGGATTAATTAGAAGAAATTACTATATAAAATGTATTGATCAAACACAGAAAATTGAAATGCATTATTTCTGGGGTATTTTTGATATATTTAGAAATATACAATATCATTCTTTATTATTAACATTTGAAATTTTATATTTCTATGATCTTACATATTAATATTTTTCAAATTAATACTTGATCTTGTTTTCCTTTTAACATGACTTCAGCATGCTTTAAATAGTTATAATTAATAACATTGTTTTAAATTAAGAAGCAGTAGCAACTGTTCAGCTTGGTGACATTGGGATGAGTCGGTTGGTGTGTGATTTGTATGATTATACCATCAAATCAGGGAATTTTCATTCCATGATGGGAGGCTTGAATGTATACAAGTCTGACATTTTGCTTTTGATTTTTTTTGTATCTGTCCATAACAACAATTATTAGTATTTAGTTATTATATTTTAAGCTTAATTATCTTAAATCAGTGCATTTACATGTTCTTATGAATGTCGACATGTAATTATCTCTCATTAAACATCAATGGGCTTAATAATCCATTAAAGAGGGGTAGCTTAAACAAATATTTAAAACTGCATAAAGCTCACAGAATTTTCTTACAATAAATGTATTTGTTCTCTGAAGAAGTAGATAGAATGATGTTAACAGATTATTCAACTCTTGAGAGCTCTCATTTTAAATAAAAAAACAGAGGCACTCTTATTCCTCAGAGAAATTAATTACCTAAACTTATAAATACCTATTTATATCTCCTTTGTCTGACCGCAATACTATTATATTTATGTTAATGTTAAAGCCAAGTAATTAGATTTACTATCACGGAATCCCTGCTTATACAGTAAAATTAAAAGATTTTAAGGAACGGTGTCTAGCAGAAATAGATCAGTACACTGAAATTAATAATAATGGAAATGTTTCAGAAGTAATTCTCTGGAATTCTTTAAAAGCTTATCTATATGGAAGAATTAAAAACTGGTACATATGTAAAAAAAAAGAGTTGGATAAGGAGTTGATGTCTTTGCAGTCTAATATAAACTGAAATCCAATTAAAAACCTTATGACAAATCAACAAATGCTGAGTTTAAAATACTAAATCAGAAATATCAATGTACTTCACCATATATCTGAAAAAATTAAAATTACAAACTTACTCAATAAACCCAAAAAGCTTACGCAGGTTGGCTGTTAGATTTAAGAAAAAAATACTAATCATATAAAAGAAATAATTTTCAAACAAGGTGATAAAAATAAAAAGTGACTGATTTAAAAGATATAATAGAATGCTTTAGGAAATATTATGAAGAAATTAATAACTAAGAGACTTAGAAATCAACAACATAACCGATGACTTTTTGAATGACAATACAAGGTTTAAATTAACCAAAGTACAAAGATCCAAAATTGATAAGTCATTATCTTTTAAGGAGTTAAAAGATCAAATTAATAATCTTAAACCAAATAAAAACACTGGTCTTGATGGTATATTCCCAGAATTATTCAAATTATTCCCAGAGAATATTTTAAAAATCCTATTAAAAGTTTTTGAACAAGTTAAACATATGTCAACCATCCCTCCTCCTGAAAATATTCCTGGATATCTCCTATCTTGAAACAAAACAAAGAATGTTATGTTGTCCTTCTCACCTTCATTCTTACTGGATGGGTTTGGAGCCGATCCTCGGCTCTGACTCAGCCAAATACACTAGCTCAAAGTCTTTCACTTGGCTCGTGGCTGAATATCTATCCTATTATGCATTGGAGTAATCCCCAGATCTCGTTTGCTGCTTGACAAGTTTCGATGCTCTCTCCTTGGCTGTGGCTAAGTGTTTTCAATTTTACTATTGATAGTTGTTTTTTCATCAATATCTTATTATTAGAGTTGCTATAGTTTCTAGTCTAAGGCAGTTTATCTTTCCTATAGTATTCCGTGTGCCTTTTTTTTTATCACCTGTTGTGTTGTTTGTTGGTCTTTGTTTTTCTACTAGGCCCTATCCTATCCCTGTAAAACTTTTGTCAGTAGTAGTTTGTGTGTGTATTTCTTTTAGCTGGTTTGAGTTAAGAGAACTAAAAGTAAACCCGTTTAAGTTAGAGGGATTTTTGTCATGTGTTCCCCTTTAGCTCAGCTAGGTCCATTTAAGTTAGAGGGCCTAGCACCCGTTTAACTTAGAGGGTAGAGCTGTGTTTTCCCTGTAGTGGTTTTTCTGTGTGTTTGTCTTAGGGTGTTTGTAGTGTCAGTACTTCTTACTGCTGTTTAAATCTTTTGCTTTACAATATGTATAGAGTCCAGAGATAAGGAACCCAAGCACTCTGGGTTCAAGAAATGCCAACAATGCTCGCAGAAAATGTCTATAACTGATGGGCACAGTGTGCTGTTTAAGGGCTATTCACCTTCAGGAATCTTGCAGTTTTTGTCACTCCTTCAGCTCTCGAGTGTTACATGAGAGGAAAAACAAACTGACTTTTAAGAGGTTTAATAAAACCTACTTTTGATGAAGCTTTACAAACTGCTTCAAAATCTAACTCCCCAACTACTAGTGAAAAATCCAAAAGACCTTCCTCTTCATCCACTTCCTTGACTCAAGATTCTTTTTAGTACCAAAAAGAACAGGGGACTGGAGACCCATTTTGGATCTGAGCAAGTTAAATGAATCTGTAAAGAAGCCCAATTTTGAATGGTGGCGCTGCAGTCAATTCTTCCCTTTTTAGGGAAAGAAGATTGGATGTGCTCAATAAACCTGCAGGATGCGCACTACCATATAAAGATGGACAGAGCATCAAGGTGTCATTTATGCTTCCGGCTGGGAGCCATTCATTATCAGTTTCGAGCTCTGCCCTTTGGTCTCACTACAGCCCCCAGAGTGTTCACCAAATGCATGGCAGTAGTAATGGCTCACCTGAGACACCTGGGATTCCAAGTGTATCCATACCTGGACGACTGGCTCCTAACTGCCACCACCAAGCATCTACTTCTACAGGCCAGGGACACTACACTGAAAATTTGTGCTCAGTTAGGCATAACAGTAAATTTTCAAAAATCTGCCTTGTTGCCTTATCAGCATATTACATTCATAGGTGCAGATCTAGACACCATTTCCATGATGGCTTGTCTTCCACCTGACAGAGTTTCTGTCCTCAAACAACAAATAGTCAACCTGCTTCCCAAGAACAAGGTAAAGTAGTTGTAATGCTCCTTGGGACCATGGCATCAACCATAACTCTAGTCCCTCTAGCCAGAATACACATGAGAATCCTTCAGTGGCTCAATGGTCTCTACAAGAACTTTCTATGTCAAATCAGATACAGATAACAGATTCATGCAAGAGAGATCTTCTGTGGTGGCTTCAGTCCAATCATGTGACCATCGGAAGACCCTTTGTACCACAACAACCTGTTGCTACTGTGGCCATAGACGCTTCCCAGATAGGGTGGGGGGGCATTATCTGAGAGGAACAGTCCACGGCACATGGCAAGAACATGAGGATCAGTTGCACATCAATGTTCTAGAGATGACAGCAGTGCTTCTGGTGTTGCAAGCACTTCAGGACTCTCTCCCACTAGGAACGATTGCAATCCAGTCAGACAACATGTCGGTAGTCTGGTACATAAACAAACAAGGGGAAACCAGATCTTACTCCCTTTGTCAAGAAGCACTGAGAGTACGGCAATGTGCAATTTCCTCCCAATGTTTTCTTGTAGTAACACATATCCCAGGGAAATCCAACGTGATAGCAGACAAGCTCAGTAGGGCAATTTTGATGCCTCATGAGTGGCCACTGAAACAGAACATAGCAGACAAGATTTTCCAAACTTGGGACCAGCCTTGCTGCAATTTGTTTGCAACACCACTGAATACCAAATGCAGCAGCTATTTTGCCCTAATCCCTCCAGTGGGGGAGACACTGAGAGATGCACTCATCCACGATTGGCCCTCGGGGTCTACTATATGCCTTTCCTTCCTTTCCCCTAATACCCAAAATCATTCAGAAACCCAAAGCCTTGGGAAGCAGGCTAATTCTCATTGCCCCATATTGACCTCATCATATCTGGTTCCCCTTCCTCTGTCCTCATCTTCAGGGGAAGCAGTGGGTTCTGGACCTAGTTCCAGACCTTCTGACTCATATGTCAGGGGTGCTTCATCCTTCTCTCCACGCCCTCAGTTTGACAGCTTGGCTGCTCCACTTCCAAATATAGTCAGGCTTCAAAATTGTACTCCTGCAGTTAAACACATTTTGGTCTACTCTCATAAGACTTCGACCAGAAAATTATATTCCAGCAAATGGAAGAGATTCTCCTACTGGGCAAGGATGAGAGACATAGATCCTTTCTATGCCCTATTAGTTCAGTCTTAGAGTTTCTGGCAGAACTTTTCCACCAAGGCTCTGCTGCAGTTACAAAGTCCAATTAGCTGCAATTTCGAATTATCATATTGGTGAATATGCTTCTAATCTAATGTCACACAGGCTTTGTAAAACATTTTTAAAAGGAACTTGTTTGTTAAGACCTCCCATAAAAGAACCTCGCTCACCTTGGCACCTAAATTTCATTCTTACTTACCTAACTTTACCGCCATTTGAACCTGCTTCTTCATACAATCTAAAATTTCTCTCTTGGAAGACCATCTTGTTAGTGGCTATTACATCTGCATGAAGAGTCTTAGAGTTGCAAGCTCTATCAATTAAGCCACCATACCTAATTTTTCATAAGGATAGAGTATCTTTGAGGACTAATCCATATTTTGTACCAAAAGTCTGCTCACAAACCAATCTGAACCAATCTATTGAACTCCCAGTTTTCTTTCCTAATCATACCAACAAGGCAGAATACAAACTACATTAGCTGGATGTACATAGACAACTGAGATTTTATTTACATGGAACCAAAGACTTTAGGAAAACAGACCAGCTATTTATTTCCTTCTCTCAAGCAAAGCAATGCAAGCCAGTCTCAAAAGTTACACTTTCAAATGGGCTTTCCATTTGTATTACCTTCATATACACCTCAAACAATAGAAGTTTACCTTTCAAAGTCAAAGGCCATTCAACTAGAGCACTAGCAACATCCTCTGCTTACCAAGCAAGATTGACTATGGATAGTATTTGTGCAGCTGCTACATGGGCTAGGCCCCATACATTTATTACAAAGTAGATTTGGCCTCCAGGGACAGAGCTTCTTTTCTGTCCACAGTGCTCAAAGGTGTACTCCCATGAGCCACCCAGGAAGATGGTGCTAGGGATGTAGTCCCATCCAGTAAGAATGAAGGCGAGAAGGACAACATAACATAAAGAAGTTATGTACCTACCATAATGTTCCATGTTTGTTGTCCTTCTCACCCTTCTTTCTTACAGCCCTTCCTCCTTCCTCCATCCAAGGCTCCTAGAGGATTTAGATAAGAGATTTCCTTTCCTCCTAGTGAAGGTGTTCCTCTGAAATTCGTTGTTTTTCCTCTTATGTGTTTTCATAAATATGTATATATTTCATGTTACATGGGAAATATATACATACATGTTATGACTAGCAGCAAACAAGATCTGGGGATTACTCCAATGCACAATGAGATAGATATTCAGACACAAACCAAGTGAAAAACTTTGAGCTAGTATATTCAGCCAAGTCGGAGCCGAGGATCGGCTCTGAACCATCCAGTAAGAAAGAAAGGTGAGAAGGACAACAAAAGTGGAACATTATGGTAGGTGCATACCTTCTTTTTCTAACTTATGTTCTTCTTACAGTCCTACTTCATTATTAAATGTTGATTATAAAATATGTATGTCTATTCTTGCAAAAAGATTGAACTTTATTATGCCAGGATTAATACATGTTGATCAGACTGATTTTATACTACGTAGAAAGGTTGAAGATAACTTAATTAGGCTTAATACTTTAATAGATCTGGCTAATAAAAACAAAAAAAGAACTAACTTTAATAGGTCTAGATATAAATAAGGCTTTTGATTTTATTAGTTGGAATTATTTGTTCAAAGCACTTACACAATATGTATTTTCCCTAGATTTTATAAATTTTATAACTAATATATAAATCATTCTCTTTTATTAAAATTGGCTCTTTTCTTTCTAGCTCTTTCAAAATATTAAAAGGTAAAACACAAGGTTGTCCCTTGTCACCTCTAGTATTTGCTCTAGCAATTGTACATTTTGCAAACTTTATTAGATGTAATAGCAAAATTTAGGGATTCTCAATAGATGAAAGCTATTACTGTAAAATTCAGTTATTTGCAGATGACATTTTAATAACAAGGGATGATGCTGAAGCTTCAATAGAAAATTTAACTAAATCTATTAATTACTTTGAAAAAGTGTCAGGTTTAATGTTTAACCCTTATAAAAAGAAACTTTACTTATTAATAAAAAAGTTAATAATTGTTTAAGAAGATATAATAATTTTACTTGGGATAATTCATAAATTAATTAATCTTGGGTTTATAATTAAATCTACTGTAAAAAATGCAATAGCAGTAAATTATAATAATTTAATAGACACTGTTACTAAAATAATTATTAATTGGAACAAAATATTTTTTACAATGGAAGATAGACTTACTTTAATAAAAATTTTAATTCTACCAAAATACTTTTCTATCTAAAATCACTAATTATACTCCCTCCTAAAAAATCTTTAAGAAATTAAATTCTACTCTTCTTAATTTTCCCTGGTTCATCAATAAACCAAGAATATCCTTTGACTGGCATTTTACAAGTTGTCAAGAAGGTGGTTTAAGTTTTCCAAATGTTGAATTATATGCCAAATCAATAATTCTCAATGTAATATCTCTATGGTTAAATTTTTCTTAGCAACCCACTTGGAAATACATTTATAAAAGATTAGAAAACAATAACAGCTATGTTGTATAATTTTTCTCTAAATTTGGAATTAATAAATTTTACTGGATCTTGAAAGACTTGCATTAAAAGAGAAGAAAAATACAAACTCTCTCCCTTCACTGATTACATCCTTATAAATGTTAAAAGATTAATGAATTCTAATTATATAAAGATATATTGTTTCATTGTTTTCTATATCAAATACTATGGGTTGTTTGGGAACATTTAATATAAACAAAATGCTAGACCTTAGAGATGCAAATTTATTCTTTTGGCATCAATTCTTAATCTGATATAAATCACATAATACAGATTATCTTCTTGCAAGACATTGTTTAGAAAATAATAACTGGTTCACTATCTAATCTTGTAAAATATGTTAGTGCTAAAATCAAAATTTCCATGGATTTTCAAACAAAACATATTTCAAAGATACTTAAGTTTTTTTTCAGACTCAATAGTAACTCAAATCAGAATAAATAATATATATTGATAATTTCTAAAATAATAAGAGAAAAGTTTGGTTCCACAGATTCATTATTTTGGAATTACTCAACTAAGATTAATGGAGAAAGCCTTTTCTGATGAAGACAAATGCTTAACTCTTAAATCTGTGACAAAATCTACTTCTTCTCTTTATTGGAAAAAAAATATATATGGAGATTTCTTCACATGGCTTTTTTAACTCTATATAAAGTGGCTTTAATATATAACTATGGGAAAATTAATTGTTGGATGTGTAACAAAGTCTCTAACAAAGATTTGTTTCATATAATATTGGATTGAAAAACAGTAACACCTTTTTGGGTTGAATTTAGAAATTTTGTTCACGCTTTGTGGACAGATGATTGCATAATTTCTAACTCCTCAGTCTTATTTAATGCTCCAATTTTGGATTCCATTCTTAGGGTGCAGGTGCCTCTCCTATGGTCCAGTTTAGGTATAACAAGAAAAATAGTCACAAAGAAGTGGAAATGTAAAACTACTTTTTCTTTCACTGACTTCATTAATTTAGCAAACAAAATGTCTGTAAAAAGGAACTGTCAACTGCAAAAATGAGAACTTTGAATATTGGTCAAAATTAAATGATTTACTTCATAAAATTTAATGATTTAGTTTTCTATGTTTGATTTTGTTCTGGACAACTGTAAATAGTTATGCTTTTGTTTTATTTATCTTTAAATATTGCTTTACAATCTTTGTTTTAAAATTAATAAAAAAGTTGTTTAAAAAATGTATGGTAATACAAAACCTTTTATTGTAGAAATAAGAGCAACATTTAAAATGTGTCCCTATTTTTGTGCCTTTTTCCCCATTACGTTTAGCTTTGTCCAGATTTCTTATGGTTAGAGGTAGTAATATATGGGTGTCACAGATTTTAGTATTGATCATTACATTAGAATTTGTTCATCAAAAAGTTTATCTTTACCTGGTTTCATGGGGGTTCTACAAGCAAAAACATAGGTTAGACATATGTCAAGCATATCAAGTATGAGGGGTGATGCTCGTTTATTGGTCCTAGTAGAAAAAATAATAAAAACAGTATATAAAACTATGGTAGATAACAAGGATTCCAGCACCAAACTTTCAAAATGCAGCAATGACCAAAACTGATGCAATTTAATTTTTTCCTGTTCAAGTGCAAAGTTGAAGTATTGCAAAATTGGACCAAAAGTCATTATCACACTCAACTATAGAAATCTAGAGGGCATTACTCGCAGTAAGGCATTATAGACATCTTTATATTTCCAGTCACTACAAACAAGCATACAACACTTTGTATAAAAACCTGGTTTTGCTTCTCACACTGGGAAGGATTTTCTACACAAAATAAATGGGGAGAGGATGGTATAACAGTTTAAGTCTTTACCTCAGAAATACAAGGTACATGGTTTGATTCTGACTTCTGAATATTAGATAGGCTTGTAACAGTCTGCAGACTGAAGGCCTAGTCTTTACCCATAACCTATAAATCATGGTTGCTGGCTATCACTCTATGATGCATCTTCCCTATAAGGCAGGACTAATTTCTGTGCACATCAAAAAAACATAGGAACACATGAACAATACTAGGCAAGGGAACATGGGGTCCACAAGGCACCTAATACACACTTAAGTAAACAAACTTAAAAGTTCTCTTCCCCTTGTCAAGCATTTAATAATTATTATCTCCTAAATTGAACACAACCTTACATAATAAGCCTGGTATAAATACATTTGTGTTTAACCACTCAGTCATCAAAGCAAGTGTTAAAATGTTAAAGATAGTCAAAGTGGTACTTTGTTTCCCTGTAAAAACAACTTATTCCATATGTTGGGAATACACTGCATTAGGGATCTATCCTTCCAGCAAGTACTGTTTAAGTTTTGTGTAGATTTAAATCTTTACTATGGCTGTTGTAAAGGCACTGGTTTTGAGAAGAAATATGAGGTCAAATAGGATTGGTTCTTTTATGGCTCAAAATAGACACAGGTTACCTCAGCACAGCTGGTAAGCTACTGAGTGTAAAGATAACTGTGCTAATCTTTCAGGGAAGTTGAAGGATTTAAGACCCTTAATTTTCTTGCTTAGAAGAAAAGTACAGTTGTCTACACTTACCATAAATGTAGATGTTCAAGTGTATTCACTGTTGCAGTCATTACATTTGGGTAATCCTGCTGGCAGGTTGCCCTCAGCCAGCCTGAATTCCAAAGTCTTGGGTCCTGTGTCAGTTGCTGTCACCCCTTCCCTGACGTCAGGTCGTCAGGGGTATACAAGAAGCAGCCAACGCCATTTTCTTTAGTTTTTCTTGCCCCAGATGTCAGGTGCCCCCCAAAAGGGTAGCCATAATTTATATATGTATAATTACATGCACCAATATAAAATTTACCTTCATCTACAAGCAAATACACCACATAGGTTGTATAAATCAGAGAAGGAAAGATAGGTTCCATCAGAAGAGAAGGGGGATGATGGGTGGGTAACCTGGACTGCAACAGTGAATATACTCAAACATCTACATTTATGTTAAGTGTACACAACTGTACTATGTTCTTCGTGTTTCACTGTTGCAGTCATTACATTTGGGTCGAGTCCCAAAGCTAAGGTTGGGAGGCTGGAGCTAAACAGCATTAGGAGTGGCTATGAGGCCCTGCAGAACTGTAGTGGCAAAGCCTGCCCTGGATTTAGAGTAGAATGGCAGATGATAGTGCTTTATAAAGGTGTGCACTGAACTCCAAGTAGCAGCTTCTAAAATGTCCTTGGTAGGTACTCCTCTGAGAAAGGCTGCTGAAGTGGCTGCAGCTCTGGTTGAGTGTGGCCTAATGCCCTTAGGTACTGGCTTGCCATGGTGAACATAGCAGAAATGAATGCAGTAGCCTATCCACTTTGAAATAGTCTGCTTTGAGATAGCCTTTCCTTGTGATCCTGCAGCATATGTCACCAGTAATTGCTCTGTCTTTCTGAAAGCTTTGGTTCTGTCCAAGTAGAATCTAAGCTGTCTGTGTACGTCCAAAGAATGCAGAATTCTCTCCCCCTTGCTCTGTGGATTTGGATAGAAGGTTGGCAGGTGAATAGTTTGGTTGAGAGCCACACTGGACATCACCTTAGGCATAAATGTAGGGTTTGTCCTCAGAGAGACCCTGTCTGGATAAAAAATGATAAAAGGTTCCACAGCCATGAGTGCCTGTAGCTCTGAAACTCATCTTGCAGAAGTTATTGCTAGGAGCAGAGCTGTTTTCCAAGATAAAAATTTTATATCAGCAATAGCAGATGGCTCAAAAGGAGGCAGGGTGAGTTTTTCCAAGACATAGTTGAGGTCCCATGCAGGTATTGGTGATCTCCTTGGAGGTCTTAAATTTTTGGCCCCTCTGAGGTACTGCTTTAATAAGGGATGAGAAAAGATTGGTGGCTCTACATTTTAATGAGCCAAAATGGCAGAGGCATGAATTTTAATAGATGAAAAAGATAGGCCTTTGTCCAGAATCTCAGTTAAGTATTGCAAAATCTGAGGAATATTTGGCACAGCTGTATCAGTTCCTTGTGCCTGGTTCGAAGCATAGAATCTCTTCCATTTTCCAGCATAAGATTTTCTAGTACTAGGCCTTCTGGCTTCCAAAATGACATCCATTACAGCTTTACTGAGAGGTGTGTTTTGTATGACTACATTATCCTCCATGCTGTCAGGTTTAAAGTTCTGAGTAGGCTGTGCAGGATGACTGTTTTGCTGGGACAGTAGATGAGGTATTCGAGCTGGGCATTGAGACAAGCTCCTTAGTATTAGATACCAGTACTGGTGGGGCCAGTCTGGGGCAATCAGTATCATCTCTGGCTTCTCCTGTCTGACCTTTAGGAGTACCTTGGGGAGGACAGGCAGAGGGGGAAATGCATATACTGATAGGTTTCTCCAGCTGAAAGATAGGGCGTCCACTTTCCATGCTTGTCTGTGATAAATCCTTGTGCAGAATCTTTTTTAGTTGGTAGTTGTGAGGGGAGGCAAATAGATCTATGTCCAGGCATGTTTTCATGCTGAATACTTGTGGATTCAGGTGCCACTCGTGGGGATCCATGAGGTTTCTGTTTAGTTTGTCTGTCAGAGTATTTTTCCTTCCTGGCAGGAATTGTGCCTGCAGATGTACTTGGTAAGTCAATGCTGTGTCCCACAAAGTCATGGCTAGTCTGCAAAGGGGTAAGAATGAGTTCCCCCCTGCTTGTTTATGTACCACATGACTGTGGTGTTGTCTGTCTTTATCAGTAGTTGGCCTGGATGAAGAAGGTCCTTGAAGGCTGTCAGGGCATTTTGAACTGCTAGCATCTCTTTTTGATTGATATGCAGATGCATTTGGTTTGAGGTTCATGTGCCCTGAATGCATCTTCCTGAGATGTGGACCCCCCAGGTATAATCTGATGCATCCGTTGTTAGTGTCTGCTTGGCTGGGGGTAATGTGAATGGCTGTCCCTTGTTTTGGTGACACGCCTGTGCCCACCATCGAAACTCCTGTTCCAGGCAGGGAATAAGCGTAATCATAGTTTCCAGGCTGTGGCAATGTTGAGTCCAAACACTTTTTAGGTACCACTGACATTTCCTCATATGCAGTCTTGCATATGGAATTAGTAGGATGCAGGATGCCATGAAGCCCAAAGCCTGCAGAATTTTTCTTGCAGATAACTGGGCCTTTGTTGCCAATATTTTGAAATAGGTAGTCAGTTGCCTTTGTTTGTCTGGCGTGAGATAAGTCATCTGGGCAGTTGCATTTAAGCTTGCACCCAGGAATATTATCTCTTGAAAGGGTACTAGTTTTAATTTCTTTTCATTGACTGTGTACCCTGGGCATGTTAGAAGTCTTTTCACAAACGCCAGATGCTGTAGAAGAATGTCCTTGTTCTCTGCTTGAATTAGACAGTCATCCAAGTAAGGATATATTTGTATTCCTCTTTGTCTGCAGAATGCGATTACTGGTTCCAGGCACTTTGTAAAGACCCTGGGCGCAGTAGATAAGCCAAAGGGCAGTGTAGAGAATTGGTAATGCATTGAGCCAACCTTGAATCTGAGGTATATTCTGCATATTTGTCCGATTGGGACATGCAGGAATGCCTCTTTTAGGTCTAAAGTCACAAGCCAAGCGTTCTTGCCCAGCATGGGCAGAAGCTGCTGCAAAGTCAACATCTTGAATTTTGGTATATCCAGGAATGTGTTCAAAAAAGATAGGTCCAGTATTGGCCTCCAGGCCTTGTCCTTTCTGGGTACCAAGAACAGTCTTGAGTAAAATCCTTAACCCCACTCTTGCTCTGGTACTTGCTGAATGGCCCCCATGTCCATGAGGGATGAGACTTGTTTTTGTGCCTCTGCCCATTGATTTTTTGGCAGATCTGGCCAGCCGTTTGCCTCTGGCAGGGAATGGAAATGGAACTTGTACCCGTGTGACACGATATTTAGAACCCACTTGTCCTGGGTTATAATGTGCCAGTTTTGAGAAAAGAGTGCTAATTTTCCCCCTAAGGGTGCTGCCAGGAGATAAGTTATTGGTGCAGGCAGGGGGAAGTCATTGGGACTGTTTCCTGTATGGTTGTGATTTGTCTTCTCCAACTGTGGAGGTAGAAACCCCCCATTGCTTTGGGCGGTATGAACCTTGCACCTGGGATCTGCCCTTTTGAGTTCTGTCTGACACAGGAAAGGACCAATTCTTTGTTGGCCAGTGTCTACTAAACCTAGGTGGCTGTACTTGTAAAAAATCTTTGACCATTTGCATAGATTTAGCTTTGTCCACCATTTTCTTTAACACCTCTTCTGCCTTAACACCAAACAAAATATCATGCTGTAAAGGTGCATCTAATAATTTAGCTTTAACATGATCAGGCAGATTTTGTTCCTTTAACCAAGCATGCCTCCTAACTACAGAACCTGTGACTGCAGCCCTGCAGGAGGCCGCTAAAGAATCGAAACCACATTGCAAAGTATGTTTTCCAACTTGTTCAGCTGCATGCAATAAATCCTGCATTTCCTTGTTTTCTGCACATTCAAAGTTTAACAATATTTTCTGTTTAAGCAATGCCATGAGATGTTGCTGATATTTGAGCATATGAAAAGTACAGTTTTGTACCTACCATAAATGTAGCTGTCAGATAGGTATGCATCTGCAGTCCTAACATATGGGTTGTCCTGCCTCAGGCAGCCCTTCGGTCGGCCGGATTCCAAAGTCTGGGTCTGGCCTCGGCTGATGTCGCACTTCACCCGACGTCATAGCTGCTGTTTATTGGGTATAAAGGCATCAGCCGACACCATTTTCCTCAGTGTTTCTTGCCCCAGATGCCAGCTGCCCTCTAGGAAGGCTAAATTTGGATAAATGCAAATAATACCAAACAGTAGAGAGCAAACAATATAAAAATATATATACACATATATACAAACAAATACACTATAATAGATTTCCCCAGCTAGCTAAAAGAGGGGTAAATACCCTAGGAATACCACAGAGGGGAAGGAGGGTGGGTAATCCTGACTGCAGATGCATACCTATCGGACATCTACATTTATGGTAGGTACAAAACTGTACTATGTCCTTCAAGGATGCATCTGCAGTCCTAACATATGGGTAGAATACCATAGTCAAATTGGGGGAGGAGGCACTAAGATAAAGATGGTGTAGTTAAGATCCCTTGCAAAACAGCAGTTGCAAAACCTGCTTGGGATCTAGAATATAAGGGAAGATTATAATGCTTGGCAAATGTATGCACGGAGCTCCAAGTAGCAGCTTCTAAAATGTCTTTGGTAGCCACTCCTCGTAGGAAAGCTGTAGTGGTGGCTGTAGCTCTTGTGGAATGAGGTCTGATATTTTCAGGAGTTGTCTTTCCATGAAAAGAGTAGCAAAATCGAATGCAATTTCCTATCCATTTTGAGATTGTCTGTTTTGAAATTGCTTTTCCTTGCATTCCTGTTGCATATGCTACCAGAAGCTGGTCAGTTTTTCTGCTGGTCTTAGTTCTGTCCAGATAGTAGTGCACATCCAAGGTATGTAGCAGTCTTTCCCCCCTGTTCTGTGGGTTGGGGAAGAATGTAGGTAAATGAATCGCTTGGTTCAATGATACTCTGGAGACCACTTTTGGCATAAAGGTAGGATTAGTTCTCAGAGAGACTCTGTCCTGATGGAAGATAAGGAAGGGTTGTACTGCCATTAATGCCTGTAACTCAGATACCCTTCTTGCTGAAGTGATTGCTAGCAGGAAAGCAGTTTTCCAAGACAAGAACTGTAATTCTGCTGTTGCTGCTGGTTCAAAAGGGGGAAGTGTTAACTTTTCCAGCATAAAGTTGAGATCCCAAGTAGGTAAAGGTGGTTTTCTTGGAGGTTTTACATTTTTTATTCCTCTCAAGAACTGCCTGAGTAGAGGATGAGAGAAGACAGGAGGATCCATGTTGTATTCTGCTGAAATTGCTGATGCATGAATTTTAATGGAGGAGTAAGACAGGCTATTGTGGAACAGTTCTGCTAAATATTCCAGGATGTGTGCTATGTTTGCCAATGAGACATTTTCTCCCTTTGCTGCACTCCAAATGAGGTATCTTTTCTACTTGGCTGAATAAGTCTTCCTTGTGGAGGGTCTGCGTGCCTCCAGGATAATGTCCTTAACCCTCTGGGATAAGCCTGGGTTATTTTGTTTTATGCAATATTCCAAGCAGCTAGCTGCAGTGTTTTCAAGTTTGGATGTAGGATCTTGTAGTTGTCCTGTGTTAGAAGTAAGGGACATAGAGGTAGAGGCCATGCGTGTGTCCGAGACATGCTTCTCAGTAGCGGGTACCAATGTTGCCTCGGCCAGTCTGGAGCTATCAGGATTACCCTTGGCTGATCCTCTCTGATCTTCAGTAGAACTTTGTACATCAAGGGAAGAGGTGGAAATGCATATGCTGTCAGGTTTTTCCAGCTGAAGGAAAGGGAGTCCACCCTCCAAGCAAGTGGGTGGTATGCTCTTGTGCAGAATTTCTTCAATTGGTGGTTGTGTGGGAGGCGAACAGGTCTATCTCTGGTAGTCCCCATTTCTTTGTTATGGCTTTGAAGATATCTGGATGCAGCATCCATTCGTGAGCATCAGTGGTAGTTCTGCTTAAGGTGTCTGCTAGAGAATTTTCTTTTCCTGGTACAAATCTGGCCTGAAGTTGAATGTTGAGATTCAGGGCCACATTCCACAGGTCCATTGCCATCCAGCATAGAGGATATGAATGTGTACCTCCCTGTTTGTTGATGTACCACATGACTGTGGTATTGTTGGTCCTTATCAGCAGATGACCCTGTTGTAGGAGTGGTCTGAATGCCTGGATCGCATGTTTCACTGCCAGCATCTCCTTTAGATTTATTTGTAGATTCAGCTGGTCTTGGGTCCATAGGCCTTGAATACACTTGTCCACCATGTGTGCCCCCCAGCCTAGGTCTGAGGCGTCCGTGGTGATGGTCTGGCTTGGATGAGGTTTGTGGAAAGGCAAGCCTCTGTTCAACTGACAGGCCTGAGCCCACCACAGGAATTCTTGCTTCAGGCATGGAATTATTGGAATCTGGGCTTCTAGACTGTGCTTGTGTTGAGACCATACATTCCTTAGGTACCATTGTAGCTTTCTCATATGCAGCCTGGCATGTGGAACCAATATTATGCAGGATGCCATGTAGCCCAGGGCTTGCAGGACTTTCCTTGCAGTAAGCCGAGTTTGTGTTGTTAATGTCATGAAGTAGGCTGGTAGTTGCTTTTGTTTTTCTTCTGTGAGAAAAGCCATCTAAGTTGATGTATCCAGTTCTGCACCCAAAAATGTTATCCTTTGGGATGGTACAAGTCTTGACTTTTGCATGTTGACTGTGTATCCCAAGGCTTGCAACAGTTGTATGACATTTTCCAAATCTTTTGTTAATTTTGCCTTGTTGTCCGCTTGTATTAGGCAGTCGTCCAGGTATGGGTAAATTTGAATTCCCTGAAGCCTGCAATGAGCAATTACTGATGCCAGGCATTTTGTGAATACTCTGGGTGCAGTAGATAAGCCAAAAGGCAATGCTGAGAATTAATAATGCTCTGATCCTGCAAGAAATCTGAGGTGTCTTCTGCAATCTGGTCATATAGGGACGTGCAGGTATGCCTCCTTGAGATCTAGAGTCACCAGCCAAGACTCCTTGCCCAGCATGGGAAGAAGCTGCTGGAGGGTCACCATTTTGAATTTTGGAACAATGAGGTATGTGTTCAGTGCGGACAAGTCTAGAATAGGTCTCCATTGATTTTCTTTTCTTGGTACAAGGAAAAGCCTGGAGTAAAATCCTTGGCCTTGTTCCATAGGTGGTACCTCTTCTATAGCTCTCATCTTTAGTAAGTTGTTGATTTGTCTTAGAGCGTCTGTTTTTTGGCTTGGTGGTAGGTTTGGCATTCCTCTCTTTTTTGGTAGAGTATGGAAGTGAAACCTGTAGCCCTTGTCTATTGTTTGTAAAGTCCATTTGTCTCCTGTAATGTAATGCCAGTTGTCGGAAAATAAAGCTAACTTTCCAAGGGTGCTTCCAGTTGTTCCCTGGTAGGCGGAACTAGAGCCAAGTCATTGTGTCTGCCCTGTGGAAGTGGTTGTAGTTGAATCTGTGGCAGTACTTCTCTGGTTGGTAGGTTGCCACTGACGTCCCCTGTAGGCACCCCTAGATTGACCTCTGCCTCTGGGCTGTCTATTTCTGCCTGTCTGCGCTCTGGAGTTGTCTGGAAAGGACCAATTCTTGAAGGCCAATTTCGCTAAACCTCGGAGGTTGGACCTGTAAGAAATCCTTGACTGTTTGGACAGATTTTGCTTTTTCTTCCACCTTCTTTAGAACCTCCTGTGCAGGGGAGCCAAACAAACTTTGTTTCTCCATGGGAGCATCTAGGAGTTTTGACTTAACATGGTCTGGTAAGGATTGTTCTTTTAACCAGGCATGCCTCACTGTTCCAGTCATAGCTGATCTAAAGGAAGCCTCCAGTGCATCATAGCCACATTTTAAGAAATGGTTACTGACCTGCTGAGAGTTATGTACCAAATCCTGAAGGGACTTGCGGTCTAAAGGTTCAGGAGAAGACAGTTTTTTTATTTAGCTGGTCTAACAAAAATTCCTGGTACTGAATCATGTGAAATTGACAGTTCAAGGCCCTGGCCGAAAGAGTAGCAGAAGTATAAACCTTTTACCCCATCTCTCTAATGCTCTAGATTCCCTTTCAGAGGGAAGAGGGTTTTGGCAGAGGCAGCTGCCACACCTTTAGGGCCCTGTGAAATGGTTTCAGGGTCTGCAACAGGAGCCTTATACAAATGGTAATGTGTGTCCGGGACCCTGTAATATCTGTCTGGCTTGGCAGGGGCCGGAGGAAGAGAATCAGGGGCAGTACAGGCATCATTATATGCATCATCAACAACTGTTAGTACTGGCGGAATGGCTAAAGGCCTATGCTGTGGTAAGTGTAAAAAGGTCCTTAGCCTTTTTCTTGAATATGAAAAATCCTGGCCCTGCCATTGGAAGTGTTCCCTCATAGCATGCAAGGTTTCCCCAAAGGAAAATTCTTCAGGAGGAGAAGCAGAAGGAATGGAGTCTTCTGCATCAGAATCCTCATAAGGAGAATATGGGCCTTCGTGAGGGTCTGTAATGTCTGAGTCATCCGAGGAATAATCTGTAGAGACAGGTTCCGGGGGTTCAGTCCTAGGCCTCTTGTCTGGAGGGGGCTGAGAGGCCCTGTCTGGGTGAGGTTGGGATCCCCTGATCAAAGAAATGAGATCCTCAGCCAGGCTGAGTATTTGGGAAGTAGAGGTAGGCCTATGTGAAGGAGTTTTAGCAGGTAAGGCCTTAGAAGATTTAGCTGCTTTAGCCCTGGCAAACGCCTTGATAGACATAGAAGCAGGGGGTCTAGCAGCCCCACGTGCAGGGGTAGATATGCCTGAAGGAATAGTGTCTGACAAATCCTGGGTGCCTGCTTCTGTAGCAGTAAATTCAGTAGCAGATTCAGCCATGCTCTGTGAGGCCTCGGCTATCGGAGGGATGTTTTCGGCCGAAGGAAGAACCGGAGGCTCGGTTTCAGCCAAAATCGAGACACTCGCGGTCGACCTAACCGTGGTTTCAGCCGAAACCACGGGCCGCGAGTGTCGGTCCTTTTCCTTGCGCTTTTTAGCTAAATGAGTAGTCGGAGTCTCCGACGGCATTTTGTATGCAAAAGCGGGACCAAAAAACTCCTCTGCAAACTCCGACCGACGTCTAAGTGTCCGTCGGTTGAAGGAAGCACAGGCTAGACAAGCTGATACGTTGTGGTCTGGGCCTAAACAAGGAAGGCAGTAAGAGTGGAAATCCTTATGAGGTATTTGTTTCCCACAAGTTAAACAATTATTTACTTTGTCTGACATCGGCTGAGGCAAGAAAGAGTCCCCAACGGGGTACTTAGCTTTTTAGAAGTCTTCGGTAGTAGAAATCTCTGGATCTGACCGACCGGCACTTGCGAACAGCTTCTGCTTCGGGCACCGCGCGGCAAGAAAGACTGAGGAAAATGGCGTCGGCTGATGCCTTTATACCCAATAAACAGCAGCTATGACGTCGGGTGAAGTGCGACATCAGCTGAGGCCAGACCCAGACTTTGGAATCCGGCCGACCGAAGGGCTGCCTGAGGCAGGACAACCCATATGTTAGGACTGCAGATGCATCCTTGAAGGACATCTGACAGTTTAAGGCCCTTATAGCCAAGGTAGCAGATGTGTAAACCTTTTTCAACCATCTATCCAGTGCCCTAGAATCTCTGTCAGAGGGGGTAGGGTTTTTTGCAGCAGAAGCCTTAACTCCTCTGGGACCCAGAGAAATAGTTTCTGGGTCTGCAGCAGGGTTTTTAAAAAGGAATTTATGAGAGTCAGGAACCCTGTAATATCTGTCAGGCTAAACAGGAGCTGGAGGTAAGAAGTCAGGGGTAAGACTAGACAACGAAAACACATAATCTACAATGTCTAACACAGGTGGGATGGCTAGTGGCTTGTGTTGAGGTAGTAAAAGGAAATCGCTGAGCCTCTTTTTAGATTCTGAAAAATTTTGGCTCTCCCAGTGGAAATGCTCCCTCATGGTATGTAAGTTTTCCCCAAAAGAATAGTCCTCTGGAGGAGAAGCTGAAGGTATAGATTCTTCAGAATCAGAATCCTCATGGGGGGAAGAGAATATTCCTGATCAGAAGAGGAATCAGAAGAAATGGAAACCTGATCTGAAGATTCATAGTCAGTCTCTTGCCTAAGCCTCTTTTCAGGAGGGGGATGGGAACCCCTGATCAAGGTAATCGAATCTTCGGCCATTTTGAGCATCTGTTTTTTGGGCATAGAGGCCTGACCACGTGGCTCTTGAGTTTGTTTCTTTGCTTTGGAAGGTGCTCTAGTCTTTGCCTTTGAAGCTGAAGTTGGCTTGATGTAAAAATGTTTAGGTCTGAATACACCCTCAGAAGCCGGTGCCTGCTCAGCGGCTCCGGACCCATCTGAAGGGATAATATCCGAGGCTCCAATACCTTGAGTTTCCAGTGGCATGACCGACTCCACGTGGGAGTTGGTAGCGGCCTGTGACTCTAAAGTAGCAGCCGTCAGGGGCTGCGAAAGCACCTCACTGAGAACCGGCGACTGGCTTAGGAGAAGCTTTGTCGTCGGTTTTGGGCCTCGGTTGTCTATCTCTTTCCTTTTCTTTGCGTGTTTTGTGAACTCCGGTAGTCGGATGGCTATCCGATGACATTTCTGGATAAATAAACCAGCATCCAAAATAGTTAAAAGCAAAATCATACCGATGCTTAATAGTGCGTTGGTTAAATCTAGCACAAAACCGACAACAGAAACGTTATGATCAGGGCCTAGGCAAGGAATACAGTAAGAATGAAAATCCTTATGAGGTATTTGCTTCCCACAAGAAATACAATTATTAACTTTTTCTGACATCAGTCTGGAGCAAGAAAAAAGTTTCCCCAATGGGGTACTTAGCTTTATTGAAGACTTCGGATCTGAAACTCTAACTCAAAAATCTCAGGAGTCGGCCAACCGGCACTTGCGAACTGCTTTTGCTTTGGGCACCGCGCGGCAAGAAAGACTAAAGAAAATGGCGTCGGCTGCTTCTTTTATACCCCTGATGACCTGATGACCTGACGTCAGGGAAGAGGTGACAGCAGCCGACGCAGGACCCAAGACTTTGGAATTCAGGCCGGCTGAGGGCAACCTGCCAGCAGAATTACCCAAATGTAATGACTGCAACAGTGAAACACGAAGAACATCTACAGGATTCATTGTCTCCACTCCTGAAATCTTTAACAACTTAACAGTGCATTCCAATCCAAATTTAAATCACATCTTGGGCTAATCATAGGTTTATAAGAAAGTACTAAGCTAGCTGACTTTGGGGCCATTTTAAGCCTAGCTAGTGTCTCTTCTTGTGCTCAAAATACCCTATCCCATTTGGCTACAGACTGGCCTAACCCATCCCATGGTCTAGAATTATATATTATCCCTAATGAAAATAACTGGGCTCAAACCATAGATAATTTGAGGGGACACATGCATGGGAAAAAGCATTTAGGAGCTGCCTCTGTCCATATATATGGTATAGACAGTCCTAGGGTAAATATTCTGTTCCCATCCACAGATCTAAGTTGTACTTGAATATGGACAGGGGTGGAGAGTTTGTTCCATAGCATAATCCTCATACATAGGTTCATAGGTTCATATTAGGCTATCTGCCCTAGGGCATTTATAAGCCTAGCCAGAGTGTGTTTGGCTTTTGCCACCCATTTTAAATTAATTTTGCTATGCCCTTTTTTGAGGTTAGTATAGTGTGCCTCTGTCTAACAGTGACACAGAAGTGATACCCTGGGTAAACCTACGATCTCCCATCCAGTCATCAAGATTCCTCTTGAAGAGAGTCAATGAGGGACTCTGCCTAACCTGGACTGGGATTTTATTCCAGAGTG
The DNA here is from genome assembly GCF_019279795.1 of Protopterus annectens. NCBI lineage: Eukaryota > Metazoa > Chordata > Ceratodontiformes > Protopteridae > Protopterus > Protopterus annectens. Next base: position 1,731,454,444 of record NC_056726.1, on the reverse strand, counting down.
AAGGGAGCCTCTGGGTTATGAATCTGTCCCTCCAGCCTGTCCTATTTATTTCAGTGCTGAGGTTCAAGTCTCTCGAGCGCGTAGCTCGATGGGATTTGGATTTTCTGAGGTGCAGCATGTCCATTAATTCCAGGCTAGACATGGCTTTATACGTCAGGCACAGATCGCCTCTGAGCAGGCGGTATGCCACTGAGTAGAGCTGGAGTTTCTTTAACTGGGCAGCATATGGCATCTGTTTGAGCCCTTTGATCCTCTTGGTGAGGTACTTTTGGGGTCTTTTCAGTTGCTGCAGATGTCTGGTAAGGTACATCCCAAAAGGGGCATTGTACTCAATTATAGGCCTGATGAGGGATGAGTAAAGAGGCACGATGACCTTCCCTGATCTAGATGTGAATCCCTTCATGATTAGGTGGGCTATATAAAATGTTTTTCTAACCACTTTGGCCACGTGGTTGTCAAATGAGAGATTGCTATCAACTTGGGTCCCCAGGTCCCTAATTACTTCTTCTGTACTTAATGGATTACCACCTATGTGGTAATTTGTGGGCACTTTGTTTTGCCAAAGGGATGACTATACACTTTTTGGCGTTTAGCTTGAGGCCATGGCTCTGGCACCAGTTGTCTGTTTCTATGAGGCCCTTTTGGAGGATGCTTGTGTTGGCTGGAGAGTCGATTATGGTGCCCAGTTTGCAGTCATCTGCGAACTTGGTCAGCCACAGTTCTTCCGTGTTGGCTTGTACCTCCGAGAAATATATACCGAACAAGAGAGGTCCCAGGACTGAGCCTTGTGGGACGCCACTTGTAACTGGTTTGGAGTCTGACATGGCTCCAGCAATTCTAACCATGTGGGTTCTGTCCTTGAGCCAGTTTGCAACCCATCTAGTGACATAGGGGTTTATATTTAAGCTGTTGATCTTATCTATAATGCCAGAGTGGGTACATAACCATGCAGTGTAGGGTAACATCAGCATTACACTGTTATTAAAGTACTACACTGTTATTACAATATTACATTGCTATTACAGTGTTACATAACTACAGTGTTACACTGTTATTACAATGCTACACTTACTACAATATTACACAGCTATTACAATGTTACACTACTACAATGTCACACTGCTATTACAGTGTTACACTGTTATTACAATGCTACACTAGTACAATATTGGCGTGTTATTACAATGTTGCAGTGTTACAGTCTTATTAAACTGCTATTATGTTACACTGTTATTACAAAAGTTACACTGCTATTACAGTGTTACACTGTTATTACAATGTTACACTGCTATTACAAGACCTTTAATGCCTAGGCATTTTGTTTGTTCACCTTACTTGACTTATTTTTTAGATGGGTAGGCTACATGACACTGAGGCTCATTTCCCATTACTGATCTAATTTAATTATAATCAAAACAAAACTGTGAACTTACAAGATATGTAAGTAATGGTAGAACTGCAGAGAAGTCCACTTTGTTAAAGTCATGAAAGAAACATGTCAGACAAGGTAACAATGCAATAAAACAGACCTCAAAAATACGCAGGCTTAAGTTATAAAATTAATTTGAAAAGGAATGCTGTATGAGCCTCTTTCTGAAAATGATGAGATGATTATTTCCTGTTGTAATAACAGAATTAATAAGGATGGCTGGTATGCAAATGATGAACATGACAGGTAAGGACTACAATGCAAGGAAACAGACATCATCAGAAAAAGGTAAAATAACAGCTGTGCCACTCAGGTTTTGGATGCTGGTTGTACTGCACTCTGCATGGTTGGTCACATAATATTCATGTCTGTATTTTGAGAAATCCAAGTACCAAAACTGCATTTTTCCGTGTAATAAACTGCAATTACATTGAAAACTTAAATGAACTCAGTAAAAATAATGTTTTGCAGTAGGCAAGCCCTCTGCTGTAACCTGTTATAACTCCTTACTTAAATATACTAACTTTGTGATCACACAGTAATAAAGAAAGGGCAAAGCCCACCCATATAAATGTCTGTTCTCAATCCATTACCCACATAGTGCAACTTCATATTAAAGAAAACAGGACTGCAGTGGTAGGTTGAAACACTATAACATAGCCACAGACAGGGACACTGTTTGGGGGGGCTCTCAGAAAACTTCAGTTTGAGGTTCCCCAACAAAGTTATTCCCACACTAGACATTACTTTTGATTGTGCATTCATGTCATTTTTATGTAAATATGAGAGTCTGTGCAAGTGAGCTTTTAAGTCATGAAAGGCAGACAACGTGGTGACAAGCCTCTATACTGCATTAAAGTAGCCAGCATTACAGAAAACAATCAAATCACAGTGCTGTTTTCAGTTACAGTCAAGTATACCACTTATCTCAGGTATACACAGAAATTACAACATTGTTAATAAGTATGCCAGTGTAGACCCAGACCCTTACAGGAAGCACTCAAACATCCACGATAACCAGCTTCTTTTATGAGCGATTTGACATTGTATACCACCATGGAAACAGACCTAACATTATGGTCTACAGCCATATAGAGGAAATGGGCACATTGCTCTGCCACAGTCAGACAACCTCTTCCAGATTTTTTCCACTGGTGAAATGGATTCATGGTACAGATAAAGCAAGTGTAGTAGTGTTGCCTATGACTTCCCCCTGACCACAATTTCTTCATTCTCTAAATAATTTCCAAAACAGTTGATTATCTTTACCCTCTGCCAGTTACTAAACATGCCTTTATTATAATCAGCCCATCTCCCACTCCAGTCCACTCTACTCTATCCCATTCCACTCCACTCAACTCCACACTTCAGACACATTACGCTATTTGGCATCCAATCCTTTGAAGAAACTCAGAAATAAGTGTTTTATTCGTTTTTTTTTTTGTTTGTTTTTTTGCAGGCAGGCTTGCCCCTTCACTCCTCATGTGGGGGCAACCCCCAACAAACGTAGATACACCAACTCTACAACTGCACAAACATAAAGAAGGAAGAGATTTTCCAAAATGAAGGAATCACTGTTGCTGCACATGTAGAATTCACACTGGCAGTGATTTCCTATTGAAAACAGTAATAAGCAAATTCAGCACTGGAGAGCCACACCGGTGATAATGGAGATCACAGGCTGAAACAATGCTTTTGTGTGATGGTGGAAGTGTTGCAGCAGAAGCATGGTTGTACAGGTGCACACTGCACTCATAACATTTTAACCCATGATTGCAGATACACTATTGTAGTCCAGAGTTTTCCATTACTGCCATTTGTACAACTTTCCTTTTCTGCTTTATACTGATAAAAAAGCAATAATTAAAAAAAAAAAATCTGTTTCCTTCTTGGTCATACCTCTCAAATGCCCCTGATTTTGTCTCATATTGTTGCCCTTCTGATAAATCACTACAGACTGTAGTTAAATTACAAACACACACTGAGGATGAGGATTACAGTCAGTCATTAATGCCTGACATAGTGCTCAACTTCTTAGTGTAAACATTTTGGATGAAATCAAAAATAATTTGGGCAAAGGCCCAAAGTCAAGGACAGATTTTAAATATTGCTCTTAGGAAGTTGCTAGAATAACAGCTTTTACCCTAGCATGCATTTTCTATAGGATAGGAAGTCTGTGATTCAAATGTCTGCTATTGTTTTGTGACTTTAAGCAATCCTCAATGATTTGTCATAAACCACAAATTTTGTGAAGAAAATACCAAAAATATGAGGCAAACATATATACATTCTAGGAAATTCTTTACAGTTGAGATGTATTATGGCAGATATTAAGAGTTTATTTCAGCAATAATGGAGAGCACTGGACTGGTTTGTACTCATAGACACAAGTTACGCTCATTCCAGTATTCTCCATTATCTCCTCAAGGTTTGGGAAATGGAGCCCCTAGGAGCTGGGGCTCAGGTAAGTGTTGTAGGGAAGCCTGCTACATAAATTATAGATGCTTATATTAGTAAGCTAAAGAACTCAGCTAACACTGAGTATGGTAAGTTGTATAATTTATAAATAAAAGCAGATTTTTTTTTTGCTGCAATAAAATATTAAAAAGGGGCAGGGCAGGTAATAGCAGTTCACAAGACTAGTGCCATGGTGACCCCCTCAACCCAAATTTGAGGACCAAAATAAAAAAAGTCTTATCAAAGTAAAAGAAAAAAGTCTTCTGTACTTCTAGCTGCTGTCACTGTAGCAAGCTGCTTATGGCACTGCAACTGTAACAAGCACCTTGTTACAATTTCTAGCATACACTGCCACAACTATGAATGTGGTACTGGCATTCATTTATGAAGCCACAAGTCCCTTGCAACTTCATAAATGAATGCTGAAACTGCAGTCCCTTCCAATTTCACTCCCTAACAGTTTGCACCCAGGGAAGCAGTCCTTATTGTCACACCCTAGTTAAGACTTTGAGATTTAAGAGAAAAAGATCTGGCATTATCAAAAGCTGTGGATATGTACAGGGCAAGAAACATTAACAGCATATGTCCCACTCTCATCAGAAAGTGTAAATAATGTAATCGAAACAACTACTTTTGAGGTGTACAAGTTTAATAAAAGAGGACAAAAACATGGTTTAGAAGTGACTGAAGTGAGCAAAACTAATAACTGTGCAAACACTAATGTGCCTAACACTCAGACTGCAGAAGACAATTCATTTCTGATTGCAGATCCTCTGTTTATAGCACTCATACTGACTTGTAAGGCAGAAAATCTGTGAATGCATTTCATCTAAGTGTTGACAACGTATACAAAATTTCTTTATTGAGATGAAAAACTCAACACCACTTACTTATTTGACTTTGTTAACTAAGTAAGTGAACTGGTCCAAAGACCATTTTCAGCCATAACCTGGCCAATAATCAAAAACATTTACAAAACGGACTGCATTCTGAGTTTTATTTCAAACCACTGTTTACATTCATCTTTTGTACAACCAACTTTCACAGTGCAAAAACTATTACAGTTGTGCCTTTATTTACACGAGTCAGTACATTCTGCATAAGGATACTAGCACTTATACAGTTTAATAACTGCTACTTGTACTTTAACATGAATGTTACTTACACAGAAAATTGCATAAATAAGGAAGACATTGGCACTATTTTTTATATATATGCTTAGTTACAAAAGAGCTATGCATAAATGGCATATTTGAGATTTACACTAGATACTGAGGCCAAATGCAATACCAGTGTGAAAAGTTCACTTAGACATCTGGCTTTCAGAAATTCACTGTCAGAGTCCAACATCTCATTACTGACTAATTGTGGACATAAAATAAAAACACTACATCTGCTTAAGCTTGTTGTCTATATAAAAAAGAAAAAAAACATCAGCCAGCAATTAAAAGCGTATACTGGAAACAAAGCCAGTAAGTAAAGTAAAAACCAGCAAGGCTACCACAGCTCGTAACATGCACTTTTATTAAAATAAAATAAAAACGGTTAAAAATAGATTAGTGCTTTTGCATTAAGTAAACACTTCATCCGATCTATTCATAAAACCTGTCATAGAACCTTTTTAAAATGACATCTACCAATCATATCAATCTTAAAAGATGAATAGCCAATCAAATTCAGTGATTCAACTTAGGCCCCTTAATGGACGGCTTTAAAGATACATTTGCAATCTCAATATCCATTGTAGTCCAGCCTTCTCAGTACGATTAGTCAACTCACCTCCTCTAATACTTTCATGAATGCATTGTAATACCCTGAACAAAAATCCCTGCCCATTATTTTCATTTATATGTTTAGCTAGTGCATTTCTTAAGTCCATAAATGTGATATCATATAAATGTCTTAATATTTTTTCAACTTTTTATTTGTCTTGACAACATAAAAACAGGCACATATGTCACAAGTAGCTAAATAGACATGTGCTGTTTGGCAATCTGCATATCTACTATAAAATTGTACCGTGGATGCTTGAAACTTTCAACTTTTTGTCTTGCCCACATAAAAATAGGCATGTGTGTCACAAGTAGCTAAATATACGTGTGTTTGGTGATCTGCATATCTACTAGGTTTGAATATAAAATTGTACCGTTGGTGCTTAAAAATCTGTTGTTTAGAAATTACGGAGCAAGCTGTACAAGCGCGACAAGCATATGTACCCAGTCTACCTACTTCTCAAGGAGTTGGATGACTACTATTACAAAGCAACCATACAAAGTACAACTGTGAATCTAAGTAGATGTTGTACATAGCTCTATGTGACCGATGTCCCTGTTTTTACTTTGGTAAAATGGAATGAAAACTAAAAGAAAAAATGTCTGAACATAAACATGCTATAAGAAAAACTAATGTTAATAATGCATTACCGAAACATGTTCATATTTATAATAACCATGTACTTCACTTTATGGTAATAGATAGTTAGTCCAACTTTAAACGGGGGTCCATGGACTTTGTATCTAGAAAAGAAGGAATTAACGTGGCACATTCTCCTGGATGTGAACCTTTGGCCCTGTATTAATGAAAACATTTCTATTAGTTGTGTATTGAAGCTTAAAGCACTGGATAGATGAATTTATTTTGGGAGAGTGCATTGTGTCTGATGGTTTTTAAAAAATACTTATAGATTTTTAATGTGATTAGGTTTTTATTATTAGGATATAGATAGTTTATTTTTATGTATTTCTATGTAAAGACATGTTCTGAACTGTTTAATAGTAGAGTTTAGGTGGATAAAATTAATTAGAATAGATTTTAATTTGCAAAAGTAGTGTTTTACTGAGGTCCATGGAACGTATACAATCCAGTAATGGTTTCTTGTACTTTAGGAAAGTTTACGAACTTTGTTTACATTATCTTAATTTATCTACGGAGGTAACATATGAAAGAAATGCCATCATCTTAAGGGGTGTGTTTGGGGTATAAAATGTGGTTTGAAATAGAGCTTTTTATCTGAAGAAGTTGGCACAGGGCCCGTTTAACTGCAGTGAGCTGTTAATTTTTGCTAGTTTGTTCTTGGCGTTTTGAGTGGTTGAACGTATCATATGTGATTACTGTTCTAAATACCCTGAGATCATCAATATAAAATGGGTTTATGTCAGATTATTGAGTTTTTGTAAACTCTAACGTCATATGGTCAAGACCATATGTTTCACTTTTTGAAAACTCAGATGAAACAATACGACCAAAAACACATTTTTGCAGGACAACCCCCCCACCCCGCACCCCCAACTCTATGACTGCAGTGGGAAAAGGGTAAATTTCCATATCTCCACTCTACTGCAATTTCCATACAAATGTTTTGATTTTTAGAAAATCAAACATATGGTCTCAGCCATACGAAGTTCGAGTTTCCAAAAACTCAATAACCTGGCATAAAACCACTAAAATATATCTCTTCATGAATTGTCTAACATTGCTGAAGCCATTTTTTCCTCAATATTCCATTCCTCATATATTTATCAGAGATATACTTGGGATCAATAGTTCAGAGTAATGGTGGGTGTGGAAGAGAGGTGAAGACGAGAGTACAGGGAGGATGGAGTGGGTGGAGAAGAGTGTCAGGAGTGATTTGTGACAGACGAGTACCAGTAAGAGTGAAAGGGAAGGCCTATAAGAGGGTAGTGAGACCAGCTATGTTATATGAGTTGGAGACAGTGGCACTGGCAAAAAAGGCAGGAGTTGGAGCTGGATGTGGCAGAGTTAAAGATGTTAAGATTTGCACTGGGTGTGATGAGGGTGGACAGGATTAGGAATAAGTATATTAGAGGGTCAGCCCAGGTTGGAAGGTTTGGAGACAAAGCCAGAGAGGCAAGATTACACTGGTTTGGACATGTGCTGAGGAGGGATGCTGAGTATATTGGGAAAAGGATGCTAAGGATGAAGCTACCAGGTAACAGGAAAAGAGGAAGGCCTAAGATAAGGTTTATGGATGTGGTGAGAGAGGACATGCAGGTGGTTGGTGTGACAGAGCAAGATGCAGAGGACAGGAAGAAATGGAAACAGATGATCTGCTGTGGAGACCCCTAATGGGAACAGCAGAAAGAAGATGAGTGGTCCACAACTTCTAAGCTAACAATTTTGAGATTTTTCACAATATTGAGTTCAAGTATATTACATCATTATCAAAATGCCCTAAATCAAATTGTCAAGAGTTGAGGGTTATTCAAACAGCAAAGAACATCGCTGATAGAATGTGTTTCAGCTCAATACATTGCTGTTCTCTTCTACTTCTCAAGTACAGCAAAACTCCACTTCAACCCTTCGAAGTTGTTGATGGGGAGAAGACTGAGAACAAAGTTATCAGCATCTTCTGTTCTGTTTGATCCAGATGAAATGCCAGGTGTCCAATCCAAATGGCAAGATGTACAGCAGAAATAGTACTGTTACTATAGCAAGTTAGCTAATATACCCTTCCCCATCAGAAATACATATACATTTTAGTTCTGACATAATGACAAACTTACACTCATATATTTCTGATAGCAGTTTAACTTGTGAAGTGATGACAAATCATAGAACACTCCTCCTCAGTGGAAACCAACTACAGTGAAACATTTACGAATATACCAATATTTGCCTTGGTACATATTTGCCTTTACAAGAAAAAGAAAGTATGCATATGCAATGTAAAATAAGTCTAAAGACTTTTACGGTACAAATGCAGTGACATTATAATAACAAGGTAACACTCTCTACTTGTGCGAGCGAGGACTCCTCTGTCTCCAGCTAAAAGCAAAGGAAACTCTAACCAATAAACATCAACAAATAAAGACTGCAGCCCCAGCTGTAACTCTGAGAACCCTGTTGTTGCCACTTAAGGGCAGTGTAGGTGCCTGCTTTTGTAAATACTGTTATATCTTGTTAAAATCTGTTACAATCAGCTACAGCGCATACCCCAGGGGCAACAGCTGCAAATCTTCCTCTTAGCCTTTCCCCCAACCTTTTTAACTGTTTCACTGTAGATACATTTTGCTTTACTTATGTGCTCTGTTATGTTAGGGTATCAAGCCCCACTCAATAGAGGCATAGCCTTTAGTCCACACATCTAAATACTTATTCTTCACTAATTAAACACCAAACAAAAGTGCAAAGTCTCAAGATAATTTTATCTTTAGCTACAATGAGTGCAGCAAACACAGACCAAAGGGGAATACAAATGTAAAAAAGGATAAAAGCCGCCACTGCAGACTAGTAAGCAGCATAAAACTTCAACTTGTGGTGTACTCTTACTGATTGTTTTTCTTAGGGAAACTTTCCAATCCTCGAACAGGGTATAATTCCACTCCAAGAACAATGCAGGACAACCTTCAGGTTAGTACGATGCTACCACAGCAGGAAACGGAACGGAACCAGCGTTGTTTCAATAATCCAAGTTTATTAAAGTAGACAAGCAGAACATCCAATGTTGGGTAAAAGGTGATGCCCAAAAATCTACAAGCAATTCTGTCTTTCACTAAACAGCAATCTGAACACAATAAAATTCAGTAAGTCAACAGCAATCTGAACACAATAAAAATCCAGTAAGTCAAGCGCTTTCGCCCGGGCTCTCCCGGGCTTTTTCAAGATACTTCCTTTGTCTGCAACCTGTCTTTTTATGTACCACCTGGTTGCTTAATTAATTGCCTAACTATTTCAATTAAGATATCTTTTAAAAAGAGAATTTCTTTAGTTAAAGCCATATTTCTTATCTAAAACCAATTATGTTAAAATTCCTAAGGTTTTCTTTAAAACCGCTAAGAAGTGTCTAAGTTAGTAAATGTTGCCGTAGTTATGCAACATAATGCTACCTTTCCTAGCCCTTGTGCTCTGTTATGAAATGTTTTTCTTTTTGAAAATATTACTATTACTGCAGTAAAATTAACTAGGTTTTTTTGCGTGATAGTGAACTCATTTGTTTAAATAAATAGCAGCAAGCGTTGTCAGGAGCTGGTCGTATGTAGTATTAACCATACATTCTTAGTATCAGGTTGGGTCAGTCCTGTTACACTAATATATTTGCATTTTATGGAAACTATACTACATTATGTTCTTTGTTTAAAACTAATATTTTTCATCAACAAATAATGTTTAATTATTTTATTATTATTACAGTTTGTCATGTCCTTTGTATGTGCTGATGATATGTATCTCTGTAACATTGTATCTGTCCATTTTGTTATTCCAATATTTTTGTTTTCAATATATGTTTAAAATAATTTCATATTTCAATCAATGAACTATTAATACAAAATCTTTATTAAAAAAAACAAAAACAGTAGTGAATAAATACCAAAAAAATAATAAATGTTGCATATTAAATATTAAATATTAAATATTAAATGTTAAATATTAAATACTAAATTAGAAATTAAAATTTTTTTTGTTATTTGTTCAGTTAATGTTCAACAAGTAGATAGATAATATGTAAGAAGATAATGTGTAAATACAGAGTTAGTTATTTAATATATTATGTGTGGTGATTAGATACTTTTTAAATGATTAATAAATATTTTCACATAACATCTTCTACCTTTTGTCTTAATAAATAAGTAAAAAATCCAGTAATTAAAATTGAAATTATAAAACCATTTTAAGCCTGTATATTTAGTGTCTGGGTGTTTTTAAGTTCACTTTGTTTTGTTTATAACTTTGCCCTTCTCTGTTTTAATACACTACTTATACTGACCTGTTCATTCATCCTTGGTGCTTTTGCAGCATTTAGCTTAATTTGCCAAACTAGTTCTCTATATTCCAGGGATGTTTCCCAGTCACCCCCTCTAATATCATTTTTTACCTGCTCAAGTACCAAGAATTTTATGTTCATTTCTTTACATATTAAAGAATGTTTAAAGAATGCATTTGTTTCTTTTTTTGTTTTAATTTCATAAGAATGTTCATAGACTCTTCTTTTTAATGTTCGTTCTGTTTTTCCTATATAAAAGGATAAGCAATGTTGACATATTCCAAGATAAATTATGCCCTTCGAATTACAATTGTAATGTCCTAGTGAATATAGCCCTAACTTTCTTGATTTTAAGTATAAACCTGTATCATTCAACATAAAACTACATTGATTACAGGCCCCACATTTGTAGGTACCCCTCATTAATTTAGTGTTACTTGGGTTGTTACCTATTTCTTTTTCAAACAAAGTTTTAAGGTTGTTGTTTTTCTTTCTTATAAATTTTGGTATTGATGGAATTGTCTTGTTAATTTCTGAATTGTTTGTTAATATTGGCCAATATTTTGAAATAATGGCTTCTATTTCCTTGTTGTCACTACTATAAGTGTATGCAAATGCTTGATTATTGTATTGTTCCTTATTATCGGTTGTTTTTGTATTGTTTATTGTTTGAATATTTAAAAGTGGGGCGTATTTTTCATTTCTTTTTGTTGTAATTTCATTAGATACAGTTTCAATTAAACTTAAGGGGTATTTTTTCTCTAGGAAAAGTGTCTTTAAATATTCTATTTCTGCTTGGAACAAATAATCTGTACTACAAATTCTTGATGCCCTAATAAATTGGCCTTTAAGAATACTCTTTTTTTGAAAGTATGGGTGACTGCTGTCAAAATGTAAAAACATGTTAGAATAAGTATTCTTTCTATAGACACTAGACTCAAAGTTATTAGTTACACTGTTTTTCATTAAATTAATGTCTAAGTAGTGTAATTGATTTGGGTTAATTTCGTAGGTAAATTTTAAGAAGTTCGTGGATTCATTAATATAATCTATAAAATTGATAAAATCATAATAAGTACCTTTCCATAAAATGCATATATCGTCCAAGAATCTTTTGTAGTGGACAATGTGTTGGACCCAATTTGGTACAAAAATAAATTCCAATTCCCAATGGTGCAAAACAAGGTTAGCGTATGCTGATGCACATGGTGTTCCCATGGCTACACCTTTGTTTTGTTTAAAAAGTTCACCATTAAAAATTAAAAAGTTGTTGTTTAAAATAATACCCATAAATTCAACTATTAACTTGATGGTATCACCACTAAAATTTGTCAGCTTAACTAACATTTCATTGAACCATTCCAGTCCTATTTCATGTGGGATACTTGGAAATAGGTTAACTATGTCAATAGTGACCAAAAATTGGGTTTCTGCAAAGAACTCATTTTTTATTCCCTTTAAAAATTCCCAAGAGTCTTTGCAGATACATTCTAGTGTTGTTATACATTTTTTGGTCATATTGTCGATATATTTTCCTAAAGGTTCAGTGATGCCTTTAGCTCCTGCTACTATTGGCCTAAATTTTAAAGGTTGAAGGCCCTTATGAACTTTTGGTATTCCAAAAATAACAGGAGTTAGTGGTTTTTGCACTAGTAAATAGTTGAAAAGCTGTTCATTTATTGCTCCTTGCAAAAGATGGTCTTCTAAATAATACTTAATCTTACTATAAGCTATATTTCTTTCATTAATAGAAATTTGTGTATATTGTTCTGTGTCATGCAACATATTGTGAATAAATGCTTCATATGTTTGCTGATACATAAGCACTATCCCGCCCCCTTTGTCCGTTTTCATCACTCTTATTCTTTCCTTTTTTAGTGATGTTAAAAGTCTGTTGTATTCATCTGGGAAGTTATTAGGTACTTTTTGTTTTGTTTCCTTATTTAATTTTCTAAATTCGTTCTCCACTAATTCCTCATATATCTTTAATGAGGGGTGCAATGGGGGATTGAATGTGCTTTTCCTATACAAACCTTGTTGCTTATTTTGTGTGTTACCAAAATGGATACTTAGGTTTAATTGCCTCATAAACAATTTTAAATCAATAATGGTGTTGGTGATGTTTATAGGGGTGTCGGGTACAAAATGTAATCCTTTTTTAAAAAGTTCAAAAAATGTTTCATTAATTTCCACATCTGTGAAGTTATATATAGAAAGATTGTCTTGTTTTACTATGGTACATGTGTGGGCCGCTGTGTTAATATTCTTGTCCTGGTTTCCAAGGTGGTTTGTTCCCGTTACCCCTGTGTTATTAGTGGTTATCTCCTGAATCTGCTCCACATTTGCATTGGCTGGTTTACTTCTCGATTCCCTTGTCTTCCTGGTGCTTGCTGAAAAACCTGTTTAGTACCATAATTACTTTTTTGTGCCAGCCTTTCACTCCTTCTTGGAACCTCAATCCATTCATTGTTCTCATTCCCATTCATTTCATTATTGGGTACCCCCCCCCGGTAATTTTGTCTTGTTGAGGCAATTCTACTTTTTTTGTTAAAACAATATGCTGTACCATTTTTATATTCTTCTAGATCTCTTTCAAGTTTTTTTATTTTTCTCATAACTACTCTGTTGCAATGGTCATCTACCTCCTTAAATGCTTGTTCATAATCACGCTTTATCCCACTAAAATTTCTGTTGTTAGTTATACTTTCATTCAATTTGTCAATGTCATTCAACAATACTGCAGCCTTATTTTCATAATCATTGATCATTAATTTTAACATTTCTATCCCTGTTTTGTTATACAAAGCAGTAATTTCATCAAATAATTTTGTGCCCGGTTGTGCATTATTTGGCAGTCTGTTGCACCGTAGCCCTTTTGGAATGCGTTCGACCCTTATGCATTCAGTTAAATAGTCAATTTCCATTTGGGCCGTTTTGTATGAATACAATTTATTGTTTAATTCACTCACTAAATGTTCAGCATTGTTATTTTGGGCATTATAGTTATGTTTTACAGTACCTTGTGCAAACATAAAATGCTTGCTAGTCCATTTTTTATATTGAAGTCATTGTTCTGCTGACCCGGGTTTGAGTTTGGGGTTTTGTTTCTTGTAACCTGCGAACTCTGGTTGTGTACCCGGTCTTCCTCGAATACTTCAGTGGAAAGTCTTTTCCTTTTAACTGTCGGTTCCTTTTCGACTGCAAGCTCCTGTTGGTTTGGTGGTAATACCTTGTCGTTAGTGATACTGTCTTTAGTTAATAATCCACTCAGTTGTGAGAGTAGGCAAATCACTTGCCTAAATTCTCCCCGTGTTACCGGTGCGTCGTCATCTCCGTTGTCATCTTCAATAAGAATGTTAGGCGTCTTGTTGAAATCCGAGGTTCCTACGTCTTCCGCCATGTAAAAAACTAATAAGCGACCAAGAACAATGCAGGACAACCTTCAGGTTAGTACGATGCTACCACAGCAGGAAACGGAACGGAACCAGCGTTGTTTCAATAATCCAAGTTTATTAAAGTAGACAAGCAGAACATCCAATGTTGGGTAAAAGGTGATGCCCAAAAATCTATAAGCAATTCTGTCTTTCACTAAACAGCAATATGAACACAATAAAATTCAGTAAGCCAACAGCAATCTGAACACAATAAAAATCCAGTAAGTCAAGCCCTTTCGCCCGGGCTCTCCCGGGCTTTTTCAAGATACTTCCTTTGTCTGCAACCTGTCTTTTTATGTACCACCTGGTTGCTTAATTAATTGCCTAACTATTTCAATTAAGATATCTTTTAAAAAGAGAATTTCTTTAGTTAAAGCCATATTTCTTATCTAAAACCAATTATGTTAAAATTCCTAAGGTTTTCTTTAAAACCGCTAAGAAGTGTCTAAGTTAGTAAATGTTGCCGTAGTTATGCAACATAATGCTACCTTTCCTAGCCCTTGTGCTCTGTTATGAAATGTTTTTCTTTTTGAAAATATTACTATTACTGCAGTAAAATTAACTAGTTTTTTTTGCGTGATAGTGAACTCATTTGTTTAAATAAATAGCAGCAAGCGTTGTCAGGAGCTGGTCGTATGTAGTATTAACCATACATTCTTAGTATCAGGTTGGGTCAGTCCTATTACACTAATATATTTGCATTTTATGGAAACTGTACTACATTATGTTCTTTGTTTAAAACTAATATTTTTCATCAACAAATAATGTTTAATTATTTTATTATTATTACAGTTTGTCATATCCTTTGTATGTGCTGATGATATGTATCTCTGTAACATTGTATCTGTCCATTTTGTTATTCCAATATTTTTGTTTTCAATATATGTTTAAAATAATTTCATATTTCAATCAATGAACTATTAATACAAAATCTTTATTAAAAAAAACAAAAACAGTAGTGAATAAATACCAAAAAAATAATAAATGTTGCATATTAAATATTAAATATTAAATATTAAATATTAAATATTAAATATTAAATATTAAATATTAAATGTTAAATATTAAATATTAAATTAGAAATTAAATTTTTTTTTGTTATTTGTTCAGTTAATGTTCAACAAGTAGATAGATAATATGTAAGAAGATAATGTGTAAATACAGAGTTAGTTATTTAATATATTATGTGTGGTGATTAGATACTTTTTAAATGATTAATAAATATTTTCACATAACATCTTCTACCTTTTGTCTTAATAAATAAGTAAAAAATCCAGTAATTAAAATTGAAATTATAAAACCATTTTAAGCCTGTATATTTAGTGTCTGGGTGTTTTTAAGTTCACTTTGTTTTGTTTATAACTTTGCCCTTCTCTGTTTTAATACACTACTTATACTGACCTGTTCATTCATCCCTGGTGCTTTTGCAGCATTTAGCTTAATTTGCCAAACTAGTTCTCTATATTCCAGGGATGTTTCCCAGTCACCCCCTCTAATATCATTTTTTACCTGCTCAAGTACCAAGAATTTTATGTTCATTTCTTTACATATTAAAGAATGTTTAAAGAATGCATTCATTTCTTTTTTTGTTTTAATTTCATAAGAATGTTCATAGACTCTTCTTTTTAATGTTCGTTCTGTTTTTCCTATATAAAAGGATAAGAAATGTTGACATATTCCAAGATAAATTATGCCCTTCGAATTACAATTGTAATGTCCTAGTGAATATAGCCCTAACTTTCTTGATTTTAAGTATAAACCTGTATCATTCAACATAAAACTACATTGATTACAGGCCCCACATTTGTAGGTACCCCTCATTAATTTAGTGTTACTTGGGTTGTTACCTATTTCTTTTTCAAACAAAGTTTTAAGGTTGTTGTTTTTCTTTCTTATAAATTTTGGTATTGATGGAATTGTCTTGTTAATTTCTGAATTGTTTGTTAATATTGGCCAATATTTTGAAATAATGGCTTCTATTTCCTTGTTGTCACTACTATAAGTGTATGCAAATGCTTGATTATTGTATTGTTCCTTATTATCGGTTGTTTTTGTATTGTTTATTGTTTGAATATTTAAAAGTGGGGCGTATTTTTCATTTCTTTTTGTTGTAATTTCATTAGATACAGTTTCAATTAAACTTAAGGGGTATTTTTTCTCTAGGAAAAGTGTCTTTAAATATTCTACTTCTGCTTGGAACAAATAATCTGTACTACAAATTCTTGATGCCCTAATAAATTGGCCTTTAAGAATACTCTTTTTTTGAAAGTATGGGTGACTGCTGTCAAAATGTAAAAACATGTTAGAATAAGTATTCTTTCTATAGACACTAGACTCAAAGTTATTAGTTACACTGTTTTTCATTAAATTAATGTCTAAGTAGTGTAATTGATTTGGGTTAATTTCGTAGGTAAATTTTAAGAAGTTCGTGGATTCATTAATATAATCTATAAAATTGATAAAATCAAAATAAGTACCTTTCCATAAAATGCATATATCGTCCAAGAATCTTTTGTAGTGGACAATGTGTTGGACCCAATTTGGTACAAAAATAAATTCCAATTCCCAATGGTGCAAAACAAGGTTAGCGTATGCTGATGCACATGGTGTTCCCATGGCTACACCTTTGTTTTGTTTAAAAAGTTCACCATTAAAAATTAAAAAGTTGTTGTTTAAAATAATACCCATAAATTCAACTATTAACTTGATGGTATCACCACTAAAATTTGTCAGCTTAACTAACATTTCATTGAACCATTCCAGTCCTATTTCATGTGGGATACTTGGAAATAGGTTAACTATGTCAATAGTGACCAAAAATTGGGTTTATAATTCCACTCCATTCACCCTTGCTGCACTCAGGCTAACTCCATTCCCCTACCCCCATTCCCACCCACCCCCTATTTAATTTATACTATCTACCCAAATACAAAATCCAACCCATCTCATCCAATTACCCTGTCCCTGCTCCCTGACCTCACACAGCCCCATCCTTTTCCCTTTACACTACTTCTAATCAGACTACTGCTACTTCTTACAACTCTAACTTACACCATGGCTATAATCTACCTCCTAATCCCTTTACTTTACTTCCTCATTTCATTCCCCTCCTACCAATCACAACTTCACCACTTCCAGCCTCCAACTACTAATACACTCTCCATTCAACTAAAAGGATCATCCTACACATGCTCTATCTCACCATCTCTATTCAACATCTCCCCTACCCAACTTCACAAACACAAAGTCTTAGCACACAGTCCCTTACCACCTAGGATAAAGCTAAAATACTTGTGTCACAACCACCACCAGTACCACTCCAAATCACCCCCTTCCCAAACAGTCTTCTAACTGATGGGGATATCTACCCCAATCCAGGTCCTGCTTCTCCTACAACTTCCCAACAGCCACCAGTCTCAACAGTCCCCCCAATCCAAAACATCTTAATATATACTCAATTAACACACACAGCCTCCTAAATAAAACCACTGAACTACACTCCTGGATTACCCTCCATTCTCCACTCAGCCTAACCCTGTCTGAAACATGGTTAAAGCCCCACATCTCAAACTCTGAAATCCTTCCCCCATTACAATATCTACCAGGAAGACAGAATGTTTAGGAATGGTGGTAGTGTCACTATTATGTACTCTGAACACCCCAGTCTATCCCCCCTACCCATAACCTATCCAGATTTCCACCCCACCAAACTACTTATCCTAAACTGTCACCTTAGCCCACAAAAGAAATTTGTCTAAGCTGCTATCAATATCCCACCAGGTAAAAACAATCCCATCCTCAAATCGATACTGGCCAAGGATCTTGCCACCCCTACAGTGACTTTTTTAGGCGGTGTATCAAAGACCAAATTACCACCATAACAGCTACAAATAAATGCAATCTGAGGGTCATGCTGCTCAACACTAGAAGTCTAAATCTCAAAATGCACTCCCACAAAGCACTCCTTAAAATGGAGAACATTGACATTTGTGCTGTAACAGAGACCTGGTTCAAGGCAGCAGAAAGCACCCCTGCACTACCAGACTATAACTCATTCCACACCTTTCAGCCCCAGAACTTGGACCAAAGCTCCAAAGGTGGTGGTGTTTCCATATTCATAAAGGATGCACACACCTCCAGACTGGTAGCCCAACATAACATATCTGAGATACTTCAGGTGCAGCTAACACTGGATAAGACAGCGATTCAGGTTGTAGCCTGATATAGGTCCCCACCCATGTCCCAAGACTCACACTCCACATTCCTAAGTATCCTGGAGAATATTAGGGTCCAACCTAACACTCTCATACTGGGCAACTTCAACTAGCCCTCCATTAACTGGGAAAACTACTCATGTACCAAAACACTTGCCCAAAGCTTTCTGGAATTCATTAATTTCAATGCCCTGGACCAGCTCATTCTTACCCTCACTAGATGTAGCAACATCCTTGACCTGGTCATTACTAACATGGGCGACTATGCTCTACACCAATAGTCAACTCCTCCTTGGTTAGATCCGACCACAAACTAATCACCTTGGAAATCCACATCCCTCCCACCCTCAAAGGTAACCACCATGAAAAACTTCTCCAAAGCTAACTTTGGGCTCCTAAAAACAGAGGTGGCTAACTTCACAGCACCCATGCAAATGTAGAGTAGTTGCATGACCACCAAATCATACACCAATGCACTGTACGAACACGTACACAAATGCATGGATTTCACCATACCCAATAGAAAGTACAGTTTTGTACCTACCATAAATGTAGATGTCCGAACAGGATAGCATCTGCAGTCCTTACAAATGGGTTGTCCTGTCGTCAGGCAGCCCTTCGGTCGGCCGGATTCCAAAGTCTGGGTCTGGCCTCGGCTGGTGTCGCACTTCACCTGACGTCATAGCTGCAGTTCTTCGGGTATAAAGGCATCAGCCGATGCCATTTTCCTCAGTGTTTCTTGCCCCAGATGCCAGTTGCCCTCCTGGATAGCTAAATTTTTGGATAAATGCCAATGTTTCCAAAAGGTAGAAGGCAAACACAAAAAATAAGCATGTATGTACATATATACAAACAAATACACCATAAGAAGTCCCCCCCCAGCTAGCTATTAGGTGGGCAAATACCCTAGGAATACCACAGAGGGGAAGGAGGGTGGGTAATCCTGACTGCAGATGCTATCCAGTTCGGACATCTACATTTATGGTAGGTACAAAACTGTACTATGTCCTTCAAGGATGCATCTGCAGTCCTTACAAATGGGTAGAATACCATAGCCAAACTAGGGGAGGAGGAAGAAGAAATTATGGTGTAGTTAGGATCCCTTGCAAAACAGCAGTGGCAAACCCTGCTCGGGATCTAGAGTATAGAGGTAAGTTATAATGCTTGGCAAATGTATGCACGGAGGTCCAAGTAGCAGCCTCTATAATGTCCTTGGTAGCCACTCCTCATAAGAAAGCTGTGGTAGTGGCTGTAGCCCTTGTAGAATGAGGCCTTATGTTCTGTGGAATTTGCTTTCCATGGTAGGAGTAACAGAATCTAATGCAATTTCCTATCCACTTGGAGATTGTCTGTTTGGAAATTGCTTTTCCTTCCCTTCCTGTTGCATATGCTACCAGAAGCTGGTCAGTTTTTCTATTGCCCTTGGTTCTGTCCAGGTAGTAGCGCAACTGTCTATGTACATCCAAGGTATGCAGCAGTCTTTCCCCCCTGTTCTGTGGATTGGGAAAGAAGGTAGGTAGGTGGATTGCCTGGTTTAGAGACACTCTGGATACCACCTTAGGCATAAATGTAGGATTAGTTCTCATGGACACTCTATCTTGATGGAAGATTAGGAAGGGTTGTACTGCCATTAAAGCCTGTAGTTCCGAAACCCTTCTTGCTGAAGTAATTGCCAGCAGGAAAGCAGTTTTCCAGGATAGGCGTTGAAGATCTGCTGTTGCTGCTGGTTCGAAAGGGGGGAGTGTCAATTTTTCTAGCACAAAGTTCAAGTCCCATGCTGGTAATGGTGGTTTCCTAGGAGGTTTTACATTCTTAATTCCTCTCAGAAACTGCCTGAGTAGAGGATGTGAAAAGACAGGGGGATCGAAGCTGTATTCTGCAGAAATAGCTGATGCATGTATCTTGATGGAGGAATAGGACAGGCCTGTATGGAGAAGCTCTGCCAAATACTCCAGGATGTTGGCAATGTCTACCTTTGACACATCTTTCCCCCTTTCAGTACTCCAAATGAGAAACCTTTTCCATTTTCCTGCATAGTTCCTTCTTGTTGAAGGTCTGCGGGCCTCCAGGATAATGTCTTTAACCCTTTGGGATAAATCTGGGTTAGTTGCTCTTATGTAATGTTCCAGGCAGTCAGTTGCAGAGTTTTCAGGTTTGGATGCAGGATGTTGTAGTCGCTCTGAGTTAACATCAAAGGAATCAGGGGTAGTGTCCACGTTTTCCCCCGAGACATGCTCCTCAGTAATGGATACCAATGTTGTCTTGGCCAATCTGGAGCTATCAGAATTATCCTTGGACGTTCCTCTTTGATTTTCAGTAGTACCTTGTGCATCAAAGGAAGAGGTGGAAATGCATATGCTGTCAGGCCTTTCCAACTGAAGGATAGAGAGTCCACCTTCCAAGCAAGTGGGTGGTATGTCCTTGTGCAGAATTTCTTGAGCTGATGATTGAGTGGGGATGTGAATAGGTCTATTTGTGGCAGTCCCCATTTCTTTGTGATGGCCTTGAAGATGTCCGGGTGTAGCATCCATTCGTGAGCATTCGAGGTAGTTCTGCTTAACATGTCTGCTAGGATGTTTTCTTTTCCCGGTACAAATATTGCCTGTAACTGAATGTTGTAACTCAGAGCCATATTCCATAGGTCCAGAGCCATTCGGCATAGAAGGTATGAGTGAGTGCCTCCCTGTTTGTTGATGTACCACATGACTGTGGTGTTGTCTGTCCTTATCATCAATTGGCCTTCTTGGAGGAATGGTCTGAAATTCTGGATTGCTAGTTTTACTGCCAGCATTTCTTTTTGATTTATGTGCAGGTGCAGCTGATCTGGAGTCCATAAGCCTTGTATGCACTTGTCCAGCATGTGGGCCCCCCAACCGAGGTCTGAGGCATCCGTTGTGATGGTTTGGCTTGGTTGAATGCTGTGGAAGGACAAACCTGGGTTTGACTGGCATACCTGAGCCCACCATAGGAACTCTTGTTTCAGGCATGGGATTAGTGGTATTTCGGTTTCTAAGCTGTGCCTGTGTTGAGACCATAAATTCTTTAGGTACCACTGTAGCTTTCTCATATGCAGTCTGGCATGGGGGACCAGGATTATGCAGGATGCCATGAAGCCCAAGGCCTGCAGTACTTTCCTTGCTGTTAGTTTGTTCTGCTTTGTTAATGCCAAGAAGTAGAGAGGAAGTTGTTCTTGTTTTTCTGCAGTTAGGAATGCCATCTGTTTTACTGTGTCCAACTCTGCACCCAAGAAGGTTATAGTTTGGGATGGTATCAGTCTTGACTTTTTTAAATTGACTGTGTATCCCAGGGCTTGTAGTAAGCAAATGCCTCTTTGTAAGTCTTGTGTCAGCTTGTTTTTGTTGTCCGCTTGTATCAGGCAGTCGTCCAGGTATGGATAAATTTGGATTCCCTGATGCCTGCAGTGAGCGATTACTGATGCCAGGCATTTCGTGAACACTCTGGGCGCAGTAGATAAGCCAAAGGGCAATGCTGAGAATTGATAATGCTCTGATCCTGCAAGAAATCTGAGGTATCTTCTGCAATTTGGTCGTATGGGGACGTGCAGGTATGCCTCCTTGAGATCTAGAGTTACCAGCCAATACTCCTTGCCCAGCATGGGAAGAAGTTGCTGTAGGGTCAGCATTTTGAATTTTGGAACAATGATGAATGTGTTTAAAGCGGACAGGTCGAGAATAGGCCTCCAATTTTTCTCTTTTTTGGTACCAGGAAGAGTCTGGAGTAAAATCCCTTGCCTTGTTCTGTAGGTGGTACCCTTTCCACAGCTCTCATCTTTGCTAATTGAGCTATTTGTTTTAGAGCTTCTGTCTTTTGATTTGGTGGTAGGTTTGGCATTCCTCTTTTACTGGTAAAGTGTGGAAATGAAACCTGTAGCCTTGTTCTATAGTTTGCAAAATCCACTTGTCTCTTGTGATATAGTGCCAGTTTTTGAAAATAAGGCTAACTTTCCGCCTAAGGGTGCTGCTATTTGTTCCCTGGTAGGCGGAGTCAGAGCCAAGTCACTGTGATTGTCCTGTTGCAGTGGTAGTGGTTGTGTCTGTGCCTCGTTGGTTGTTGCCTTGCCACTGGCGCCCCTGTAGGCACCACCTCTGGATTGATTTCTGCCTCTTGAACGCCTATTCCTGCCTCTCTGAGTTTTAGAGGAGTCTGGAAAGGACCAATTTTGGAAGGCCAGTTCCTGCTAAACCTTGGGGCTGAAACTGTAAGGAATCTTTCACTGTTTGTACAGATTTTGCCTTCTCTTCCATTTTCTTCAGTACCTGTTGGGCAGGAGAACCAAATAGACTGACCTTATCCATAGGAGCATCTAATAGCTTTGCTTTAACATGATCGGCAAGACCTGTTCTTTCAACCATGCATGCCTTCTTATAACTGTGCCAGTCATGGATGATCTAAATGAAGCCTCCAGTGCATCATAGCCACATTTTAAGGAATGGTTACTAACCTGCTGAATGTTATTCACCATTTCTAGAACATATTTCTTATCTAAGGAATCATCAGAGGACAGTTTCTTAGTTAACTGATCAAGCATAAACTCTTGGTATTGGATCATATGAAACTGACAGTTCAAAGCTCTAGCTGAGAGAGTAGCAGAGGTGTATACTTTTTTACCCCATCTCTCTAAGGACCTGGATTCCCTTTCAGAAGGGAGGGTTTTTTTCGCTGAGGTCGAAGCTACTGCCTTAGGCCCCTGGGAGATGGTGATGAGTGTCCGGGACCCTGTAGAACCTATCGGGCTTAGCAGGGGCTGGAGGTAAAGTATCAGGAGCAGTGCAAGCATCATTAAATGCATCATCCACAACAGGAAGAACTGGAGGTATAGCTAAAGGCCTATGTTGCGGTAAGTGTAAAAAGGTCCTAAGCCTTTTTCTTGAATCTGAGAAATCTTGTCCCTGCCATTGGAATTGCTCTCTCATGGCATGTAAAGTTTCCCCAAAGGAAAATTCCTCTGGTGGAGAGGCAGAAGGAATCGATTCTTCAGCATCGGAATCTTCATAAGTAGAAAAAGGAGCCTCTGGATGGTCTGTATTGTCTGTATCATCAGAAGAGTCATCTGAGGACACTGGCTCAGGGGGCTCTGCTCTAGGTCTCTTTTCTGGAGGTTGAGAGGCCCTGTCTGGGTGAGATTGAGATCCCCTTATTAAAGAGATGAGATCCTCTGCCAGAGTAAGCATTTGGGAACTGGAACTGGGCCTGTGAGAGGGGGGCTTAACAGGCACAGACTTAGAAGTTTTGGCTGCTTTAGCCCTGGCAAAGGCCTTTATAGACATGGCTGCAGGAGGCCTAGCAGCACCACCTGCTGGGGTAGAGACATCCAAAGGGATGGTGTCCGATAATTCTTGTGAAACCACAGTAGTAGGTAAAACTTCAGAGGCCGATTCAACTAGGGTAGAAGGGGCCTCGGTAGTAGTCATGGATTCGGCTGAAGATTGAACCGTTTGCTCGGTTTCGGCCGAAACCGAGACACTCGCGGTTTGCTTAATGTGAGAGTCGGTCCTTTTCTTTGCGTTTCTTAACAATTTGAGTAGTCGGAGGATCCGACGGCATTATGTACGCAAAATCTGAGCCGAAAAACTGTTCAGCAAACTCCGACCGACGCCTAAGCGTTCGTCGGTTGAAAGAAGCACAGGCTAAACAAGCTGCTACGTCGTGGTCTGGGCCTAAACAAGGTAAGCAGTAAGAGTGGAAATCTTTATGAGGTATTTGTTTCCCACAAGTTAAACAGTTATTCATTTTTTCTGACATCGGCTGAGGCAAGAAAGAGTCCCCAACGGGGTACTTAGCTTTTAGAAGTCTTCGAAGTAGTATTCGGTAGTAGTAATCTCTGGATCTGACCGACCGGCACTTGCGAACAGCTTCTGCTTCGGGTGCCACGCGGCAAGAAAGACTGAGGAAAATGGCGTCGGCTGATGCCTTTATACCCGAAGAACTGCAGCTATGACGTCGGGTGAAGTGCGACACCAGCCGAGGCCAGACCCAGACTTTGGAATCCGGCCGACCGAAGGGCTGCCTGACGACAGGACAACCCATTTGTAAGGACTGCAGATGCATCCTTGAAGGACATCCAAGACGCTGTCTTCAAAAAAAAAAAAAGGAAGCCAATCTGGTGTTCCCCTGCCATAAACAAACTCTACAACAGAAAGAGGAAACTGATACGGAATAAGGTGAAGTCCCAAGACTGGAAAAACTCCCTTATCAGCCTCAACAAAAGGTTGAAATCCCTCATCAAATCCTCTAGAGCTAGCTATGAAAACAGAATTGCAGCAGATAGTAAAGACAACCACAAGGCCTTCTACAGTTATGTAAAGAATCTCCACAGCAATACCCAGATTTGCTCTGAGCTACTGCACAATGGTGCCTCCTATACCGAGCCAACAGATATTGCCAATATACTGGCCAACAGATTCAGTGCCAACTTTACCCTTCTCTACCCCCTCAAAGGACTAATCACAATACCAGTAGATTGCCAGGCACCCAGTATTACTGCTGCACAGGTTAAAACAGCACTATCCAAGGTCAAGAATACAGCTTCTATGGGACCAGTTAATATCCCTAGCTGTGTTCTACATGAACTACAGAGTGAACTGGCACCTCACCTGTGTGCCCTGTTCAATCACAGCCTCACCTCAGGCTTTGTCCCTACTGAATAGTGCACTGCTACAGTCATCCCTCCCCACAAGGGAGGAGCAACTACAGACCCCGGGAACTATTGCCCCATTAACCTGATGAGTCTGATATGCAAAGCTATGGAACGCATCATCATGGACCTAATAAACAAGGATATAGAGAATTTCTAAACTCTTGATCCTACACAGTTTGGTTTTGTGAATGATAGATCATGCCTGTTCAACTTGGTTGACTTCTTTGAGTCAGTCACCAGAGCTTTGGATGAAGGCAAGGTGGTTCATACAGCCTACCTCGATCTGGCCAAAGCCTTTGATACCATTCCCCACTCAGGAATCATAGAAAAACTCACTAAGCTAGGAATCAACCCTATATCACTATGTGGGTTGCAAACTGGCTCACAGATAGAACCCACAGTGTGAAAGCAGCTGACTCTAAGTCAGACTGTTGACCAGTCGTGAGTAGAGTCCCACAGAGTTCGGTCCTGGGTCCTCTCCTGTTTGGTATCTACTTCTCTGAAGTCCAGGCCAACATGAAGGGACTCTGGCTGACAAAGTTCACAGACGATTGCAAGTTGGGAGCTATTATTAACTCCCCAAGTGATGTTGACATCCTACAGAAAGGCATCAATGACACCAGTGACTGGTGTCAGAACCATGGTCTTAAGCTCAATGCCAAAAAATATGTCATCATCCCCATTGGGAAAAACCCAGTTCCCTTGAATTACCAAATCGATGGTAGTCCGCTGAACACAGAAGGTGTTATAAAAAATCTAGGAACACAGGTTGACAGAAACCTCTCTTTTGACCACCACATTGCCACTGTGGTCAGAAAGTCCTTCTATGTGGCACATCTCATTACTAAGGGATTTGCATCCAGGAAGAAAGAGGTCATTGTCTCCCTCTACTCTTCCATCATTAGGCCAATCATCAAGTACAATGCTCCATTTGTCATGTACCTCACTAGACACCTGCAACAACAGGAGAGGCTGCAGAAGTACCTCACAAAGAGGATCCTAGGCCTTAAACACTCAAAAAACTCCAACTATTCTCTGTCTCATATCGCCTATTTAGAGGTGATCTCTGCTTGACTTATAAAGCCATGTCTGACCCAGCTCTGTTAGAAATGCTACATCTAAAGAAATCCCAATCCCTCTGTACCACACGTTCCAGTGACCCTAACCTCATTACCACAATCAACAGAACGTGCTGGAGGGACAGGTTCATAACCCGGAGACTGCCCTTGCTATGGAATAGACTTCATGTATATGTCAAACAGAGCACCTCACTGGCCCTATTCAAGAGAATCCTTGATGAGTGGATGGGAAATAGAAAATTCACCCTGGGGATTACTCCAGTTGCTCTGCTCGACAGAGGCACTAGGAACTAAGGTCGGGTGGCATGATGCCAGGGTAATCCTATGGACTAGGCTTGTAAAGGCTCCAGGGCCATTAGCCTAATACACACCTATGAACCTACTCTCATGGCTATCATTCAATATCAGTTGTGAAACCATTCTGTTAGGAGAAGTTAACATCGATTGGCTAAAACTATCTACAACCAGCCCATCTCTCACCATCAACCTACATGGCTTTCATCAGCTACTTACTACACCTACTAGATTGAATAAAATAATAATGGTAGCTCCACTCTTGACTGAATCCTAACAACTGACCCTAACCTGTATTAAATCCCTACTACCCTACCAGACTCCCTTATTGACCACCTTCCTATCAGAGTTCTTAGGCACACTGTTCAGATACCTAAATACCATCTCTATAAAGATTGTCACAATATCTCCACTTTTAACAGCGAGACCTTTAATCACATGCTAAACTCTACAGACTGGTCAATTCTGAAACACATCCCTCTAAGCGATGCTGTCCTTTATTTCAATCACACTTTTCTGTCCATTCTTGACTCCCTAGCACCTCTCAGAAAAGTAAGAATCAAAACAACTCACATCCCCTGGCTCTCAAAGATACACTCACTCTTATTAAAAAAAATACAGCACCTGGAAACAATACAATAAAACTAAATCATATTTTCTCTCCAAATGTATAAACAACTAGATAATCTGGCTAAAAAAATACATCAATACAAATAAGAAAAATAAGTCTAACCCAGAAAAAACTCTGGCACTCTATTAATAAGATCCTGCACCCAGACAGCACTTCTACCCCTAACCCCTACCTCAACAAAACCCCTCTTGAAAATGCCACTCTTCTAAATTCATACTTCATTGAATCTATTCACAAACTCACCCAGAATGGTCAGAACAATAAACACACAACCCCACTCCACACTTCAGCAGTACTCCCTCTTTCACACTTGACCCCATTCCAACATCTTACATTAAATCTCTCCTGCTTAAGCTGAAGCCATGTTCCCCCTCTTCTGACAACCTCCCTATTTTTTCTTAAACTAGCTGCTCACTCAATAGCCTATCCTGTCTCTATCCTGATCAATAGATCTATTCAAGAATCCATCATCCCAGATATAAGGAAATCACTCTTTATCACTCCATTACACAAGGGAGACAACAGCAATGAACCATCCAACTACAAACCTATTGCTATCCTCTCTCTGCTATCTAAACTCCCTGAAAAATCCATTCACAGAGAGCTTAAGTACCTTCTAGACAATAACCTCCTAACCCCTAAGCAACATGGCTTCAGACCCAATCATATTACATCTACTGCCCTACTGTCCTTCACTCAAACTGTTGCCGAAGCCATGGACAAAAATGTACTGGTTCCTTGCCTCTTTCTTGACCTTTCTAAAGAATTTGATACCGTATCGCACTCCAAATGTCTCGATAAACTATCACAACTGATCTCCCTCTACTATTAAATAGTTCACTAGCTGTCTCACTAATAGACAACAATCCGTAAGATGGCAGGCTACCTGATCCCCTTACTTACCAGTCCAAACTGGGGTGCCTCAAGGCTTGATTCTTGGCCCTTTACTCTTTAACATTTTCACAAACCAACTGCACACTTCCTGTACAGAATCCTCCTTGAAACAACATGCGGATGACTCTACCCTTATTACCTGTTCTGACAGTTTGACAAACAAGCCAAAAAAACAAAGAAGAGAACAAACACTGTAAAAGTAACCAAGAACTGGAAACCTGTAGCCTTGAAAACCAGCACTGAAATAAAATGCGTTCGAAATAACGTTCAGTAAGTTTATTAAAACTAGCAACGTTTTCGTCGTTACAAATGAACAACTTCTTCAGAAATATTTCTGAAGAAGTTGTTCATTTGTAACGACAAAAACGTTGTTAGTTTTAATAAACTTACTGAACGTTATTTCAAACGCATTTTATTTCAGTACTGGTTTTCAAGGCTACAGGTTTCCAGTTCTTGGTTACTTTTACAGTGTTCTGACAGTTTGTTTGACCTCCTCAATACTACTCAACACAGCTTTCTATCTGTAGAAAAATGGCTAACCGACAACCAACTAATTCTAAATCCCAAAAACAAAGCTACTACTCTTTATTCCAAAACCCCTCTCTAACCTCAAATGAACCTTTACCATTTCTTCTCTCGACAATACCATCATACAACCTGACCCACATACCAAACTTCTTGGTATTATTATTGATGACCAATTAAAATTTGATACCCATATTCAGCACTGTATTAAAAAGACCAATCAAAAACTCAGCCTACTCTACAGATGTAAAAAATACCTAGCCCCTGACTCTAGGCAGAAACTAGCGCAGGCCTTCCTCCTTCTATGTCTACTTTATGCCTCCTCCATCTTTTCACATCTACACTCTACCCTTTTGGCTCAACTCTGTCAATCATATTATTGTGTTGCAAGATTTGCTAGTAATCAACCCTATAAATCTCATCACTGCCATGTACTAAAACAACTACAGTTGCTTGACTTCCCCCAGCACCTGCTTCACTCCCAGCTGCAAATGACTCATACTCTACTCTTAAACCCCTTTCCTGTCCTGCTGTGTCCTCATTAATATCACATTATACCCCTCCCAGAACTCCCTGCAGCTCTGACCAGCTCCTTCTGGACATCTATAAACCAAACAAAAACTCTGGTAAACAACTTTACAAATATAGTATTTCCCATCCATGGAACAAACTACCCCTTAACATCCGAATAACTTCTAACATAAATCTCTTTAAATACAAACTTAAAACTTTTGTCCTAAATGTCAACACCTGTCACTGCAATGACCCCACTTAAATCCCACCTTACCACCTCTCACACTAACACTCACCTTTTGCAAGCGTCTTATCTGATTGGCATCTCTTTTTCTTTTTGTTGATTAAAAAAAATTCTAACTTTTGTAGTGCGTGTTATGCATGTTATTGTAATGTTTATGCAAACCTCATTCTCAAGCCTTTTGTAAATTTCTAATGTTCTCATGTAAAGCACATTATTGTATTGTTTGCATACAACTTCATTGTCAGATGTTTTTCTTTATGTAACTTTGTAATAACTGTCTGGAGCTTTTCACCTAGGGTCTCCACTGAAAACGGGCCACTGGCTCAGTTGGACTAACCCGGTTAACAAAATGACAACTAACTAACTAACTAACTAACTAACTAACTAACTAACTAACTAACTAACTAACTAAGAAAATCAAAACATGGATTTAGTCTTTACCATGTCTGTAAAAAATCAGAGATGCTAGTTTCAGCCCTTTTCACCCGTAGTCTGTCATATTCAGTGACATTCAGTTTGAGCTGAATTTGTCAGCCAGCAAACTTGGTGTGTCGCTCTGCTAAGTGAAGGTGGTACCATTGACCACCAGCTTGGCACACTAAGGTAGGCTGCTGTTGAGGATTTGGACACAGCTGTAAAAGGCCTTGTGGTTGTCTTTACCCTGTGAAGCTATCTTGACCTTGTAATTGGCCTTGTTGGACTTATCTTAGTTTCCTGGTTAGTTTAATCAGAGAGCTCCTATCATTATGGAAGTTGCTGTTCCTGACTTTAGCCATGACTTTTTTCTTTTGTGATATACTCTATTAAGGTTAGGATTCCACCAGTGTGGTTTGTTTTTAGAGTTTGTTTTGGACTTATTTCTAGTAGGTACAGCAGCCTTTATACAGCCAATTATTTGGTTGTTCAGGGCCTCTGTGAACAATTCCACACAGGTTGTTGTGAGCTCAGGGATGGAGCATTAAATTTTGATAAACTATTGCATAATAGAATGTAGTTTGCTTGGAATAGCTCCTAACTGTTACAGAGTTAGCTGGGCTTACTGAGTTGATTTTTATTTCAAAGGAGATAGCTTTGTGGTTTGACCTCACCATTGAGAATGCAACACTTGGGGGGGGGGGGTGCAGCACTGTCCCATATTGGTAAATACTAGGTCCAGAATATTTGAACATCTGGTGGGTGTGCACATCATCTGGTTAAGAGTATTTGTGCTAATAAAGTCAAAGAATCATTGTGCCTGAGAGTATGAGGCAGTACATGTTTCCCAGTCTCTATAGCGATAGTTAAAGTCTCCTATGAATAGGATGTTTTGTTTAATGGTGACTGCCTCCTGTAAGTCTAGGTGCAAGGCATGTGATTCTAGGGCCATAGAGGGTGACCTACAACTTGCTAGGATATGGTATGAGACTTTGTCTATTATGATTTGCACATGGATAAATTCCATGGCATTGTCTTGTTTAATCAGTGTAGAGTTATGCTTGTTGCTAATACAGATTGAGACCCCTCCACCTTTTGCCCCTGTCTCTGCAGATAATGGTCTAAATGTGTGGAAAGCACTGAAGCCTTGCAATGATGAAGTACTTTCTGTGGATTTGAACCATGTCTCAGTAACAGCACAGATGTCTATATTCTCCAGAGTGAGGAGAGCTTGTAGGGTGAGGAGTTTCTTGCTTAGCCTCCTAGCACTGAGCAGCACCTTCAGATTTCTTTGTGCTTTATTTGCTCTTTTGGTAGGCTTATCAATTTGGCATTGCCTAAAAAGGGCTATAAGGGGGTTTGATAACGTTTTGGCCGATATGCAGAAGCCTAGGTGAGGCAGGTGCAGACCATCCTTGGAAAAGCAATGTGGTCTGTTAACCATGTCCTCCCATGCTGACAAATACTGACCCCCCCCCCCAGAAAGACATGATAAACTAAGCCAATTATTGAAGTCAAACATCTTGTGTTCACACTGTGGCATCAAACTTGATGAAGGTACAATGCTTCTTAATGCAAGGCATATACCTGCCTGAGATACATTTTTAGAGAGATCAACAGTGTCTCTCTAAATATGTGTCTCAGGCAAATATTTAGAGAGACATTGTTGACCTCTCTAAATATGTGTCTGAGGCAAGTATGTAGATAGACATTAACATGTCTCTCTTCATATAGTCTAGGGGGTATATCTCAGGTCATTCACATTTACATGGACTATGATGGAATCATACTGGTACCTGTGGTGCAGTGACTTGAGTGCATGTGTAACTTGGCAGATCCTGGCTCCAGATAAGGAACTAACCATGATCTTCTCCTTGTTCAGTCTGGTTACTGGGGCATCCATGTGTCGTACAATAAGTCCCCTATAACAAGAGTCCAGGGTAATATGCTGGCTTGTCTTATGAGCGTTGGTCTTGAGGCTCCATTAGAGTAGCAATATGTGTAGTGTTTGCTGTTGCTTTTGGTGAGTGCTTTAGAGATTGCTGAGGATAGGCATTACCACTTATAGAGGGGCACAATGACCTCTTTTGATCTGAATGCAATCCCTTTTGTGATTAGGTGGGCCATGTAGAAGGATTTTCTAACCACTTTGGCAATGTGATTATCAAAGGTGAGATTACTATCTACTTGGGTCCCCAGATTCCTTATTACGTCTTCCGTATTTAGGGGACAACCACCTATGTGGTAGTTTGTGGTTACTTTGTTTTTTCCAAAGGGGATGACTATCCCCTAAATACAGAAGACATAATAAGGAATCTGGGGACCCAAGTAGATAGTAATCTCACCTTTGATAATCACATTGCCAAAGTGGTTAGAAAATCCTTCTACATGGCCCACCTAATCACAAAAGGGTTCGCATCCAGATCAAAAGTGGTCATTGTGCCCCTCTACTCATCACTCATCAGACCCATCTTAGAGTACAACGCCCCATTTGGGATGTACCTTACAAGACACCTGCAACAGCTGGAAAGACCACATAAGTACCTCACCAAGAGGATTAATGGCCTCAAACAGATGCCCTATGCAGTTCGACTGAAGAAACTCCAGTTGTACTCGGTTGCATACTGCCTACTCAGAGGTGATCTCTGCCTGACATACAAGGCCATGTCCAACCCAGAATTCATGGACATGCTCCACCTAAAGAAAACCTTATCCCCTCGAGCCACACAGTACACATTCTAAACCATGCCAATACAACTCAAGCTGCAAACATTATACATCACTTTAACATATCCAGTTATTGTTAGTCACCCATTACATAGCTCATTCAAATCCTGCTTTCTTTTAAACCTTGTTCCTCCTCTGCATGCATTGATCCCACATTTCCCATTTTTTCTTATGTAATTTGCTCCTACCCTTTTCTAAAGTTCCTAGTTCCAGATGTTTTATCTCTGTTACTATCTTCACTACTTCTAGCAAAGTTGGTTTAGACTTTGATTTCCATTTTCTAGTAATTGCTTTTTTGGCAGCCATCACAATTAGACTCAGCAAGGCCCTACTATGTCTAGGCAATTCCAATTCTGTATCATAGCTCAAAAAAAATTATTTCCCCAGTTACTCCAATTTGCTCACCCGGCATCTCTAACAGAGCAGTCTGCAGGGAATCTTTAAAGTCTGCCAATTTACTACACTCCAAGAAAATATGCTCCCAGTTACCTCATTCTTCCCCATCACACCTCCAACATTTGCTGTCTACCTGAGGAAAAATTCTTTGACAACTGCCTGGGTATAAAAATATCTATGTAAACACTTCCAGGCAAAGATCCTAAATCTTCTACATTTTGTTGCATATTTGGGAGACATACATATACCCCCCTAGTTTCTTTGTGAATTGCTTATCTAACCTCCCTTCACAATCATTCTTAACCTCCTCTGATTGATTCTTATAGTTATCATGCAATACTTTATATGCTCTACTAATTATTCCTTTCTTAATGTCAACTTCTGTTCTAGATTCTACTAAAAACACTACCAGTGCTGGCCTTTCGTTTAGGAACCCCCCCATTTCTTCCTCTTTGCCTATACTCTGACATCAGTCCTTGATATAGAAGGCAGTCTCTAGCCTGCAGTCCAAATAAGTTATTGGTGTCTTCCTATTCTATTACCTTTCCCTCTTTAGTTATTTGCTTCCAATACCTTGGTTCCTTTGCCAGTTTTCTCGAATATATTCCACCCCATCTTGCCTATTGTCTGTATCCATAATTGCAGTCATACCTATCTGCAGAATCTCCTTTCTCCATTTCCATGTTGGTTTAGTTATTAGAAGACCTACTTTACGAATATAATATTCTGTATGATTATTGTTGTTCTCTTTAAAGGTCTGCATCCATAATCACTGTTTCTCCCTGATACTTGAGCTTCCCCCCTGTTTTATCATCATCCCTTTCCACCTTGAATTATAGTTTTCTGCTTGTGCTATGTATAGCAGCCTTAACTGTATTGCTCTGAAATACCCATTCAACTCAAGTAATCCCAATCTGCCCTGTTCTATTGGAAGAATAAGCTTATCCCACTTGACTCTAGATGTCTTCCCCTCCCAGATAAAATCCTTCAGCTCTTTATTAATTGCTATCCACAACTACTCCTCTGGTTGTATCTTACTATCGATATCCATATAATAGAACTTCCATTTTCTCAGTTTTTGTATTATCTTTTGTTTAGTCTCTTCCCACATATCCTTAGCTGCCACACCGGTATCATTTTCAATCCATACTCCTAAATACTTCATTTTATCATGTCCCCCATAAATATGGATATTGCTGAACCAATTTGTAGGTGGGTACATAATTTACTGCTATTGCTTTTGTTTTAGCATCATTAATTTTGTATCCTGAAAATATTTGAAACTGTCTCAATATGTTCCACAGCACTACAATGTCCCTTTCTGTTTTTTTCAGGTATAAAATAATGTCACCTGCAAATAGAGCCAGCTTTTCTTGACTACCATACCAAATATATCCTAGACTTTATGAGTCCCTTATTTTCTTTGCCAGTGGTTCTAAATATAATGCAAATAACCAAGGGGAGAGAGGACACCCCTGCCTGCTTCATCTGCTCAAGCAGAGATTATCAGAGAGGACCCCACCTACTTTAATTTTCACCTCCGATCCTTCATATATCCTCCTAGTCAACCTTATAATTTTATCAGGGAATGCAAATGCTTCCATTGCTCTGCTCATAAAATCCCAGCTTTCTCTGTCAAATGCTTTCTCTGCATCAAAACCCATCAGCAACAGTGGTATTTTCTTACATTCTGCTTCTTTCTGGATCATCACTATTCTGTTCATGACGATGGACCTAGTCTTGTCAAAAATAAAAATATCATATAAAAACAAGTAGTTAATATGGGTAGTCAGCATCATAACTACTAAGATTTTTTTCTTGTTAGCTGCTCAGTAGCCCTTCTAACTGAACTAGTGATCATTTTGCACTAAGTCCACTGTCATGGAGATTAGTCATTGGGAATAACCGACCTACCAGATGCTTCCAAATCGCAGCTAATATGCATTATATTAAAATATTCTGAATATGGTCTTTCCCAAAGCAATATGAGGTCACTGACTATGTAGTGCCTACAGTACTGAGTTATGTACACTGTAGTTTGCAGTTGTGGAACTTATCATTCTTTTCAAAGGGATTGCATGATCACCAAAATCCGTAATATAGATGATGAAATT
This sequence comes from Protopterus annectens, assembly GCF_019279795.1. Taxonomy (NCBI): domain Eukaryota; kingdom Metazoa; phylum Chordata; order Ceratodontiformes; family Protopteridae; genus Protopterus; species Protopterus annectens. Next base: position 1,731,419,700 of record NC_056726.1, on the reverse strand, counting down.
TATTTTACTGCATAACATGCCCAAGTGGCAATTTAAATGAAAAGCTTTGCAGTCCAAAGTATTTATAAGCATTTAGAGACCATTTCTAATGTAACACTAATGAGCCTTGCTAAATATACATAAAAATTAAAAATATATATTTTTAGCTTTGCTGCTTTAAAGTAGAACTCCACCCAAATGTCATTTTTTTTCTTTCCAAAAAGTGATTTTCTTTCCCTGTAATCCAGCACTAAACACATCACCTACAGAAAAAAACATAATTTAATAATTATTCCATTTGTTTTATATATTAACTTATTTCTGTTTGCCTTTCTTCTCTGCATTTGTTTCATCATCTGTTATATCATGAAGGCTACTAAGTGTGATATAATAATTAGGTTATGTCACTTACTCCAACCACTGAACCATTAAGAGCACAATGGCTCTAAAATAATAGCATTGAAATGTGCCTTATCAGTCAGTCACACATTGCCAGCATCACAGCTCAGATAAATAGTGTAGCCTGGATTCTAAACAAAAACAAGGCTTTCAAGCTTAGTTTTCAGATGCCAATGAATGAGAAAACACAACTCACTCAGAGTTGTTTATTTATTTGTTGTTGTTGTTGTTGTTTGTCTTCCGGCTTTTCACAGTTAGGGGTCGCCACAGCAGAACTTCGGTCCGCTAATGATTGGCAGTTGGTTTTTATGGTGTCGAGTTGCCAGCCCGACGCCCAACCTTCAACGAAGGCACACCCATTCAACGCATGTCTTTCGAACGCCCACTCGACCGCGGGGAGGACATGCAGACTCCACACAGAAGGCACTCCCAACCCAAACCGAGAATCGAACGGGAGAACCTCTTGCTGTGAGGCAACAACGCTACTGCTGCACCACCGCGGATAGATATAGTTGTTTATTTATTTTCTTTTTATTATTAGAAATTAGTTGTCTTTCCCTTTAATCAAACTGATGTCGCAAAGAAAGAAGTCATTTTTGTCTTATTCTTAGTTTCTGTCAGTATTTGAGTTTGCAAATTTTCCACACTATATTTTCTGTAAAATTGCATGTTTCTTCTGGTGTTTTGTTACAGCATTTTTCCATTGCTTACAGTGTTTTGTTGAGATTAGTCAGTGGATTGGGGAAGGAAGATTAACATCAAAGACTCTAAATCCGGCTACAGTATTAAAAACTGTGAATGCAACACAAATCATCTCAACCAAGTAACACCTATTAATCACAGGGGGCAGGTTTCTCACACTTGAACACTGAAATACAGTTGTTACTTTACAAAGAACAATTAGCTCACGTACATTTTCAAGCATGTCATTCAAACATCCCTTAAAATGCTGTATCAGAGATGGTCAATAGTAAAAATCAAATGAAGCACAGTAATTAAAAATGCAGACTGATTTTGACAGTCAAAAGTAAACAGTCATAGCACAGTTTGTAAGCTGATAAGAGAAAACTTCAGTAAATGATCCTCTCCTCATAGGGATTTCTCTCTGCCCTCCAAAATGACATCAGAAAGGTGAAGGCATTGACTGTAAAACAAAATCATGCTACCCATGGCAGCCCCCTTTCAGGCCATTTTAGGGTATAACAAATCATAACCACTTACTTTGATACAGAGATATTAGTAATGCAGAAAAATTCAAGATACTCTGAAAAACATGTTTTTTTTTAGTTTTTGGGTGTGGTTCTCCTTTAAGCTCAAAATAATTAGTATTGTAGTACGCAGTAACACATCTCCCAAGCCAAGAATGTTCTGTTTGCCTGACTATCAGGACATGTGTACATTAATGCAAAAGATTTTTCAAGCATACTTAAATATGTTATCAATAGAGGTAACACGATATAAACTACAGGAGCAATTCTGGGTATGTGGCAGGTGGTAAGAACTGCACTCTTGGTTAACATCAAAGAACGAAGCAATATTAGTTCCATGAACTTTAATTGAACCGTGACTTATGAATGGGGTCCATTCCTGTCATGATTCTAGAAAACCTAAACATCTGGAGGAATCAAAAAGTAATCAGCCATTTTTGTTTTTTTCTGAGATGATAAACAAAAACATTCCCAGCTTCTGCCCTGTCCATGTGAATGACCTTAAAGAGTTCCATTAAGGAGAAGAGTGCTGCTTCTGAGAAAAACTTAATGAAACCAAAATACAATTGCAGGTAATCGATGTATATTAATAGTTCATGTAAATATCATTTTAAAAGGACAGTCTGGGTAGGATCCCATGACTTTGAACATTATCTAGGACTGCATCATTCATTATCTTCCAAAGTTCAAAATGCAACTCATTTTTACTGGAATGTGTTACTGTGGTAGTGAAACGTGTTACTGTGGAAGTTATACATGCACATTTCTATACTATGATGGTCATGATGTTGCATAATTTTGTTCTCATCTATCTCTGTTTTCCAGAGTCACTGTATTTCTGAAGGCCTCACCGTCCCAGTGTGAGGAATAAATACAGCAAAAGAAGAGGTAGAAGACGGTTGTGAGTCCCTCACATCTCCCTAATTTTTATTAATGGGTTAGGACTACACATGTACGGTCATTTACTAATACATTTTCAGCATTTTAGTATTTAGGTTTAACCATCCACAGTGTGTTATGTTTCCTTATTTTTGAACCCTTTCTCACAACATTGTCTTAAATGAAACATGTTTTGTCTATTCAGCTCCACAAATGTTATGTCTAGACTATTATTTAGAAACCTAAGGGAGATAAAAGTTGGGGGACAGACACCATCCTTCCCCTGTAGTATATGGGTTGCCTTCTGTTATGCTTTACACACACACACACACACACACACACACACACACACACACACACACACACACACACACACACACACACACACAGAAACAGACACTATTTTCTTATACTGTTCACCTCCCTGTAGTTAATCTCCTGCCTCTCTCCTTACAGTTTTTTTTCCCTCTGGTGAATTAGGGTCTCAACTGCTGTTTATTTAGATGTAGAACCAGTTTCACTGTCATCATATTTTTTGCTGATGCTATGAAGTAAATTTCAGCAACAGTGGAGTCTGCCCTTTACCCCACTGCAGTGCAGCTCTATATAAACTTTAGACAGTTGAGAGGAATGGTTACTGGTGGTGAGATGGATCATACTACTGATAACTGTATCTCCCAGCCGTCTAAAGTTCTGAAGAACATTCCTGATTTTATTCAAATTTTTGCCTTGTCCCTTATAAAATTTGTGATTTTCTGACAAATCATTGAAGATTTGTGTTGGTCAATAATAACTCTAGAGTTCTAATGCATATTTTGCAGAAATTGCACATTGATGTCCAGACCTGTAATTCTATTATTTATTTATTTATTTATTTCACATTTGTTAACCGGCTTAGTCCAACTGAGTTTGCAAATAAACCCATTTTCAGTGGAGACCCGAGGGGAAAGAGGCCCAGCAAACATAAGCAAAGATAAACATATGGAACAAAAACTATTAAAAATAACAATGCAATTATGAAATTAATTATAAAGAGAAAAACAAAAGAAAAAAATTATGAACATTAAGGGTTGCACTGATAGCAGTGGTATAAAATTTGCTACATGTTGTTGTTGTTGTCTTTCGGCTTTTCCCGGTTAGGGGTCGCCACAGCGGAACTCCGGTCCGCTAATGACTGTCAATAGATTTTTGACGAACGCCGAGGTGCCAGCTCGACGTTCAACCTTCAACAAAGGCACATCCATTTACGCATGTCTTTCGAACACCCACCCAACCGCAGGGAGGACATACAGACTCCACAAAGAAGGCACTCCCCGCACTCCAGCCGAGAATCGAACGGGAGAACCTCTTGCTTTGAGGCAACAACGCTACCGCTGCACCCATATGAGAGTAAAAAAGATAACTATTGTTCAAAAGAAGGACAATGTACAGACATTAATAGGAAGTGGGGGAAAAAAGATAAATAGTTTGAGAATGGGAGGGGGAGAGAAAAGAGGGGGCTATAGTAGTACAGCTGAGGGTTTAGGAGGTTAGTTTAAGCAGAAGTTACTAACAGAGAAAGAAAGTTAGGAGATGCAACAGGTTATACAGTAGGACAGACTAAGACTATGTGTGGTCAAGGCAACGGCATCATTTCAAGATTAGTAGGTGGGATTTAAGCTCCTTTTTAAAGCAGGGAAAGGAAAGGTTGGATCTAATATAGAGAGGGAGTTTGTTACAATTTAGTGAGACAGAGTGTTTGTAAAGCAGTTTGCCAATATTCGTTTTGGGTTTATAAATTGAGAGAAGATGCTGATCAACAATCTGGAGAGGTTGGGGGAGAGTAGAGAGTAACATGGGAGGTGAGAGCAGGGCAGGCAAAGGAGTTGTTGAGTATGGAAAAGGTAGTGTGTTGTTGCGATTGTAGGAGAAGGTGCGGAAATTCCAGCCACTGAAGTTTTTTAGTGAGAGGCAGTGATGTGAAGAAAGTGGTTGGTTTAGAATAAATCTGGCAATTTTGTTGTATGTTTGTTCCAGTTTATGCACTGAGGTAGTTTGGAGATTGGTAAGGATGGGGGAAGTGTATAGAAGACTAGGTAAGAGAAATGCCTGCGCAAGAGTGCGTTTAGTGGCAGTAGTGAGGATTTTTTTGTTCCTATAAAGTAGTCCAAGTTTTTGGTGTTTTTTTTTTATTCCCTGTAGTATGTGCAAGTCAAATTTTAGGTGGTCATCAATTGTTGCCCCAAGGAGTTTGGTGTGTGAGGAAGGGGAGATAGTGGAGCCACCTAGGGAGGAAAGAGAAAAGTTGGATTTAAGGTGAGAGATTGTCTGTGGTAGGAAGAGAAGAAGTTGAATTTTCTTAGGGTTAAGGATTAGTTGATTGTTTCTGAGCCATTTTTCAATAGAGTTAAAGGAATTCTGTGTTAGTGTGTGTAGTTCGGAGATAGTGTTGGCGATAGATAAGAGAGTAGAGTTGTCTGTGTATTGTACTACAGATGAGAGACTGCAGGATGAATGTAGGTTGTTGATAAAAATGTTGAAAAGGAGCAGTCCAAGTATGGAACCTTGGGGTACTCCAGTTTGAACAGCAAGGAAGGGTGAGAAAGCCTGCTGCCATCTAACAGCTTGTTTTCTGCCAGTAAGGTAGGATTTGGAACCTGCCAAGAGTAGAAGGAGAGAGGTTTAGGTTTGAGAGTTTGTTAGGAAGGATGGGATGAGATACAGTGTTGAAGGCTTTAGAGAGATCAAGGAATAGACAGGAGATGAGGAGGTTGTTGTCCCTAGCTTCTGCATCCTTTTGAGTAAAGGATAGTAAGGCAGTTGAGGTACTGTGTTTAGGGTGGAAACCATGTTGTGAGGGGGTGAGGAGATTTTTGTGAATGAGATAGGGCAGTAGTTGAGTATGTATACATTTTTCAAGGATCTTGGAGAGTGGTGAGAGAATAGTGATTGGTCTGTAGTTAGAGGGTTCAACAGAGTTTCAACCTTTGTGCAGAGGAGTGGTATAGAAGGATTTCCATATTTCTGGTATGATGGATTCCTGAATGGAGTGGTTGATTAAGAGAGATACAGGATATGCAATAGAGTCAGCAACAATTTTCAGAAACTGGGGGGGGGGATTATCAGTGGAGGGAGAGCATAGTTTTAGTTTAAGAAGCAGGGATTTGATATATTTAGTAAAAACAGGTTGCAAGGTAAAAGGCTGAGAGACAGAGGAGCATATAGATTTAGGGGGAGGTGAGGGTGACACAGAAGAGTTGGGATGAGCAGAGTTACCAGAGGGTAGGAGTTTAGTGATGCTGTCTATGAAGCATTTGTTGAGTAAGTCTGCAGTTTCAGAGGGAGAGTGATGGTGAAAGGGTTAGGGATGGTAGAAGAACCAGTCTGGAGCAGGGAGTTGACAGTACTCCAAAATGTTTTGGGGTCATTTGGATGAGAGCTTTGAAATTTTGTGAAATATTGGTGTTTATTGAAAATAATAAGTTATTTTATACGATTTCTGAGTTGCTTATAACCTTGGAGAAAGGTGGGAGTTTAAGTGGTTTGCCATTTTTTCCACAGAGCATCTCTTTCATGCATCAAAGCATAAGTAGCTTTGGAGAGCCAGGGCACAAAATTCGATTTGACTCTGATTTTGCTAGTTGGGGCAAGAGAGTTTAGGACATCAAGGAAAATGTGGTTGAATTTAGTAGCAGCATAATTGAGCAGGACAGTTTTTAGGAATGACCAGCTGATGGCAGAGAGTCTATAGTTAAAGGTTTCCGGGCAAAAGTTAGTCAGTTTCCTACAGTCCCTGTAGAGATGGGGCTTAGAGAGATGAGGAGAATGCCTTAAGATAGAGATGGGAGAATGGTCACTAACAGAGTCAGGGAAGGTAGAAGGGTTACAGTAGTTGTTTGGAGAGTTGGTCAAGATCCAGTCAGTTGTGGAACCAGTAGTGTTTTTACTGTAGTGGGTAGGGGTAGTGATCAGTTGTGAGAATCCATACAGGTTTATGGAATGTTGGGGTGAGTTACCAATAAGGGAGTTCCAATCTATATTAACATCTCTAAGAATGATGGTTTCATAGGGGATGGGGGTGTTTATCCAGGAGAGTATATGTTCAAGGATTTTTTACCTGGGGGGTATATAGATAGAGGCAACAGCAAACTTCCTATAGTTACTGACTTTGTAAGTCAAATGCATTAATATTTAAAAATATCACTGATTCTTTCCTTTGTCATCCCATTATTTTTGGCTTTGTCCAGAAATCTTCTGCAAAGGTGCTAAGATATAACCCAGAAATATTAAAAAAAAAAAAAATGCAGAGGGAGAGAAGGACAAATCACAGAGATGCTCTCTTCTCCATCACCTCTCTTGCAGTGCACTGATATACTATGCACGTGTGGAGACGTAGGTGCCATCTGCATGTGCAGTACATCAGTGCAGATTGGAGAAGGACAAAGAACACTAAAGGGACATCACATTATACGCTTATTTAAGAATGTTAAGCAAATTCTTTCTTTAATAATGTCATTGGATAATAGCAGTAATCCATGACTGGGTGTGGGCATCACACGATTTACCAATGGTTATCATAGTTTGATCACTTGGGCTTTGCCCTCATTTACACCAAACCAACCATGGGTAAATCTTTTGATGGTCACAGTCAGTCATGGAGCATTTTTAAAATATCAAATAAAACAACAACAACAACAAAAATAAATAAAAGATTAACTGCAACTAACCAATCAGAAAACATCACCGGAACACAGCATTAGCAGGAAAGCAGACTAATCTACCTAATCCATCCATCCATCAATTCATCCACAACCCCTTTTCCTATTTTTGCACATGGGGTCAGAGTGTCACTTCAACAGTGACAATCATCTAGAGCCAAGGTTTACACTGCCAGGTGGCTAGCCCTAAACTACCTACAAATAAACCAGTTCAAAATAAATACAAAAGTAAAATGCTAACATGATCCACACTAAACTAATAAAATGGGTTTGTTACAGCTGGCCAATCCCCAAGACCTTGAAGACAAGTTTCTCAAAGGCAGGGACTTGACTGTGCTGTAGCCCATGTGCCCAGTTGCTTACGCTCAAACCTGAATATGAGTTCAGCCAAGCAGCTGGCACATGCTAAAAGCTCATATCCTAGGGCATTAAGTACAGAAGTATCTGCAGACCAGGTAAGATGGGAAGGGAAATGGAGAGGAGGAATTTAATTTTAGGGATGGGAGGGAAGATATTTAGGTTTTAGGGAGAGTTTGAAATATTAAGGTTAGGGAAAGGAAGCGGATTTTAGGTTTAGGGAGCAATCAGAATATTAGGGTTAGGGAGAGGAGAGGAATTTTAGGTTTAGGGAGCAATCAGAAGATTAGTGTCGGGGAGGGCAGGGGGATTTTAGGTTTATGGAGTGATCAGAAAGGTAGGGTGAGGGAGATGAGGGGGGTTTAGGTTCATGGAGTGATACGGAGTTTAGCTTTAAGGACAGAGTGGGAATTTTTAGGATGAGGGTCAGGGTTCTGGAAGGCATTGTCAGTCTATTGCTACTTAATGGGGATTGAGTAAGTGGGAGTTAGGGCACCTACCAACACAAGAGAGTGGTAGCAGGCAAGTGAGTCAAGAGCTAATTGTATGAAAGTGCTTGTAGCACACCCAATGAAATACTTCAGTCAAACGAACTCTCAAAAAAAAATCCATTCAAAAATCTACCTGAAAACAACAGGTCAATGCCATTCACCATTCAAGAAGCAATTAAGGTCAATTTATCGAGTATAAAGTCCTGTTCAGTATAAATTAGTGATTAAACTTAACCAATGTGGTAAAATACAGTTTGTTAGGTTTGTTTCATTGACATTCTAAAAAAACTGTCATGTTTCCATTACTATGCATTGAAATTATTTATATTTACACATACATAGGCGCACACACACACATGCGCGCACACACACACATACTAAAATGTGCAGCATCGGTATTTCAGTAATACACTTCACAATGCAAAGGCTATCTGAACACATTGCAGTATTATTTCACAGCTGGCAATGTTCCTGCCTCTTATTTTCAAGGTCTTAGGTTTAGTTCTGGTCTCTGGATGCTGTCTGTGTGAAATATGCATGTTGTCTCTCTATCTCTTTGAATTTTCTTCAGATATGATAATTTTTCCCTCATCTGGAAGGCATACTGATGAGGATGACTGGCTACTTTAATAAAGCAAAATAACTTATCCCAAAGTTTACACTACAGAGCTTTTTTCTCTCCACTTTTCTTTTGTATTCAATCTCTAGGCCAGTAAGAATAAGCTGATTAAAAATCAAATGCAAAACTGGTGAGACAGAACAGAAACATGTTTCTGTGTGTGCTGTGGAAGGGCATCAGTCGAGTGCTCCAGTAATGTTTTGGGTTCTTTAGATTTAATGTGATTTAATACCCCATATTATTCGGTAGTGTTCTAGTAGCTGTAGGGTGGGTGGCTTCAAGGTGCAATGATAACGATACGTGGAAATGTTTAAATGACTCCGTATAGACACTACAGAGAAAGAAACCAGACACTGACAAAATGCAGCCCAAGACAAAGGAGGCACATCTCTCACATGAGACACTAAATCAATAGACTGTCTTCTGAACTCTGATGACCACCCAGGTGAAAGTTCAAGATCCCACACCACTTTCTGAAGTGCAGAAGTTTTAACCAGCGTATCCATAACTTTTACACCACTGTCCACAGCACATTACAGTTAATTATGATTGTGCATGGGGTAATATAGGTCAGAACTATGTGGCAGTTTAAAAATCTGCTTTTTCTTATTTAAAAGTAACATTCTTAATTTTTATTTCCCGAATGTTGAATCAATGTTTATAAGCAGTATACATTTTTATTACGTATCAGAACTGTGATAACAACATGATCTACAGAACACAACTCTTCAAAGTACTGTTTCATCCAAAGGAAATGTAGCAAAGGAGAGGGACCCTTAATTTCATACAGTGGACACTTTCCTCACAACCATATGTGGAGTTGCACCCCCTCCTCTCTTCACTAATATATCAGCTTTGAGTTTGCTACATCTCAATGAAAGTAGCAAATCTTTCTGGGTATGGCAACCTTGGAGATCACAGCATTTTTAAAACCCTGATTTTTTTTCTGCAGTTTGATGTATTTCTTCGATTAGTTCTGCTGAAGTGATTTCACTGAACTTACAACATACTGTGAAGTTTACTTTTGATCCTAGAATGTTATGACACGGTTAGATTTGTAGCTATAATAGTTTCTATATTAAAAATGGCCACAGTCTTACCAGATGTTAAAGTGCTCTGTTCCCTTAATAGCTTGCTACTGAATGCAAACTGGTGAATCTCATCATAAAAATAAAACAGGCAATTTCTTAATAAGGCCATTGTTAAGGGTGAATACTAAGATCCAATTAAATGTCCATTCCAAGGCAGCAGTAACCATTAAATGTGTTTGTCCCAGTCCAGGTTCTGCTGCACATTCTTGGAATAACATGCTCGCATTTAAAACACATATAAATCAATGCTTAAGCATCAGTTTTAACACCTGAAACAGTGAAAAACAAACTCAAGAAATACTGCCAGAACAAACTGTTACAAGTCCAAGCATAGCATTTCAGAACTACATTATCTGCTTTCATCTGAATGTAGATGAAGTATTCTCTTCATAGATTCACATGTAAACTCTAGGCTAGCTCCCCTTGTAGGCCATTTTAAGCCTAAACAATTTGCCGTGTTTAATTAACCTTACCCATCCCATGGTCAGTAATTATATATTACCCCTTTTGGCAATAACTAGGATTATATCATAGATACTTTGAGTTGGCCCATGCATGGGATAAAGCATTTAAGAGCTGCCTTTGTCTTGGGGTAAATTTTCTGTTTCCCATCTACAGATCCATGTTGGACTTGAATAAGGACAGGGATAAAACCTTTGTTTTACAAAGATGAGGAGTCTGTTCTAGAGCAGCAGTATCACCTGTGAGATAAAGTTGTCCCTCCAAACAGTTCTGTTGATGTTGCAGAAGAGGTTTAGATCCCTAGACACAGTATTTCTGATGCCATTTGACTTCCTGATGTACACTAAATCCATCGATACTGGGTTTGAGGACGTTGCGTATGCCAGACACAGTCACATCTTAGCAGTCTGTAGGATACCAAGTACAGTGATAGAACTCTGAGTCAATCCATGCAGGACATATTGTTTAGGTGCTGTATCCTTTTAGTAGGTATCCTTGGAAGCATTTCAGTTGTTGCATGTGTCTGGACAGAAGAAAGCATTATACCCAAGAATTGGCCTAATGAGGACTGAGCAAATGGGGGGCAATGACATCCCTGGATCTAGACACAATCCCTTTATTAATAAGCTGTGCAATAAAATACTTTCTTACAACAATGGACACATGTTGGTCAAAAGCTAGTTCATTGTCCACATAAGTTCCCAAATCCTAAAAAAGTGAGTCAACTCTTATGGGTATGCTGTCGATGTGGTAGATATCCAGGGTAGATGACTTCCCAAAGGTCACAATAATACATGTTTTTGCATTTAGTTTTAGTCCATGATATTGATACCAGTTATTTATTAGGGACAAACTTTCCTGCAGGATAGCTAAGTCATTTGGGGATTCAATGACTGCATCATCCAGAGCCCTTTGGTATTGGCTTTTACCTCAGAGAAGCAATACCAAGCATGAGTGGATCCAGCATAGAACCCTGGGGGACTCCACTGGTGATTGCTCTCTTTGTGGAGGGTACTTCCCTTACTTTGATTTCCTGTGTCCGACCTATGAGCTAGTTTGCAATCCATTCTGTAACATAGGTGGTTTATTCCCAGTTTATTTCACTTTTCTACTATGTCTGAGTGGAAGATTGTGTCAAAAGCTTTGGCCAGGTCAAGGTATGCAGTGTGAAACATTTTACCTTCATCTATTGCTTTGGTGAGTTTTTCAAAAAAGTCTACCAGACTGAGTAAGCATGACTTAACCTTGACAAATCCAAATTGAGATGGGTGCAGTGTTTGGAAGTTCCCTATGTCCTTACTGAATATTTCCATGATAAGTCTTTCCATGGGTTTGCATATGACGCTGGTCAGACTTAAAGGTCTGTAACTGCCTGAGTCTGTGGAAGGTCCTCCCTTATGCAGAGGAATGACTGTAGCTGTTCTTCATTCACTTGGTACAAAACCTGTATGGAGGCTGAGGTTGAACACTGTTGTTGGAGGGTGGGGATGGAAAATCATGCTTTATGCTATTTAACATGCATCGAGGGATATTGTCAGAACCCATCCATCCAGTATTTTTACCATTTGGAAGGGCTTTTTACACTTGGTCATGTGCGATAGTTGGAGGTGAACCAGTTTCTGGTATATCTTGAAGGACAAATGGATGAGAGACGGGGTAAAGTTAGAGCTGAGTTTATCAGCCAGTAGGCTGGCTATATCTTCACCCTCAATTTAGGTAACATTGTATATAATCAGCCCAGTGCATTGCTACACTGTACTTTTGAAATTACGAACATAACTAAAAAAGGTGTTGTGACTGTATTTGGCTTGGTTAGCTATTTTAAGCTCAAACTTGGTTTTGGTCGACTTTATTAAGCTCCCAAGTTGCTTGTTTATTTCAGTGATGAGGGCTGTAGCACTTTGGGAATTACTTTTCTTACTTTGGGTCAAAATCTACTTCCTTTTATTGTAAAGCTTGTTGATATTATGGTTACACCATGTAGGTTTGTTTCTGTGGTTTGCCCTGCACTTGTTCCTACAGAGTACAGTTGCATCTATGCAGCTGTTTATATGCTGGTATAGTACAGCAATATATGTTTCCGTATGCTCAGTGCAATTAACTGGGCTTGTTGGGGATTTGAAGCTTGCCAGTGTAACACTTAAGGGTAGATAGTTAGTCGTAGGGAAATTTCTAAAGGTATCTTAGATGGAAGGGATCTCTGGTTTCAATTTTATTTTGAAGGAGATGGGTTTTATGGTCAGACCTAACAACTGAATGAAGATATACCAGGGTATAATCTGATAATGCAATAAATTTTAACAGATAGTTGATATATATAACACACAGTTTTGAAGAAGATTAAAACAAATTATATTGGTGAGTTAAGTTAAAAGATACTAATACTGACACATAATTTTGATTAGAAAATATAAAATAACACAAAATGTGCAAGGAAAAGGTGGTGCTTTGGAAGAAAGGGTTTAATAAGTTACAGGGAAGTAAGAAAAGATTGAAAAGATGACGAATGGCAGGAAGTGACTAATCTTGAGATTCATTAATCTGGTAGCTGAGTAAGTGGTGCTATCCTTATGGGTCACAAAGAAACAAGTCAGAGGGCTCACACATTGGCAATGTTCAACAGCCTAATTATATCTATGAACTACGGGAAGAGAAAGGAATAGCTACAGAAAATCAAGCAACTGTGTAGAGCAAGCATACACCATGAAAACAGTAACTAGTAGTCAGGATCAAACCTGGACCCTGAGATGTGAAGAAGCAACATTAACCACTCTACAGGCATGCCATCCTAAAAGTAAAATAATGGAAAGAGGAATGATGACCTACAAAGAGAAGATTACTACAAGACGGTAGGTAGCCTGTTCAGAACTAAACAGAGGAAAGAAAAGTCAGAAGAACCTCTTCAGTATGGAGTATAAGAGCAGAGGAATGTTCGGATGAGATTGTCAAAAATGTAGGGTGTGACTGACACCATTATTACCTTGTAATATTGGGAAGGACTGATACAAGCATGATGAAAAAACAGCTGCTGGCATTATCACCTGGAAGTGAAAGTTGTGAATTCTGAATTATTTGAACCAATAAGAACTTTGCATGAATTTAAAAATCCAAATGCAGACTGTACAACAAATCACTTAAGCTGCCCAGCATTCAAAGATCACTCGTGAAAAGAGATATTTTTTTTATGACGTTGTTACCCATGTACTCATGGCATAAACAATAACAGTAATAAAGTATAAGACACTGCATTAGGTTGCTAGTTTAATAAAGAGAGAACAAGAAACATGATCCAGCACACTGTAATTCAAATCCAGGCAAACCATTTTGCTTAAAAATTCTTAGCAGACCTTCAGGGGATTGTTTTATTATCAGAAGATGCACCGAAGCCATAAAGATTGTACCATTGTGGAAAGAAAATAGTCCAGCTGTACCAAATATGTGCTATATCAGTACATCAAAGGAGAAATTTGGGATTCTACTCACTGACATTGCTCATTATCCATTCTGGAAATACAGCAGGTGGAAATATCTCTGCAGGATAGTAACACCAGCCTTATTATTGTTGTGCCTATAAAAGCATTGTTATCCTGCTCAAATGTCAGTTTTCCTACAAAAAAACTTATAAATTATAGTTATTCCAAAATCATTAAGAGATAACTGCAACAATAAGCACACCACAACCATATAAAAGTTGTAGGTAGCAAGCTACAAAGCACAGATTTCCAAATGCAGAACGTGTTAGTATGGATGTTGTATGGGCATAGCCATACTGCTGCAAAAGTCTTTGCCCAGAGAAATGCTGTTATGATTAATATGACATAAAAAGTACAGTTTTGTACCTACCATAAATGTAGATGTTTGAGTGTTCACCCTGCTGCAGTCATCACACTTGGGTTATCCTGCCGTCAGGCGGTCCCGCAGTCGGCCAGAGTTCCAAAGTCTTGGTCCGGTGTCGGTTGCTGTCACTTCTTCCCTAACGTCAGTGCACCAGGGGTATATAAGAGGCATCCAATTCCATTTTCTTCAGTTTTTCTTGCCCCAGATGTCAGGTGCCCCCAATAGGTAGGCAATACATATTGCTATATAAAAATGTACATATAAAAATAAAACAATACCTTCAGGCACAAGCAAATACACCACAGAGGTTGTGTAGGATAGAAAGGTATAGATAAGTCCAGCTAGTTCAGAGGGGATGGAGGGAGGGTAACCTGGACTGCAGCAGGGTGAACACTTGAACATCTACATTTATGGTAGGTACAAAACTGTACTATGTTCATCGTGTTACCCTGCTGCAGTCATCACACTTGGGTAGAATCCCAAAGCTAAGGATGGGTGGTGGAACTAAACATGTTGGGAGAGGCAAGTAGGCCCTGCAGAACTGCAGTGGTAAAGCCAGCTCTGGTTTTAGAGTTTAGAGGTAAGTGATAGTGCTTGGTGAAGGTGTGCACTGAACTCCAAGTTGCAGCCTCCAAAATATCCTTGGTTGGTACCCCTCTGAGGAAGGATGTTGATGTAGCTGTAGCCCTGGTGGAATGGGGCCTGATGTTACCATGCACAGATTTCCCATGGTGTGTGTAGCATAAATGGATACAATGTCCTATCCATTTTGAAATGGTCTGTTTTGAGATAGCTTTTCCTTGAGATCCTGCAGCATAGGATACAAAGAGCTGGTCAGATTTTCTGAAAGCCTTAGTTTTATCCAAGTAGTAACGTAATTGCCTGTGAATGTCCAAAGAGTGTAAGAGCCTTTCCCCTTTGTTCTGGGGGTTTGGATAAAAGGTGGGCAAATGAATGGTTTGGTTTAGGGCCACACTGGATACCACCTTTGGCATAAAGGAAGGGTTAGTTCGTAAAGAGACTCTGTCTTGATGAAAAATGATGAAAGGCTCCACTGCCATTAGGGCCTGTAGTTCTGAGACTCTTCGTGATGAAGTTACTGCTAGAAGCAGGGCAGTTTTCCATGATAGGAACTGTAGATCAGCAGTGAAAGCTGGTTCAAAGGGCGGAAGTGTAAGCTTTTCCAGAACAAAGTTGAGATCCCAAGTTGGTGTTGGTGCTCTCCGGGGCGGTCTTATGTTCTTAGCCCCACTGAGGAACTGTCTTAGTAATGGATGTGAAAATATAGGAGGATCCGTGTTGTACTGAGCTGAAATAGCTGAGGCATGGATCTTAATAGATGAGAAGGAAAGTCCTTTGTGTAACATCTCAGTTAAATATTGAAGAATCTGAGGAATATTTGGGACAAGGGGATTTTGGCCTTTAGCCTGGTTCCAGGCGCAGAATCTTTTCCATTTGTCTGAATAGACTTTCCTGGTGCTGGGCCTCCTGGCCTCCAGAATGACGTCCATCACAGCTTTAGAGAGAAGTGTTGACTGGTTATTTAGGCAATTTGCCATGCAGCCAGATTTAAAGTCTTGAGCTGGCTGCATAGAATATGATTGTTTTGCTGAGTGAGCAGGTGAGGAATTGTAGGCAAAATCCATGGTGGGCCTTGAGCCATGTTCCTTAGTATTGGATACCAGTGTTGGCGTGGCCAGTCTGGAACAATGAGTATCATTTATGGCCTCTCTAATCTGGCTTTCAGCAGCACCTTTGCCAGAAGAGGCAGTGGAGGAAAGGCATACACTGTCAATGTTTTCCAACTGAATGAGAGGGCGTCCACTTTCCAAGCTAGTGTGTGGTATGTCCTTGTGCAGAATTTCCATAGTTGGTAGTTTTGGGGGGAAGCAAACAGATCTATGTCTGGGCTCCCCCATTTTGAGTTATCATTGCGAATACTTGTGGATCTAGTTTCCACTCGTGAGGATCTGTGATGTTTCTGCTTAGATCGTCTGCCAGTGTGTTTTTCTTTCCTGGCAGGAATTGTGCTTGTAGTTGAACTTGGTAGGTCAGTGCTGTGTTCCACAAGGTCATTGCTTGTCTGCATAGGGGGTAGGAGTGTGCACCCCCTTGCTTGTTTATGTACCACATCACTGTGGTGTTGTCCGTCTTTATTAGGAGTTGTCCTGGATGTAGGAGGTCCTTGAAAGCTGTTAGGGCATTTTGTACAGCTAGCATCTCTTTTTGATTGATATGTAGATGCCTTTGGTTTGCAGACCATTTGCCCTGAATACACTGTCCTGCCATGTGTGCTCCCCAGGCATAATCCGATGCATCTGTTGTTATAGTTTGCCTGGCTGTGGGTAAGGTGAAAGGCTGACCTTTGTTGAGGTGACATGCCTGAGTCCACCATAGAAACTCCTGTTGAAGGCAGGGAATGAGTGGAATTATTGTTTCCAAGCTGCGGCTGTGTTGAGACCATACGCTTTTCAGATACCATTGTAATTTCCTCATATGCAGTTTTGCAAATGGTATTAGTAGTATGCAAGATGCCATGAATCCCAAGGCCTGCAGAATTTTTCTTGCAGGGAGTTGGGTCTTTGTTGCCATCATTTTGAAGCATTGAGTCAGTTGTCTTTGCTTGTCTGGCATGAGGTAAGCCATCTGGGTCGTTGTATTTAAGCTGGCACCCAGGAATATTATGTCTTGTGAGGGCACTAGTTTTGACTTCTTTTCGTTTACTGTATACCCTAGGCAATTTAGTAGGTTTTTGACAAACGCCAGATGCTTTAATAGAATGTCCTTGCTTTCTGCTTGAATAAGGCAGTCATCCAGGTATGGATATATTTGAATCCCTCTTTGTCTGCAGTATGCAATTACTGGTGCCAGGCATTTTGTGAAGACCCTGGGCGCAGTAGATAAGCCAAAGAGCAGTGCAGAGAATTGGTAATGGGTTGAACCTGCAATAAATCGGAGGTATCTTCTGCAATTTTGTCTGACAGGGACATGCAGGTATGCCTCCTTAAGGTCCAACGTTACTAGCCAAGCCTTCTTTCACAGCATAGGAAGAAGTTGCTGTAGTGTTAGCATCTTGAATTTGGGTACTTCCAGGTATGTGTTTAGAATTGAGAGGTCCAGAATGGGTCTCCAGGCTTTGTCCTTTCGTGGAACTAGAAACAGTCTTGAGTAAAATCCTTGTCTTTGCTCCTGTGTAGGAACCTGTTGAAGGGCTCTCATGTCCATGAGAGCTGAAATTTGCTTTTGAGCCTCTGCCTATTGATTTGGTGGCAGGTTTGGCATTCCTTTTATCCTTGGCAAAGTGTGAAAGTGGAATCTCTATCCTTGAGATACAATATTTAGGACCCATTTGTCTTTTGTGATGATGTGCCAGTTGTCTGCAAAAAGTGCTAGTTTTCCCCCCAAGGGAGCTGCCAAGAGGGTTTTGCTTGGTAGTCTGAGGGGTAAGTCATTGTGTTTTTCTTCTGGTAGTTTGAGACCTGTCTTCTCCTCCTTTTTGGGTTGTGGCACTCCATTGTCGAGGCTGGTAAGAGCTTTGTGGCTGGCCTCTGCCTCTTGGGGGTCTGTATCTGCCCCTCTGTGGTCTTTCAGAAGCTGGAAAGGACCAGTTTTTGGTTGGCCAATTTTTGCTGAAACGAGGAGGTTGAACCTGTAAAAAATCCTTGACTGCCTGCATAGATTTTGCCTTATCCTCCATTTTCTTTAAAACTTCTTCTGCTTTTACACCAAATAAAACATCCTGCTGTAAGGGTGCATCCATTAACTTTGCTTTAACATGATCAGGTAAAGTTTGTTCTTTTAACCAAGCATGCCTACGTATGTCAGACCCTGTCACTGCTGCTCTACAAGAAGCTTCCAATGAATCAAATCCACATTGCAAAGTATGTTTTCCCACTTGTTCAGCTGAATGCAACAAATCTTGCATTTCCTTGTAATCTGGCTGGTCTGTATGTGCGAGCATTTTTTGTTTTAATTGAGACATCAGATATTGTTGATATTTTAGCATGTGAAACTGACAATTTAAGGCCCTCATAGCTAGAGTAGCTGAGGTATATACTTTCTTTCCCCATCTGTCTAGTGCTCTAAAATCCATTTCAGACGGCACAGGAATTTTAGCAGTAGAGGCTTTAACCCCTTTGGGACCCTGGAAAATGGTTTCTGGGTCAGCAACAGGGCTTTTATACAGGAATTTGTGTGAGTCAGGGACTCTGTAGTATCTGTCTGGTTTGGCTGGTGCAGGAGGAAGTGAATCTGGGTTAAGGATAGATTCTGAATAAACATCATACACAATGTCTAACACAGGTGGAATTGCAAGTGGTCTGTGCTGGGGTAGTAAAAGGAACTCTCGGAGCCTTTTCTTAGAATCAGAGTAATCCTGGCCTTCCCAATAGAAATGTTCCCTCATAGTATGTAAGGTTTCCCCAAAAGAGTAGTCTTCTGGGGGAGATGCAGAAGGGATAGACTCTTCAGCATCAGAATCTTCATAAGGGGGAAAGGAATATTCCTGTTCTTCAGAAGAGTCTGAGGAAATTGAAACCTGGTCAGAGGAAGCGCAGTCCTCCTCCTGCCTTGGCCTTTTATCTGGAGGGGGATGGGAACCCCTGATTAGGGTAATTAAGTCTTCAGCCATCTTAAGCATCTGTTTCCTAGGCATGGGGCCTTGTACTGGAGACTGCAGTGCAGTCTTCTTTGTTTTTAAAGGAGTTTTCAGTTTTGCATAGGATTTAATAGTGAGTGTAGTCGGTCTGAAGACACCTTCAGCAACTGAAGGCATTTCAACTGCACTGGAATCTCCTTCAGGTATGGAGTCGGAAGGGCCTAAAGGTAAAGGTTGTGGAGGCCTAGTAATCTCCGCTTGTGAATCGGATGTCACCTGGGGTTCTAAATCACTGGTCATCAGGGGCTGCGTAGGCGCCTCACTGAAAACCGGAGAACCGGCGACTGGCCTAGCAGAGGCCTCGGAGTCCGGTTTGGATTTTGGCTGCCTGTCCATATCTTTGCGTTTTTTATGCATTCCAGTCATCGGTTGTTCCGACGGCATGGTATAATTAAATTTCCTACCAAAAAAATGTCGGGCGAAATCAAACCGACGTTTAATAGTTCGTTTATTAAACCTAGCACAAAACCGACAACCTGTGACGTTGTGGTCTGGGCCTAGTCAAGGAATACAATAAGAATGAAAGTCCTTATGAGGTATTTGCTTCCCACAAGAAATGCAATTGTTAACTTTTTCTGACACCAGACTGAGGCAAGAAAAGGTTCCCCAACGGGGTACTTAGCTTTATGAAGACTTCGGTCTGAAATTCCATTTGAAAATCTCAGGAGTCAGCCGACCGGCACTTGCGAACTGCTTCTGCTTCAGGCACCGCGCGGCAAGAAAGACTGAAGAAAATGGTGTTGGATGCATCTTATATACCCCTGGCGCACTGACGTCAGGGAAGAAGCAACAGCAACCGACGCCGGACCAAGACTTTCGAACTCGGGCTGACTGCTGGACCGCCTGAGGTCATGATAACCCAAGAGTGATGACTGCAGCAGTGTAACACGATGAACATCGTATGCAATGTCCTATCCATTTTGAATGATCTGTTTTGAGATAGCTTTTCCTTGTGATCCTGCAACATAGGCTACAAAGAGCTGGTCAGATTTTCTGAAAGCCTTAGTTTTATCCAAGTAGTAACGTAATTGCCTGTGAATGTCCAAAGAGTGCAGGAGTCTTTCTCCTTTGTTCTGGGGATTTGGAAAAAAGGTGGGCAAATGAATGGTTTGATTTAGGGCCACACTGGATACCACCTTTGGCATAAAGGAAGGGTTAGTTCGTAGAGAGACTCTGTCTTGATGAAAAATGAGGAAAGGCTCCACTGCCATTAGTGCCTGTAGCTCTGAGACTCTTCTAGCTGAAGTTATTGCTAGTAGCAGGGCAGTTTTCCATGAAAGAAATTTTAAATCAGCTGAAAAAGCTGGTTTAAAGGGCGGCAGTGTAAGATTTTCCAGAACAAAGTTGAGATCCCAAGTAGGTGTTGGTGCTCTCCTGGGCGGTCTTATGTTCTTAGCCCCTCTGAGGTACTGTCTTAGGAGTGGATGTGAAAATAAAAGAGGATCCGTGTTGTAATGAGCTGAAATTGCTGAGGCATGGATCTTAATAGATGAAAAGGAAAGTCCTTTGTGCAACATCTCAGTTAAATATTGTAGAATCTGAGGAATGTTTGGATCAAGGGGATTTTGGCCTTTAGCCTGGTTCCAGGCGCAAAATCTTTTCCATTTGTCTGAATAGGTTTTCCTGGTGCTGGGCCTCTTGGCCTCCAGAATGACATCCATAACAGCTTTGGATAGAGGAGTTGGCTGGTTGTTTAGGTAATTTGCCATGCAGCCAGGTTTAAAGTCTTGAGCTGGCTGTATAGAATCTGATTGTCTCGCTGGGTGAGCAGGTGAGGAATTTGTGGTAAAATCCATGGTGAGCAGTGGGCCATGTTCCTTAGAACTGGATACCAGTGCT
The DNA here is from genome assembly GCF_019279795.1 of Protopterus annectens. Lineage (NCBI taxonomy): Eukaryota > Metazoa > Chordata > Ceratodontiformes > Protopteridae > Protopterus > Protopterus annectens. The sequence continues at coordinate 1,731,399,185 of NC_056726.1, read as the reverse complement.
GGCGTGGCCAGTCTGGTGCAATGAGTATCATTTGTGGCCTCTCTAATGTGACTTTCAGCAGTACCTTTGCTAGAAGACGCAGTGGTGGAAAGCCATACACTGTTAATGTTTTCCAACTGAATGAGAGGGCATCCACTTTCCAAGCTTGTGGGTGGAATGTCCTTGTGCAAAATTTTTTAAGTTGGTAGTTTTGGGGGTTGGCAAACAGATCTATGTCTGGGTGTCCCCATTTTTGAGTTATCATTGCAAATACTTGTGGATCTAGTTTCCACTAATGGGGATCCATGATGTTTCTGCTTAGGTCATCTGCCAATGTGTTTTTCTTTCCTGGCAGGAATTGTGCTTGTAGTTGAACTTGGTAAGACAGTGCTGTGTTCCACAAGGTCATTGCTTGCCTGCATAGAGGGAAGGAATGTGTGCCCCCTTGCTTGTTTATGTACCACATTACTGTGGTATTGTTCGTCTTTATTAGTAGTTGTCCTGGGTGTAAGAGGTCCTTGAAAGCTGTTAGGGCATTCTGTACTGCTAGCATTTCTTTTTGATTGATATGCAGATGCCTTTGATCTGTAGTCCATTTGCCCTGAATGCACTGTCCTGCCATGTGTGCTCCCCAGGCATAGTCCGGTGCATCCGTTGTTATAGTTTTCCTGGCTCTGGGTAAGGTGAAAGGCTGACTCTTGTTGAGGTGACATGCCTGTGCCCACCATAGAAACTCCTGTTGAAGGCAGGGAATGAGTGGTATCATTGTTTCCAAGCTGTGACTGTGCTGAGTCCATACGCTTTTCAGGTACCATTGTAATTTCCTCATATGCAGTTTTGCAAATGGTATTAGTAGTATGCAAGATGCCATGAATCCCAAGGCCTGCAGAATTTTTCTTGCAGGGAGTTGGGTCTTTTTTGCCATTATTTTGAAGTATTGAGTCAGCTGGTGTTGCTTGTCTGGCATGAGATAAGCCATCTGGGCCATTGTATTCAAGCTGGCACCCAGGAATATTATGTTTTGTGAGGGCACTAGTTTTGATTTCTTTTCATTTACTGTGTACCCTAGGCAACTTAGAAGGTGTTTGACAAATGCCAGATGCTTTAAGAGAATGTCCTTGCTTTCTGCTTGAATAAGGCAGTCGTCCAGGTATGGGTATATTTGAATTCCTCTTTGTCTGCAGTATGCAATTACTGGTGCCAGGCATTTTGTGAAGACCCTGGGCGCAGTAGATAAGCCAAAGGGCAGTGCAGAGAATTGATAATGGGTTGAACCTGCATTGAAGTGGAGGTATCTTCTGCAATTTTGTCTGATTGGGACATGCAGGTATGCCTCCTTGAGATCCAACGTTACTAGCCAAGCCTTCTTGCCCAGCATGGGAAGAAGCTGCTGTAGTGTTAACATCTTGAATTATGGTACTTGCAGATAGGTATTCAGAACTGAAATATCCAGAATGGGTCTCCATGCTTTGTCCTTTCTGGGGACTAGAAAGAGTCTTGAGTATAATCCTTGTCCTTGCTCCTGTGTAGGTACCTGTTGAATGGCTCTCATGTCCTTGAGAGCTGTAATTTGTTTTTGTGCCTCTGCCCACTGATTTGGTGGCAGGTTTGGCATTCCTTTTGTCCTTGGCAAGGTATGAAAGTGGAATCTGTATCCTTGTGAGACAATGTTTAGGACCCATTTGTCTTTTGTGATGATGTGCCAGTTGTCTGCAAAAAGTGCTAATTGTCCTCCCAAGGGAGCTGCCAAGAGAGATTTGCTTGGTAGTTTGAGGGTTGAGTCATTGTGTTTGCCTTCTCCTAGCTTGGGGCCTGTCTTCTCCTCCTTTCTGGGTAGCAGTACCCCATTGGCGAGGTTTGTAAGGGCCTTGTGACTGACCTCTGCCTCTTGGACGTCTGTATTTGCCCCTCTGTGATCTGTCAGAAGCTGGAAAGGACCAGTTTTTTGTTGGCCAATTTTTGCTGAAACGAGGGGGTTGTACCTGTAAAAAATCCTTGACTGTCTGCATAGACTTTGCCTTATCCTCCATTTTCTTTAAAACCTCTTCTGCTTTGACACCAAATAATACATCCTGCTGTAAAGGTGCATCCAATAATTTTGCTTTAACATGATCAGGTAGGGTTTGTTCTTTTAACCAAGCATGTCTACGTATGACAGACCCAGTAACAGCTGCTCTACAGGAAGCTTCCAATGAATCAAATCCACATTGTAAAGTATGTTTGCCCACCTGTTCAGCTGCATGCAACAGATCCTGCATTTCCTTGAATTCAGACTGTTCAGAATGTGTGCTCATTTTTTGTTTTAATTGAGACATTAGGAGATGCTGATATTTCAGCATGTGAAACTGACAATTTAATGTTCTCATAGCCAGAGTAGCTGAAGTGTATATCTTCTTTCCCCATCTATCTAGGGCTCTGGAATCCCTTTCAGAGGGTACATGATTTTTAGCCATAGAAGCTTTAGCTTTTATAAAGGAATCTGTGTGAGTCAGGTACTCTGTAGTGTCTGTCTGGTTTGGCTGGAGCAGGAGGTAGAGAGTCTGGATTTAGACTAGACTCCCAAGTAAACATCATCCACAATGTCTAAAACTGGAGGGATAGCAAGTGGTCTGTGCTGGGGTAGTAAAAGGAACTCTCGGAGCCTTTTCTTAGAATCAGAGTAGTTCTGGCCTTCCCAGTGGAAATGTTCCCTCATGGTATGTAAAGTTTACCCAAAGGAGTAGTCTTCAGGGGGAGATGCTGAGGGAATAGAGTCTTCAGCATCAGAGTCTTCATAAGGGGGAAAAGGGTAATCCTGTTCCTCAGAAGAATCTGAGGAAAATGAAACCTGGTCAGAGGAAGCATAATGCTCCTCTTGTCTTGGTCTTTTATCTGGAGGGGGATGGGAACCCCTGATTAGGGTAATCAAATCTTCAGCCATCTTAAGCATCTGTTTCTTAGGCATGGGGCCTTGAACTGGAGACTGATGTACAGTCTTTTTGGTTTTAATGGAGTTTTAAGCTTAGCATAAGATTTAATGGTGAGTGTAGTCGGTCTGAAGACACCTTCTGCAACCGAAGGTGTTTCTATTGCACCGGGATCTCCTTCTGCTCCAGTGTCAGAAGGCCCTAATGAAGATGGCTGCTATGGCCTAGTACACTCCACTTGAGAATCCGCAGCTGTCTGGGGTTCCAATTCTGTGGTCGTCAGGGGCTGCGTAGGCGCCTCACTGAAAACCGGAGAACCGGCGACAGGCCCAGCAGAGGCCTCGGAGTCTGGCTTGGTCCTAGGCTGCCTGTCCTTATCCTTGCGTTTTTTTATGCATGTCGGACGTCGGCTGCTCCGACGGCATGATATCATTAAATTTCCTACCAAAGTAATGTCATGCGAAGTCAAAATGGCATTTGATAGTTTGTTTATTAAACCTAGCACAAAACCCACAACCTGTGACGTTGTGGTCTGGGCCTAGGCAAGGAATACAATAAGAATGGAAGTCCTTATGAGGTGTTTGCTTCCCACAAGAAATGCAATTGTTAACTTTTTCTGACATCGGACTGAGGCAAGAAAAGGTTCCCCAATGGGGTACTTAGCTTTATTGAAGACTTCGGACTGAAATTCGATTCGAAAATCTCAGGTGTCGGCCGACCGGCACTTGTGAACTGCTTCTGCTTCGGGCATCGCGCGGCAAGAAAGACTGAAGAAAATGGCGTTGGATGCCTCTTATATACCCCTGGCGCACTGACATCAGGGAAGAAGCGACAGCTACTGACGCCAGACCAAGACTTTGGAACTTTGGCCGACTGCGGGACCGCCTGACGGCAGGATAACCCAAGTGTGATGACTGCAGCACGGTAACACGATGAACATCTGTACTATCTTCCCATGTTGATGACCTCTACAGCAGTATGATAAATGTGAAAAAAACGTCATTTAGAAAGACTAGTACAAGGTGGGAGACATCTAAAATATGACTTCCTGCATTATTTCCCTAATGTTACAGTTCAGATTTGAGAGATCCAGTACTAGTATCCATCTGTTATCGATCTTAGAGGGCCACAAAATGTTCTCTTGTGCATTGTTTTTTTTTAAACAAGAGTAACACTTGCTTCAGTATTAGATGTAGTTGTTGAAGTAGGCTATTACTAATGGATATGTAACAGGCATTTGGGAATGTTTTGCTTCATAACCACTAGAAATGATCCAGAGGGCTCACCTATTTAAACAATCTACTGCCAGCTTTTGCTGTAATGTGAAAATGCTCCAGCTATAGGACAGGTGGATAGCTGCACAGGAGGAAAAGAAATGAGGAAGTAACTTGTACCTACGCTGGAGGAATGGAACATCTTTTGTTTGTTATCCTGTGGTTTCACACATTATCTCTGGGGATTCTTCTCTATTCTAAAGAAAATGCCTTTTAGGAAATTAAAAATTCATGGTATATTTTGGAACAGAAGTATGAAGCACTTGTTTTACAGTCACAATTTTAACTTATTTCTCAGTTCTGTAAGGACTTCACATCTGTCTGTTCAGAGAAGTTGTCAGGATTCAAAGGAGTGTCCAGAAGGTGTACCGTAGCATTTTCCAGAACAGGTTGCATCCTGATTTTGACGTGACTTCTTATGTTTACTGCTGTTGCTGCTGATCACATGGATACAACTAAGCACATTTTAATAAATGTGTGCAATCCTACCGGCAGTAGAAACAAGTCAGCGTATCTTCCCTTGCAGTAAGACGCAGGAAAAGATTTGCGATGCCCTCTACTTGTTTTAAGATCATTCCTTGAGAGTATGCTATATAAAGGAAAATAACTTATGGCCCTGACTACTAAATATGAGGGACTGTACATCCTTGTGACAAATCTATCAATCACTCTGAGTTCCGTGGCTAGTGGCAAGGTGGCAGTGGCAGACAGCTGACTTCCTTTAAAACTTGGAGCTTATTAAGGAAAATGTTAGCTTGATATAATTCACATCCAAATAACATGCACCTAGAGCATTTGTTAGAACATCATAAAAATGTATCTAGACATACCCTTCTGAACCTGCAAAGAAAACTTTCTCCTGAGGAGTCCTGTAAAACCAGCCTTACAGGGGCAGAATGTTGAGACCCTGGAATTTTACAGAGAACTTTGATAAGATCTTGGAAGGAATCTAACAGGAGAAACATAACCCAAGCTTCATCCAGGACTAGAAATTTCTATGACCTCTTTTTAACAGAGGAAATATCTTTGATCAAGTCCCTCATTAGGCTAGTGATTTTCACAACAGAACCATCTTCCAAAGGAATCAGGTTATAATAGCTGCTACTCATCTATTAGTGTCCATAGACTGGAGAGATTCAGCTTGCTTCAAACAGAAGTCTTCTTCTGAGAAGGGCAGGAATGGCATGGAGGAATGAGGTTTCTTTTTCTCGCTGAAGATGATATTAACAACAAACTTAGTCATATTCAAAGATGCTGCAATGAATTGTCATCAAGGAACCAGCACTACATAACTGTAAAATCTGAAGCAGGAGAGTACATCACCTGTTGCACCACTTCAAAGTACTTCTCTGTAGACAACAAATAATTGTTCATGCCTGCTTCTGCATCAGTACATATACAAACCAAAGAAAGGTTTGATTAGAAGGACTGACTGTCACCATCATGTAGCCAAAAGAGTTCTACTGAATACCTGCAGTGACCTATTTTACCTGTTAACAGGGTACCCTCACTGCATACGCGTCCCTTCTCAGAGGCAACCAAAGAATGATTTCTGGGTAAGGGATTTATTCAATCACTCAGTAAAGAAGTCACTACTCTGGTTAAGTTCCTATTAGTTTAAAGGTCAGAACAATCTTAAAGATGATGGTTTTCCTAACAGACGAAAGTTTGTCTATGATTGTTGTCAATGAAAGCAACGTTGTTTTGTTTTTTTTTCCATCCTTGTTTATGGATGCGGTAATGTTTCTTTTTATTAATATTTATTAATTCATCATATTTTAAACAATGGCATACGAACATATACAACAGAAAAGTGGACAAACCATATTAACATTTTTCATTGTTATTTTCAAGCAGTATACATGTATGTTTTCTTTTTAACTTTTTTCATTCACTCCATCATTACACAAATTGCTCAGTTTTTGCCTCCCTTTAAAATTCACTCCTCCTCTTTCTGAACATTATTCTGTATGTGCTGTTCCCACACAAACTCCATTTACTTCTATCTAATTTGCTCTTTCTCTCCCGTTTGTCTTTTTCACTTTATTTGACAGACTGCAATTTTGAATGTACTACAGGTGGTCACATGATAGTAGCTCACAACACTTGCTCACTGTCACTTGCTGTAAATGGCAAGTGCCTTAAAGTACAGCAGTGTAAGTAAACTTACCATGATAGTAGATGTTTGAATGATGACTGCTGCAGTAGCCTTAGCTATATGGCTATATCCAGTGGTGGATCCAGGATTTTGCAAAAGGGAGGGCGCAGTCTGGAAAGTCGATGAGTGAGGTGAGAAAGCAGAACACTGGGGAAGGGGAAGTGAAAAGATCACCTTAACATATTCTATCAGCATGTGTGAAAACACTGCAACATACAATCAGTTGGAACTCAGTGGGAGTGGACTTAGCATAATGGTTAAGGTCTTCACTTCATAGACGCAAAGTACTGGGTTTGATTCTGACCTCTGCTTATTAGCTAGACTTAAAATTACCCTTCAGGGCAGTTAGCCTAATATTCTCCTAGGATCCAAAGAACCTGGTGTGTTAGTGGAGGTACACAACTCCTGTCCAGCACACAGCGTATTTACAGACATTACCAGTTATTTTAAAACATACCTGGAAGATATGTTTGGTTGCTCATGCCAACTCAGTTATTTTCTAACACAAAACAGTGTAAGAAACTTCTCTGTGTGGAACATTTTCAGTATATATATATATATATATATATATATATATATATATATATATATAGTTAATCACTGTACATTAAACTAGATATATATGGATTGAAAATCTTCCACACAGAGAAGTTTCTTACACTGTTTTGTTTTTGGACCCACTATACTTGTTTAGTGGGTTGTTTGAGACTTCAGGGATACCACGGAGATTACTTGAGTTATTTTCTAAAGCAAACCTGACATATGCATTGTGGTATTCTAGCAGAGAGTCCCAGTGAAGGTGATATCACCCCAACAATACCCTTAGCAAAGTAAATAATGATTTATGTGAAACCAGCAAAGTTAATTTAAGTAAATCATTTTATGTGCCCAAGTGAAGTTCAGTTAATTAAAAAGAGCATAGCAAGTTAAGGAACTACATATTATGAAAAAGTCCTAAAAACTAACTTAAGTTATATGCAAAGTATGAAAACAAATCTAACTACCGTAGCATTTCACAAAGGACAGTAACACAAAATCTACTTTAATGTCTGATCAACCTAATATGCAAAGCCATGGAAAGACTTATTAGGAAACAGGAAACCTACAAACACTGATCCTATTTCAGTTTGGATTTGTCAAGGGCAGATCATGCTTACTCAGTTTGGTGGACTTTTTTGAAAAAGTTACCAATGCAATGGAAGGTAAAGGGTACACACTGCATGCCTCAACCTGGTCAAAGCTTTTGACACAATCCCCACTCAGGCATTGTAGAAAAGCTAAATAAACTGTGAGCCGCATCCTATTACACACTGGATTACCACCTGGCTTACAGACAAGATGCAAGAAAACAAAATAGGGAAGGTTACCTCCATAGGGATGGGTCACCAGTAGAGTCCCCTAGGGTTCTGTGCTGGGACCTTTCCTATTTAGCATCTACTTGTCTGAAGTAAAACTCAATACCAAAGGGCTCTGGCTGACTAAGATTGCACATGGCTGCAACTTAGGAGCAGTCACTGAATCCCCAAATTACATAGCCATCCTGCGGGAAGGTTTATCCCAAAAAAATAACTTGTGCCAGAATCATGGACCGAAAATAAATGTCAATAAATGCATTATTGTATTATTTGGGAAGTCATCTACCTCAGGTTAGAACCACAATGACATTAAGACGCTATGAGTAGGCTTGCTTAGATTTGGGAAGTTATCTGGACAGTAACCTAAATTTTAACCAATTTGTCTACTGAGGTAAAAAAGTCCTTCTATATAGCACAGCTTATAAAAAAGAGGTTATGTCTTCCAGTAGGATGCAGATGATATTTGTAGCCAGTGATTCACTGCCTCTGTACCCAGAAAGAGTAGGACAAAAGGGGTGATGGACTATATCACTTGCTCCCTAGTTAACAACCTGTGCTTCACCACAATACACTGCTTGCATCTCATTACTGAGCCTGTATATACAGCAATCAATAACTACTGCTAAATAGGGCTTCTCTCTTATGCATTGTAGAGAAGCCATGACAATACTGCAAGACATGCAGATGGTGTATGTACCCTGACAGCCACTGAAGTATACCATCCACTAATTAGTAATGCAGAAGTCCTACATGTCTAAATCCTATATGTCCATAACCCCGCTACCACTTAAACAGTAAAAACAGCAGGTGTAATAAATATTACTCTGATCTCTGGGCAACTTCTGTTTGATTAGATGCATGGGCACTGGAGGGACTGGGTGGGGAAGATAGGAAGCCAACACACCTGGGGGGGTGGTAACCTAGGCTCCCTGAAATAGCCGCATGAATTGCCTGGTTAGCTATATGCTGTAAGAAGTATACTTCTTAAGTTGGGGTTTGACCATGCATGGAAGAGAGCATGCACTTTCTTAATGCAGGAAATGCAGAGCTTGCAAAGATACACTTTGTTGTGGGAGGTGGGGCACACTCCCCAGCAGAAGTTTGATGCAATACTAGTGTGTTTTGACTCTTCACTAGTCTCAGGTATGAGTCGGATTGAGCCAAGAGAAGGCTATGGTGGATACAGCAGATCCAGTGAATTCACAAAGGAGCTGGTGGCAGCTGAACATCAGCTGCAGGGAGAAAGGAAATAAACATTCCACGGAACAGCATGTCATTTATCAGAGACTGTGCTGGCCACTGGAACTTTACACAAACTAACTGGAGATATTACTGGGGTTTTGAAAGCATTTATAAACTAGATCCTACAAAGCTTCTCAAGAGTCTGCTGTCAAATGCAGTGATGAATAGTCACATGCCTTGGATGCAGGCTGAGTGGACACCTGTGATGAGTGAATTCCACACTATATGCCATGTGCCAGGTAAACTGGGTACAATGGATGCCACAGACACTGAGATCCAGAAACCTTTCACTGATGATGTGACTGCCTGTGCAAATTTATTCCTTAAGTTATCAGGTGATGTCACTACACAGATGTGTGTGCTATCAGTCCCAAAAAAAATGTGATGCCAACCGTTGGCACTCTTGTGCCAATTACCAGACCACTGAAGGTGGTCAAGGATCATGAGTGCACTCAGAACAGTGGGAATTTAAGTGGGAATAGGGATATGTACAGCAATCACACAATTAGTATGTATATTTGTAACAAAGGTGTGGGTAACAGCCCCCAACATCGTGCCAGCTATCCTTTAGAACCATACTGTCATCACAGACACCACAGTAGGTGGTATACAAGCATGCATAGAGGAGTGGACATTAACATAAGTGAATGTGTATTAGCTCACCTATAAAAGAGGTTGCATTGCCTAGGCAGCTGTGGGGGAACACTACAGCATGCTTCCACAAACCCTGTCAGGCATTTAGAGTACATGTATACTGTACAATCTTGTGTCAGACTTGCATCCCACCTCCACAAGATGATCCTACATGACTGCAGGGCCCACAGGATGATAGTCTACTACCTCCATCACCACCTATACTGAAATAGCCATCATCAGCATCAGCTATCATTCTGTAGTAGTCTGTATATGTAGTTAATGTACTTTAAGCAGTACTCCATGATAAACATATCTAAGTAAGCAGTAACATTCCCTCCATGGTGCACCCACATCCATGCCCCAGTGATTCCAAAAACGGAGTCATGTTTTACTAAGAGTAACAGACATTATCTATTAATTCTTGTCATTGCTGTGAGGACCCTCTACTATCCCACAGCAGACCAAGGTCCTGGACCTCCTCCTTAGCGTTGTGCTTAATTACATTAAATTCTAGAATGGCTGTACTCCAGCTTCCATGCCCACCAATGACATTTACATCCAAGACCACCTCAAACTACCTGTACTGCCTCAGCTCTTCATTGCCATCTTGACCCACAAGAAGGGTGACATCTGTGTAGTGTATATTAACAGTCACCTCAACCTCCTGCATGATAAAATTCATATTTGTTTTCTAGCCACTCACTGAACCACAGGTGATAAGACAAAGTAATTGTTATAATGGCTAACTTCTTCCACACGCAGCCAAACAAATATGCAGGCCAATAAGAAAAGCAGGCCTAAGAAATATACAATGTAATAAATGAAATGCTTAGCCACATTCTTTCAATTTATTTATTTAATGAAATCTGCTATCCATATTCACAGACTGGACCTATTTTAGCTACAGCCCCATTAATACAGCAGGATCACAGCAAGAAATGGGAGTTAAAGTTAAGGCTGATAGACAATGAAAATTACCAAACTGTGTTATGGGAAATCAAATCTAAAAATATTCACATATATAAAGCAACCAAATCTTGTGCAGCCTCATAAAACATTTTTACATACAGTCATGGAAAATGCAACGCGGACCGGAGTTCCGCTGTGGCGACCCCTAACCGGGAAAAGCCGAAAAACACAACAACTCGCAGAACTGCTAGTTAAAATTCCGCGCGTGAGTGCGGAATGTGTTTACATCTGTGTTGGCACATGCGTGTGCGATGCCAGGTCTTCCTTAAAGGAGAATACTCTGGCACTGCAGATGTAAACACGTTCCACACTCATGAATGGAGAGATTTTATTTTTTAAAAGCTTTTTATTTTTTTCTGCCTTCAGGATGTGTGGGTTAACCAAAAGGGGGAGGCACGCGCCCCTGCGCCAAAGCCTAAATCCACCACTGATATCCTGCATATGATAAAACAGCCAGTCAGCTTCCAAAGCTTCAGAGCACCTTCCACACACCCAAAATGTTAGGCAGCTTGAGCTAAGCTGACCAGAGGACAAGCTTGCATGCCAAGCCCTTCAGACGTTTCCTGCCAACAGAGAGAGGGAGGCTGAGCCCTCAAAGGTCAATGCTAGGAAGAATAAAAATAATAATAATAATAATAATAATCACACCCTGGCAAAAACAACACATCAAAAAGCAAGGAGGAATGGAGGGAAGGAGTGGCTATTGCAGCAGTGATCATTAGAACATTTACTGTTGTGGTAAGTTTACTTACACAACTGTACTATGCTCATCATATTGACCACTGCTGCAACAGGCTTAGCTTTATGGGTAGTGTGTCGACTGTGCCCTGCCCAGCAATCAAGGAGCCTAAGTCCTCACCACTAACACCAGGGAGGTCATCTCATAGAAGAGAGGAAAGGATCAGTAATACACATAGTAAAGTACAATTTCCCTTAAGTTCACACAGAGATCACAGTCAGTCTGGGGCTGGTTGCTCCCTTGCTCACCAGGTCCCCAGTAAGACTCCCCACTGGCACAGCTATAGGGTCCAGGTCTCAGCCTAGCTGGGCAAGCTAAAGCCTCCAGTACCTTCTCTGTCTAACCAGTGCTTCGTGTCCTTGCCCAAGTAGCTGACACAACACACACACACACTTTGAGATAAGTATTTATACAACTTTTTCAGCCTGCATTGGTCCTCGCTTTCGTTTTTGCTTTGTTTAGTGGAGTTTGGCAGAGCACTTTACGTTTTTCTTATTTATACAACTTCACAGACACTCCGGCTGACACAGATTCTCCAGCTGTGCCCCTTTACCCAGACCATACTGTAGTAATTCCTGCTACCACCCAGCTAATAACATCAGCTACTAAAAGGCCCTTAAAAGGGTGTCCAGTTATTACTGTGCAATATTATTATCCAATGGTAATGTGACTATTCAGTCTAGGCTTATTGGAAGGGCTTAGACAGTAAACTCTATAAATATATAATGTACTCTAAAGTATAATTTATCTCTACATAAACCAGCCACAGGTAGAAGAATTTAAAAATATTTAATAATAAATAATTAGAACACAAGACAAAATTACTACACCACAGAGACATCTAAGAGTTCAGAGATCACACAGAAACTTAAAATAATACAGTAGGACAGGTCTGATTTCAAAGAAAAATACCTAATTAATCTTTACTAGCTTTAACTATTCCTACAAGAAATCACAGTGCTAGAAACTTACATGTGAGCTTAGGCAGAGTGCTGAGTTAGATATCCAAGATCAAAATGCTTACAGTCTCTCAATGAACAATAGTTTTTAAACACTAACCAAGCTCTGCTGAGGCCCTCCCAAATTACATCATTTTGACACTTAGGTTTTCTCAGGTCACAAACTGCATTATTTAGCAAGCTACCACCTGCTCAGTAAACTACAACAATACAAGGCATTTCATATATACACTCTAGCAGAAACCAGAGCAATAAAGCACCTTCCACATGTAAATTCTGGTCATAAACTCTAGCCTTAAAACAATGGGCATGAAACCTTCATCCAGATTCACTGGAGCCAAATTCTAACATGAAAGGGTCACAACATGCTTCACTGGGCCAGTAGAGTGCAATGTTGTCACATATTTTGCAGTTCCACATTTCACAGTATTCTTTTACACTCAAGAAAACATGCCTGTATTTTACATTTATTTACAAATGCCAGAATTATATGTCAAATTCTATTTGACTAGGATAGCAGCCTTCGCCCATCTGTCCCCAATCGTCACAAGTAGATTATGCTAGCTTACCACATTTGGGAGATGGAAGGAGAAGACTCCAGGAGCCTGTGGAGAATGGTCCTTACAAAGCCTGATCTACATCTAGAGAAGGAATCAATCTTATAGTGCTTTGCAAAAGTATGTACACAGGACTAAGTTGCAGCTTCTTGAATACGTCTAGAATCTAACCCTTTCCAAAAAAGCTATAGATGAAGCAAAAACCCTGGTAGAGTGGGCTTTGACCCTGCCTGGAATAGTTTTGTTGTGGTGAGTATCACAAAGCATAATAGCCGTAGACAACCATTTGGAAATAGTCTGTTTTGACACAGGTTGTCCCTGCTTTTTTATCTTCACAAGAAGTGAACAATTAATCTGAAGATTTGAACTTCTTAGTTCTGTTAAGAAAGTACCTGAGTTGTCTGTGGACATCCAAGGAAGGGAGTATCCTTTCTCCTTCATTTTTGGGTTCAGGAAAGAAAACATGGAGATAGATAGTTTGGCCTAAAGCAAACTTAGATACCACTTTATGCATAAAAAAGGATTTGTTTCCAAAGAAACCCATCCTTGTGGAAAATGAGATATGACTGATTCAGCATAAGAGCTTGCAACTCATATATCCTTTTTACAGAGGTCAGAGCAATCAGTAAAACTATTTCTCACATTAAGAACTTCAAGTCAGGCAGGTTAGCTAGTTCAAAGGGAGCAAGTGTTAGCTCCTCTGGCCCATAATTAAGATCCCAAGGACGGGCCACTGGTTTACTTAGAAAACTCTTCTGCAAAACCCCTTTCAAAAACATTTTGACATGAGAATGAATTGAAAGGGGAGGATCCATGTGCAGACATGCTAGAATGGCCAAAAATGTAACCTTGACAGAAGAGTGAGGAAAGGCCATAGAACAGTAATTCACACAAATATTGTAAAACCAGAGAACAACTAGCCCCTAATGGGTGCTGGTTATGTAGTTGGCACCAACTAGAAGACCTTTTCCATTTGCTAATATATGGTTTTCTAGTAGCAGGTTTACTTGCCCCCATAAGTACCTGCTTAGTAAAAAGAGAGGAATCCCCAGGCACTGCCATAAACATATTGTAGCCATCTATGCTAAATTCTTGTCTCAGCTTCAAAGGGGTTTACTGTGAGAACCTAGAGTCAGGTGACCAGATGAGGTCATACTGCAAGCCATCATGCATATTATATTTTACAGAGAGTAACCTCTGAGTATTCTGTTTTGGGGAACCTGACTAGAAAGACTACTCATGTATTTCACTGTGCCTTGCTCTATGAAGTAAGTTATTAGGGAATAGTAATTCTCCTAGATTCAGTCAGGAATACAGTGAAGCTTAGTTTAGAGTTTTTTTTTCTTTAATTGTATAAGTCTGTCCATCAATGTTATTTTCAATATTCCCTGTGATTTGAACTCTGTGGTTTACTGTGAATATATATTCAATATTTTCATGATTTTTTTATTATTTATTATTAAATATTTGGTGGAGAAAACCCAGCAAACAAAGGATAAAAGTCCACCTTGGTTCATACAAATCATAAATGTAAGCAGCAAAAAAACAACAAGGACCAAGACAACTAAAACCATAAATTTAATTGTAAAGCATAAAAGATAAGCGCTTTGGACAATTCCTTCATCAGATCAAAGAACAAAGTGTATTTAACTGTTTTACGTAACACTTGACCACTCACACACACAAAGCTGCACCACACCTCTTTCCTATTTTTCAGAGCTCTTGCTTATAGCAAGTTAACCATTTCAGTTCGTGAGCTTGCGTTCTGTCAAAATGGGTTTTAGGGGAAGATATCCATTCAACCCTAGGGGTTGATCAGCTTGTAAATCTCCTATCCAACGAGTTTCTGCCACTTCAGTTTGATTGCGAATATCATCCTCTCTTTTATCTGGTTCACATAACTGTAGTACCATGAAAGTAAAGTTATTTTCAGGTTTATTTAACTTGTGCTGAAATAAAGCACTGGTATTTTTACTAAGTCTAATGTCACTTAGGTGTTGCAGTATGCGGTCTTTTAATCTTCTGTTCGTTTTAACCACATAAAACAACATACAGGATCCAAATTTCGCAAGATATATCACATTGCAAGAGCAACAATAAACATAGAGTTTAGGTTGGTATCTTACCCCTGTAATCGGGTGTATGAAAGTGTTGTTTTTAGATATTTCTTTACAAGCCTTGCATCGCCGGCAACAATAGTTCCCAACTCATTCACTTGCAGGCAACTTTATATTAAAGTTGGTAGCTGTTTTGTGTAAAAGTTGCTTAAGATTTGTGTTCCTTTTATACAAAAATTTAGGAATGTTACCCACTGTCAACCTAAGTTCATCATTGTTGGCTAATATTTTCCAGTTATTTCTCACAATACTGCAGATGCCTTTTATATCACTGCTGTATTTCATTGGCACCCTAACATTCAACACCTTGTTTTCATTGCTAACTTTTTCCAATGCCATGCCTTTATTACTAAACCATGCTTTGTGTTGTGTTCTCCTCATCTTTTTGACATCACATACAATGTCACTTACTAACTTTTTATTATAGCAACGTTGTTTAAAATTGTCAGATAATTCTAACTCACTGTGAAGTTGTGAATCATCAGTGATTAGTCTGGATGTTCCCTGGTGTCCCCATTACACCATTCTCATCTAAAAAAACTGAACATCCAGAATTTAATCTTTTTATCTGAGTAATTCAGGGTAAAGTGTGGAAAACTGGTGGTGCTTTCCAAATATGAGACAAACTATCTAAATTCCATTACATCGCTTCAGACATAGCCTCTTTACTGCTGCTGTGGTTAGCCACACAGCTGTGTTATTAGCAGGTTTGTCTCTTTTAAATTCATTTTTAGGCCAAACAAAAATATGTCCTTGTTTAAATTCAGTAAAATCCCTTGTTAGTTTTCTGATTTTAATCATTTGTGACTTGTCATAACGTGTCAGGTTACAAAACCGTTCATTAAGTCTAGAGGAGTATTGTTCACCATTAAATTGTGCTTCTATATCACTTTGTAAGGCACTGACTCTTTGTGCAAGACATTGTTCCTCTGGTTTAAAATAATCTAATAAAAGCTGCAAATATTTGAATGTTGCCTCTAAATTAATTTGTTGCCACTTGGCTAATAACTCTGGATACACAATTCTTATGCAAACATAGTACTTGGGCTTTGGGAAGAAGAACATATTTTTACGACCAAGACTCTATGGAGAAACAAGATCATCTTCTACCATAGGTTTGTGGAGGATGTCTTTTTTCTTTGGAAAGGCAATGTAATGGAACTTAGACAGTTTGTCTCATATTTGGAAAGCACCACCAGTTTTCTACGCTTTACCCTGAATTACTCAGATAAAAAGATTGAATTTCTGGATGTTCAGGGTTTTTTTAGATCAGAATTGTGAAATGGAGACCACACTATACTAGAAATCATGTGGGAAGAATACATTGTACAATTGTATTTACAATATAGTAAAAGGACGGGCACTGAGAACATCCAGACTAATCACTGATGATTCATAACTTCACAGTGAGTTAGAATTGTTATATGACAATTTTAAACAACGTGGCTATAATAAACAGTTAGTGACATTGTATGTTGTGTCTTTCAGCTTTTCCCGGTTAGGGGTCGCCACAGCGGAACTCCGGTCCGCTAATGATCGGAAGTTGATTTTTACGTGCCGAGTTACCAGCCCTGACGCACAACCTTCAATGAAGGTACGCCCATTCATGCATGTCTCCACACAGAAGACGCTCTAGCTGAGAATCGAACCGGACAGCATCTTACTGTGAGGCGACAACGCTACCGCAGCACCACCACCGCAGGTACTGTCAACAAAATGAGGAGAACACAAGACAAAACAAGGTTTAGTAATAAAGGCATTCCACTGGAAAAAGTGAGCAATGAAAACAAGGAGTTGAATGTTAGAGTGCCAATGAAATACAGCAGCGATATAAAAGCCATCTGCAATATTGTGAGAAATAACTGGAAAATGTTAGCCAACAGTGATGAACTTAGGAAAGTTGCCCAGTATCAACCTAAGTTTTTGTATAAAAGGAACAAAAATCTTAAGCAAATTTTACACAAAACAACTACCAGATTCAATACAAAGTTGCCTGCAAGTGAAAGGGTCAGGACTTATTGTTGCCAGCGATGCAAGGTTTGTAAAGAAATATCTAAAAACAACACTTTCATACACCTGATTACAGGGGTAAGATACCAACCTAAACTCTATGCTGATTATTGCTCTTGCAATGTGATATATCTTGCCAAATGTGGATCCTGTTCTTCATTTTATGTGGGTAAAATGAACAGAAGATTAAAAGACCTTATACAGCACCTAAGTGACATTAGACTTGGTAAAAATATCAGCTTTATATCAGCATAAGTTAAATAAACTTGAACACAACTTTACTTTCATTGTACTACAGTTATGTGAACCAGATAAAAGAGGAGGTGATATACGCAATCGATCAGAAGTGGCAGAAGCCTGTTGGATAGTAGATTTACACAAGCTGATAAACCCCCAGGGTTGAATAGCTATCTTCCCCTAAAACCCATTTTGAGAAAACGCAAGCTCAGACACAGAAATGGTTAACTTTCTATAAGCAAGAGCTCTGAAAAAGAGGAAAGAGGTGTGGTCCAGCTTTGAATCTGTGATCAGGCAAGTGTTACTTAAAACAGTTAAACACGCTTTGTCCTTTGATCTGATGAAGGAATTGTCTGAAAGCACTTATCTTTTATGCTTTACAATTTGGTTCATAGGTGTGTACTAGGCCAATGGCCCTGGAGCTTTTACAAGCCTAGCCCATAGAAGTGCCCTAGCATCATGCCGCCATTAGTTCCCGGTGCCTCTATCAAGTAGAGCCACTAGAGTGATCCCGGGGTGAACTTTCTATTTCCCATCCACTCATCAAGATTTCTCTTGAAAAGGGCCAGTGAGGTGCTCTGCTTGACATGTATGGGAAGTCTATTCCAGAGCATGGGCAGTCTCTGGTTTCTGAACCTGTCCCTCCAGCATATTCTGTTGATTATGGTAATGAGGTTGAGGTCCCTAGTGCATGTGAAGTGGAAGGACTGGGATTTCTTTAGGTGTAACATTTCTAACAGGGCTGGGTCTGACATGGCTTTGTAAGTCAACCAGAGATCGCCTCTTAATAGACGATATGAGACAGAGAAAAGCTGATGTTTTTTTGAGTCTGTCCATTAAATTTATGGTTTTAGCTGTCTTGGTCCTTGTTGTTTTTTTTTTGCAGCTATTATTAAATATTTTTTAAACTTTTATTGTGTCTGGTCCTCGTAGAAAGAATTTAACCTTTGAGAGTGCTTATATTTGTTTGGTGACACTGTATGGGCCACTCCAGAAGCTGTCTTGGTCAACTACTAACATTTGTCTTAGTACTAATATTACACAGTATAATTGGACGCATTTTGTTAAGGGCTAAGAATAGCTGATTGTGGAGTGTCTGGTGGCAGTGATAACTACCTTTTACTCTGGGTAGAAGGGGGCACAGCAGGTAAATCTTGGCTAGCCTTTCCCCGGTGTGTGTGAGTGAAAACTCAAATCTCTCAGTGTGTGTGTGTGTGTGTGTGTGTGTGTACATGTGTGTGTGTGTGTGTGTGTGTACGTGTGTGTTTGTATCAGCTACTTGGGGGAGGGACATGAAGCACTGGGTTTGCAGAGAGGGTACTGGAGGACTTGACTTGGACACCTGGCTGAGGACCTAACCCTACGCTGTACCAGCGGGGAGACTTATTGGGTTCTGGAGGGAGACAGATGTAGAGAAATCCAGACCCCGGGCTGAGTTTCTTCCCTGTGTGCTATTAAGGAAAATTTGCACTTGATGCAGAGAGGTCTGCATCTAGAAATAGTGATTGTATCCATTTCTATTCCAAGTGCACGTCCCTCTCCAGTGTCAGTGATGAGGATACAGGCTCCTTCATTACTGGCCCAGAGAGGGGTCATCACAGACCCTGTCTTGCTGGTAGTCAGTTGAAGTTGATTGGTTTTGGGGGATATCAAACACCCCTGTTCTTGAGTGAGGAGATCCAGTTTGTGAGGAAGCTTGTGGTAATTGTTCCTGGCCATTTACAAAAGAAGGGAGAGTTACGTTGCCTGAACCAGAAGGGAGTCACTACAACAACCTTGGAGGATTCCTTCTGAATTTTCAGAATTACCCTTGGTATTAGTGGAAAGGCTGGAAAAGCATACAGGAACCTTCCTGTCCATGGAAAAGAAAAGGCATCTGTTTTCTATGCCTTTTTGCATGGAGTCCTGAAGCATAATCTTGCCAGTTGATTTTTCAGAGAGGAGGCAAAGAGGTCTATTTGAGGAGCTTCCCACAGATGAATCAAATTTTAGAAGACCTTCCTGATCGAGTTTCCATTTGTTAGGGTCTGCCCTTGTCCTGCTCAGCTTGTCTTTCACACAGTTATGCTCTGATGAAATGTAGGATGCCTGTAAAGTGAGATTGTGCTTATGAAGCTATATCCCTAGCTAATACGGCTAGTCTGCAGAGGGTGTACAGCCTGGTTTTCCTTTGCTTGTTGATGTACCACATGACTATAATACTGTCTGCAGCAACTTGAAGAGATCCCGGGGACCAATGACAATTCAGAGAGTTGAGTGCCTTGATCAGGGCAAACATCTCCTAGATACTTATGGGCTTGCATCTATACTTGGTGTCCAACACCCCCGCACATCTGTCCCTCCTGAAAAGGCTCTACTAACAAAGTCTGAGGTGACTCTGGTGACTGACTGCTTTGGAACAGGGACAGAGAAGGCAAGACTTGGCTTTAGGGATATGTGTTGTCTCCATCAAGTGATTTTTCTTCTGAGAAACCCCCAGCACTGGGTTCTGAAAAGACAAGAGGGTGTTGGTGCTGGGACCAAGGAGATTTCAGATACCACTCTATTTTTCTCATGTGAAGTCTTATCAGGGTATCAAGAGAATCACAAAAGTAATGAGGCCCATAATCCTGATGTATTCCCTCACAGTGACAGAAATCTGAGTGAAGAACCCTATAAAGAGATGAACATATTGATCTATTTTGAACTGTGGTGTCTAGTTGACATCCCAGAACATAATCCTGTGAGGAGTCAATAAAGGCTATTGAATGTTCTACTGACATCCCAGCATGTTAATCTCTCACCCAAGAGAGATCCACTCGTGTGGGTCCATGAGGTTTCTACTTAGACCGTCTGCCAGTGTATTTAATTTTCCTGGCAGGAATTGAGCTTATAGATGCACTTGGTAGCTCAAGGCTGTGTCTCACAATGCCATGGCTAGTTTGCAGAGGGACTAAGAATGTGTACCCCCCTGCTTGTTTATGTACCACATAACAGTGGTGTTGTCCGTCTTTACCATTAATTGTCCTGGAAGAATGTGGTCCTTGAAGGCTGTCAGAGCATTCTGTACAGCTAACATTTCTTTTTGATTGATAGGCAGGTGCATTTGACTTGGGTTCCATTTGCCCTGAATGCACTTCCCTGACAGGTGAGCCCCCCATGCATAGTCTGATGTATCTGTTGTTAGGGTTTGGGCGGCAGGGGGTGGTGTGAAAGGTAGTCCCTTGTTTTGGTGGCAGGCCTCTGCCCACTAGAGGAACTCTAGGCATAGGCAAGGTATGATAGGAATCATTAAAAATCCACAAAGAAATGGTGAAGCAACCAAGGCACAGAATGTCCTAGTTTAAACACAGTCAAAGGATAAATAAAAGGTAGGTAAAATCCAAGGTAAATTTATTCACTCAGGTAAGCGCTTTCATGATACACATATCACTTCTTCAGACCTTCAAACAAACACTTCCTACCTGACTATATTTAAACAGTATTCAAACCAATCAAATCAAACCAATTAGTGCTTGAAGTAATTAGCACTTAAAGTAAAACCAGTCATTCTACAATATGTACAAAGTCATACTGGAAAACATTTCAAGTATATATACGTAATAAATATTATAACATAAAATTCATTAGTTAAAAATGATTAAAATATATATTTAATATGTTTATCTGTCTTTCATTAAAATAATTTAATTTCATTTGAACAACCTCCTATTCTTCAAAACTGGTTTCAAGGGTATTCTATCATTAAGGCCCTTTCCTTTATTAGCTCTTAATCTGATAATCCACCTAGTTTCAGAGGTCTCTGTATGGTTCCTTATATCACCACTTCTCTCATTAGGAATAATTCTCTCAATAACTGAGAACATAAAATTATGGTCATTGCCTTCAGAGGACACATGTTTGGCTAACGCATTAGTGGCAACACCATTCCTAATATTTAATAAGTGTTCCCTGATTCTAAATCTTAGCTGTCTGTCAGTCTTGCCCACATAAAATGCAGAACATTTCTGACAGACAACCAAGTAGACCACATGGTTTGTGTTACAGTTGGCTGCTAAACTAAAATCATATATTCGCTTAGTGTCTGGATGTGTAAATACATTCTCATGATTTATGTATATGCATTGATTGCATCTACCACAAGGAACTGTCCCTTTGACTTCTGCCATATCTTGTCCCTTATTATGATGTGGATAGCATAACATCCTTTTCAAAGATTTCCTGTTCTTAAATATAAAACTTGGATTTTCCCCTACAACTTGTTTGATTTCTGGATTCTGTGTTAATATATTCCAGTTCTTTTTTATCACATTGGTTACTATATTCACATCGCTGGTAAAATAAGTAGAGAATCTAACAGATTCATTTTTATGTTGAACATAACCTGTTCTATCATTATTGGGCATTGAAAAATATGGCTTGCCTATACTATCTCTTCATGAAGTAGATGCAGCCAGGATACCTGATGTCATACTATCAGTGTAACCCCTTTAATTAAATCTGCGTTTCAGACTAGTTAGTTCTTCCTTAAATTCATCATCCCTGGCTGTTAGCCTTGAAGTCCTAAGGGTTTGCCCTTTTACTACATTCTTAAAGATATGCCCTGGATGCATACTGCTTCTATGGAGTAAAGTATTTCTATGGCATTTCTTCCTAAACAACTTGGTGGTTATCCCATTCACATCATCCATACTAATCATTACATCAAGAAATTCTATTTCCTGTCTAGAGTATTTCATCTCAAATTTTAGAAAGTCAGTGCTGTTATTAATTTCTGTAGTGAATTCTTTTAACGTTGCATCATCACCACTCCATAACAGGAAGAGGTCATCAACAAACCATTTATAAAACTGGATCTGGGGCCATCTTTCATTAGTAAGCACATTCCTGTTTTCCCATGTGGCCATGACGAGATTGGCATAGCTATTTGCGCTTGCCGTCCCCATGGCCACACCATCTTTCTGCTTATATAACTTACCATCAAAACTCAACACATTATTGGTTAAAACTAACTCCATTAATAAGCATATTAGATCTATTTTCTTTCCATCACATGTCCCTTCTTCCAGCAAATATTGTCTTAACAATTCTAATCCAGTTGTATTCGGAATACAAGTAAACAACGAGCATACATCTAGTGTCACTAATAGAAGATCTCCATCTTGTCTTTCATATGCATTATTAAACACATATAGGTCCTGCAAAAATTGCTTAGAGTCTCTTAGAATATTCCTGTTCTTGTTTACTAACATTCTTAAATTCTTCTCAACATATATGGAGATAGACTCCGTAGACCAGTTACGTCCCGAAACTATAGGTCTTAAAGGAGGTTGATATACATCCTTATGGATTTTCGACAGACCATGTATGCTAGGCACTAGAGGTCATTTTACCTTAAAGTAATCGTATAGCTCATTTGAGATGGTATTATCTAATAAACAATCATATAGTAACCCATCCAATCGTGATAACATCCCCTCCATATCAGCTTGGCTGATATTTACATATACAGAGGTATCCTGTAGCATTTCATACATCGCTGTGTCATAATACTTTTTATCCATTAAAACTACAGGGCCACCTTTATCTGCTTGCTTAATGATAACATTTTTGTCAGACTGTAATTGTTTTAAAGCATTCCATTCATCCCTGCTAAAACTGGAGAAAGTTTTAGTTCTGTTTTTACCATTCACATTTTCAAATATTTCATTTTCACAAATGTTAATAAAAACATCAATAACTGGATGGCTGGGTGGAATAAATAAACTAAGTTTCTTATATACATTAACATCTTTAGGCTCACAACCCTGATTTTTAAAAAGCATTTTTAGCAAAACATTCCTACCAAACATGTGCAAATCTAAAATGGTATCAGTTACCTCAGTCCGTTGTGATGGAATAAAAGAAAGTCCCCTTTCCAATACATTTCTTTCATGTTCAGTCAGATTCCTTGAGGAAATATTTAAAACTATACTTCCTTTCACCATGCCTTCTTGGATACACCCAGGGCTGGCGGGCTTGTAGGTATTTTCCTTTTGTTGCGGTTCATGCTCTATGACCTGTCTCTCTGTAATTGTCTCTCTGAAGTATTCAGTTTTATTGGGAACGTGTGAAAAACCTGTTTTGATGTACCTTCTTGTCCATCATTTTGTATTCCTGATGTGGCTTTCTTTTGTTGCACTTCCTCGGTGGACTCCAACCTTCGCCTCTCTTCCACTTTTTCACTCGAGTGAACAAAAGTTGTTGACACTTGGTCAGTGGATTCCAGCCTTCGCTTCCCTTCCATTCCACGATTTAAATGAGCTGTTGAAGTCATCACTAAAGGAACGCTAATAGTTGGAGGAGCGTTAGATTTAGTTCTCGCTCCTAAATTCCTCTCCTCTTCAAAACTCTCTATAGTGATGTCATCGCGTTGTTTAGCGTGACCCCCCCCCCTCTCATTGTTTAAGGTCGTAGGAATCATTGTTTCTAGGTCTTGAGAATGTTGACACCAAAGGCTTTTTAGATACCACTGTAGTTTTCTCATATACAGTCTTGCAAGTGGAATGAGAAGAATGCAGGAGGCCATGAACCCTAAGGCTTGCAGTATTTGTCTTGCAGACAGCAGGGTTTTGTGGCCACTTGTTTGAAGTAAGTTGCCAAATGAATTTGTTTCTCTGGAGTGAGGTAAGCCATCTGGAAAGTTGTATTCAAGCTTGCTTCCAGGAATATAATTTGTTGACAGGGTACCAGATGTGATTTCTTTTCGTTTATGGTGTACCCCAGACAAGTTAGAACCCTTTGTACAAAGACCAGACGATTCAAAAGTATGTCCTGGCTTTTTGCCTGAATTAGACAATCGTCCAGGTATGGGTATATTTGAATATTTCTTTGCCTGCAAAATGCAATAACTGGAGCTAGGCCCTTTGTGAATACCCTGGGCACAGTAGATAAGCCAAAGGGCAGTGCAGAGAACTGATAGGTACGTCATGGTCAGGGCCTAGGCAAGGAATACAGTACGAATGAAAATCTTTATGAGGTATTTGCTTTCTACAAGTAATGCAATTATTAACTTTTACTGACATCGGTAAGGAGCAAGAAAAAGTTTCACAATGGGGTACTTAGCTTTAGTTGAAGACTTCGGTTCTGAAACTCGAAAACGAAAATTTCAGGAGTCGGCTGACCGGCACTTGCGAAATACTTCTGCTTCAGGTACCGTACAGCAAGAAAGACTGATGTAATGGCGTCGGCTGCATGTTTTATACTCCTGATGACCTGATGTCATGGAAGAAGGGACAGCAACCGACTCAGGACCCAAGACTTTGTTAATCAGGCTGACTGAGGGCTATCTGCAAGCAGATAACCCAAATGTAATGACTGCAGCAGTGAAACATGAAAAACATCAGAGCGCTCCCGTTTAAAAGTACAGTACAGTCTCATGACAGTCTGTTAAAACACAAACTCCTAGCTTTAAAATAACTTTCCTGGAAAGTATAAACAATAAACAAAATTATGAAATGGATTTTTTTCCCCAAAGGGAATTTATCTGCTGAGCAAAGGAACAGCACAAGCTGATTGTCAATCCTCAAAAGCCTCAAGAGGAGTGTACTCTTTGGCAGCAGTAAAGCTCTGAAGGGCCTGACACCCAAACTTGTCCTTTAGGCAGTTCAGCTCAAGCTGCTTGATAGTTTGGGTACATGGAAAGTGCTCTGAATATTTGAAAACTCACCAGCTGTTAGATACTTGGTAAGATATAACATATAGCTAAGGCTACTAAATCGATGGTCCTATTTCATTGCCTAGTTCTCCCACCCCTATCTCTTCTGAACTGCATTGCTCAAACAGAGCCCTCTAACCCTAATACTCCCACCCAGTACCTATCCCTAACCATAGAACTCACTTCTTATGCCCTAACTCCAAAGTTTTGGATTGCTCCCTAAACCTAAAACTCCCCTTGCACTCCCTAGCCCCAAACTCTACCTCTACTCCCTAACCTTATATTCACTGACAGCTCCCTAACTCTACACTTCTTGCCAGCTCCCCAAACCTAAATTCCCTCCCACTCCCTAATCCTAAAACCCAAAACTCCCCTCCTGCTCCCCAAACCTAAAGCCGCTGATCACTCCTTGAACCCAATCTTCCCTCTTGCTCCCTAAACCTAAACTCCCCTCCCACTGCATCCAACCATCCATCTACAACCCCTTTTCCTATTTTTGCACATGGGGTCGGCATGTCTATTCAAAAGTGACAATCATCTCGAGCCAAGGTTCATACCATCAGGTGGCTGGCCCTCTTTCTCCCTAAACCCAAAACTCCCTTCCTGCTTCCTAAATCTAAAACCCCTGAACACTCCCTGAACCTAAACTTCTGTCCTGCTCCCTAAACCTAAATCCACCTCCCAATCACTGCCTGAAGCTATAGGCTTTACTCCCACCCCTTTACACTCCCTCCATGTGGCTGCTGCACTTACCTTGTTTGAACCTGGTTACTGTGTTTGAGTGAAATGTAGCAGTTCCACTCTCATTGTATGGCTGTCATACTTGGGAGGTTGGCATAATGGTTAAGGTGCTTACCTTACAGACAGAAAATGCAGGGTTTGGTTTTCACATAGGGTAACTGGCTAGGCATAAAATGGCCCACAAGGGCAGTTTGGCCTAGGACTAACCTATGAACTTCACTTGAACATGTAGATGAGTTCAAGAGTGAGACACAGAATCCTTGTGTTGGAGATGGTGGTCTTTGATTGCTTGGAACTCAGGAACTTGAAGCAGAGCCACAATTTTCCAGTAGCTGAAGCTTTTTGACCTAAACTTCCACTGCAGTTAGAGGGAAGAAACTTTATTTTATTTCCTTTTCTAACTGTCATATTTCAAGTATACCAAATATCTGGAAAGGGTGGTCTAGGAGAGGGAAAGTCTGAATGAGGCAGTCAAAGCCAAAATCAGAGGTGCTACAGCCAGCTAGTATAGACTGTCAGGGTGTAGTGTATGACAGAAGAATGCCAAAGAAGCTAAAAGTAAGGTGTACAAAACAGTGGCGTGACCAGTACTACTGTATGGTTCAGAAACCTGAGCAGTAAAGGCAGAGCAGTTGAGGAAGCTACAGGTTATGGAGATGAAGTGCATGAGATGAGTGGTAGGATGCACACTGCGAGACAGCTGGAAAAATGTGGGTGTCAAAGCAGAAGCCAAAGTAACCCCAACTGCAGAGTGGGTCAAGGAGAACATATTATGGCTGTTAAGTCAGATGTACAAGAAGGTAGACGATGATGTGGGTGAATCAGGAAGAATATAAGAGGAAACAAGGATGTTCAGACATGGCTGAATGGACTGTGAAAGAAGACCTGTGAATGCCATTCATGACTATCAACGAAGGTAGCAGTGTGGCACTGAATTGAGAAAGGAGGTAACAGTTGAAATCACAGCCTGACCCCATGTAGAGATAGCACAATTCCACAGAAAAAGAAAATTACCCTATTTCCAGTATTCAGCAAACTCTGTAAAATACTGGTCTTCCATTTAGTCTTTTTTGACATATGCGTCATTCAATAACTTTTATTCAAACAAAATGCATTCTAAAAGAATGCCATTTGACCACATGGCATCATTTATATATGTGTGTGTGTGTGTGTGTGTGTGTGTGTGTGTGTGTGTGTGTGTGTGTGTGTGTGTGTGTGTGTGTGTGTGTGTGTGTGTGTGTGTGTGTGTGTGTGTGTGTGTGTGTGTGTGTGTGTGTTTATATTTGTACCCAACTTCCATTTTAAGTGACAAGCATTATTTACATGAATGTTTAGCAGGGTCAACTTTTGAAATAAAATAAGGGAAAAGATTGACAATAGAAAATTAATCAGACTGAACATATGGTAATTTTTGAAGCATCAGAAACAGGGAATGATGCAAATATGACAGAAAAAAGAAATGAAAATAGAGGCACAGAGGATCGCCTTTATTTGCTTGTTTGTTTTCATTTGTATTCATGGAGTTTTTCTCTAAAAGTGGAATCTGCCTTGTAGTTTCTGTTTTCTTGAGGTAAACTGTTCCACATGGTAAAGGCTATTTTGAAAAATGCATTTTTTCCTAGTATGTGCTAGTCTGAAAGTTGGCCTAACAAGGGAGTAAGTGTACTGCCTGACTGATAAGTATGTTAAAGTTCTAGTGTCTAATTTAGCAGTAATTTAAGAAAAATAACTTTAAGGTTACAGAACTGAGAAGGAGTATGGTTCTGGCAGTTAATTGTAGTCACTTGACCCTGGCCAGGGAGAAGCAGCAAGGCCTCTATTACTTTATTATTTTTTGAAACCTGCATATTTAGTTAACAACTCAGTCCTCATATTCTGTGCAGAATTTAATGCAATAGTGAGAGGTACCCTAGTATACTCTTTTACAGGTTTCTGATGAAATATCATTGCCTTCTGCCAGTCTTTAGGCAGGGTGCTTTGGAGACCGTGACCAGCAATGTTAGAGGTTTTTTTTAATGATTTTTTTTGTTCAACATTTAGTTCCAGAGGTACTGAAAAATCATATTGCGCTGCCGCTTTGTTGGTAAAGAGAGTAGAACTTAAAAGGATTATATTAACTGCACACATGACGCAAACTTGACTGAGAAGGCTGAAGGAGACAGAGGTAATATCAACTGAGCAGAGTACTGGTTCTAGATCTTTGGGGAGTCCCAAACTTGAATATTCTAATGTAGGAAGAATTTTTACCAGAAATCATGCAAATGCTCTACCAGCCAAGTACCTGGTGAACCCATTTAAGTCCTCTTTCCTCATTCTGTTTATTTTTTTTAATATACATATAACAGGTAGTGGGGTCCACTACTTCAAATATTTATTTCAAGTCCGAGAACAAGCTTGCTGACTACAGACCCTTTTCCACATCCAGGTACATTTTGTTGGTTGTGGAGTATATAATGTTAGTGCAGGGCCTAAAGCTATGATATTTTCTGGACAGGATGGAATATTTTTCAGTGTGTTCTTATATCTACCTAAGTTGTTGTTGTGTCTTTCGGCTTTTCCCGGTTAGGGGTTGCCACAGCGGA
Organism: Protopterus annectens; assembly: GCF_019279795.1. NCBI lineage: Eukaryota > Metazoa > Chordata > Ceratodontiformes > Protopteridae > Protopterus > Protopterus annectens. The sequence continues at coordinate 1,731,371,049 of NC_056726.1, read as the reverse complement.
ACTCCGGTCCGCTAATATTTGGCAGTAGATTTTTACGTGCCAAGTTGCCAGCTCTGATGCACAACCTTCAACGAAGGTACACCCATTCACGCATGTCTCCACACAGAAGACGCTCTAGCTGAGAATCGAACTGGACAGCATCTTACTGTGAGGCGACAATGCTACCGCAGCACCACCACTGCAGTATCTTATATCTACCTAAGTACTTTCCAGAATTGTGGTAAGAGGGAATAGTTGATGATAGGCCTGTAATCCAAGGGTTATGGCACTAACTATCAGGAAATGCTTGAAGCTGTGAGGAATGGCATGCGCTATTAAGTTAAGATTAAAATATGTGCCAGATGCTTGTTTATGATAGATCTAGCAACTTTAATGATTTTGATGAAGAATATTGGAATTAGTCATGTTTTGGATAATGGTTTTATCATCTTTGTGTTTAACAGTGCTAAAGTGAAAGGCTTGTGTCTCAATCTGATGGTGAACTAGGAAAGGGCTGTTGCTGAAATATTTGGAATAGATGGGTCAGAAGAGATTGTTTGCCACACTGACTGGTATTCTTGTGGTTGTTCCTAAATGAGAGTAACTCTGAGGTTTCACATTATCTGACTGGTCAGTCTTCCATATTTTTCAAGCAGAAAGGCCATGGCAAACCAAACAAGTATGTATCAAAGTAATTTACAAGCCTCCTTCCTTTAAGTCATCACATGGGATACTTAAATTAAAACTGAAAAATAAAAAGAGTTTCATCATGTCTGCAGTATGCATGACACAGTTCCAGGAGGTGGTGCAGTGTTGTTTCTTGGGGCTGTAGGCATTTCTGGATGGGTTTATGCTCTTTAAGTATACTACTCCAATACTAAGATGGTAATCGTTGAAGTTTTTTCATCTGTGACATTAAAATTAGTTTTGGTGAATACAGACAAATAACCTTCTAGAAAGACATGTATGGTTTAAATTAAAATGTTGAAAACTATGAATATCACATTAAGATACTACAATTCTGATGCTTAAAAGCCTGTAATGCATCTCTGCAATGAAATGATCCTGCCATATATGTAAAATGGTGATGGAAATTAATTATACTGAAAAATATGCTGGGTATAGTCTTCTCATATGGCTGTCTTTAAACATCTGAATGCTACACAGATGTGAGGATATTAGTAATATTTTAAATCTGCATAAACTATTGTCACTTTCATTTAGCTACTGAGTCCAATGCTAGCAATATTTTTCCATAAATTGCTTTCAAAAAGGAAGCTCCATTAAGCAAGCCTGATTTACTTTTTTCATATCTAAAAAGGGTATCATGGAGTTCTCCACCTAGCCATTTAATTATTTAGTTACTTAATTTTGTATCTAGGTTAGCCCACTAGGCACAACCTATATTCATGGGAGACCTGATATCCTATTTATACCAATTAAGGGAAGGTTGGCCATAGCTCAGCCCCCCCCCCCTTTTCTTTTATTCTTCGTTTACTTTTTTATGTACATAGATGTTTATGTTTACATATATTGATATGCTGGTATGTTTTTAAGTTATATAGGCACAAATCCTCAACTCTTTTTTCAGTTATGTCATGAGATCTGTTGTACCCACCTCAATTACACTCAAATCAGGCAGATTTAATGCCTCATCTGAAGGACAGCACCTCAGAAGTGAAATACCCCATTTATGCTCATTCTGGCAATTGGCACAGAGGGTAAAGGCTCTAGCTGTAGTTCCTGAGGTACATGGTTTAGTTCCCTAAACCCTCATTTGCCTCCTGTGTGACCTAGAGCAAGTCAATTAACCAGACAATGCTCCCAGGCTGTCCCTGGAGAGGGACTGACCGTAGTTTACTTTCCTCTTTCAATAGTGGAAGTCCAATTGGGCATAGACAATTTTCTGTGAAGACCAGGGGAGGAAAATTCTGAAGGTTCATGCATATATAACATAGAATGACTTTGTGATACAATACATAGTAGTGTTTGTCAACAAGTATATGCTGTAGGGAGAAAAGATCAGAAGGCTCGATTCACATGTACAACACACTGTACTTTGTGATATAATATACAACAGTTGCAGTCAGTAATCATGTATTACAATTAAATATCCACATAATTCTAGCTATGTGCTCTTTACAGATGTAAAAATGTCCTAACCAGCAACAGTAAAGTTACCCTAGCTCGTACACATCTTCTCTGTACCTTACTGTATGCTTCTCCTGTCCTAATTAATCTAAACAAGAGCAATTTAAACAAACTGTCAATAAGCTACAACAAAATAGCAAAATTCACCACAAACCCCTCCTACCACACCCACCACTGTCAGGCCCTAAAACAGCTTTCCTGGCTGGAACTCCCTAACACCAACTTCTTCTAGCTCATCAAATACTGTACCAACCTGACAAAACTCCAGCCTTACAAGACCTGATCATGCTCTACTCCAATAACCGAGAACTTAGATCTACTAACAAGGTGCTAATCTCCAAAAGCCATTACAGCTCTGGTGACTCCCTGTATTCTAACAACATTGCCAAGACTTGGAACTCCCTACCACTACAAATCAGGTTACAACCTAACAAAACCATCTTCAAAAAACAGCTTATTTCTCACCTAAACAACTCCTGGACTTGCAACTGCCTAGCACCTGGTTGACTTATTCTAACTCCTTTCCCCTACCCACTATCCAACCTCTTCTTTAAAACTCCCACAGATGCACTATATATTATCACACGTTACTTGTAACTGCCTAGCACCTGGCTGACGTATTCTACCTCCTTTCCCCTACCCACTATCCAACCTCTTTAAAATTCCCACAGATGCACTATATATTATCACACATTACTTGTAACTGCCTAGCACCTGGCTGACATATTCTAACTCCTTTCCCCTACCCACTATCCAATCTCCTCTTTAAAACTCCCACAGATGCACTGTATATTATCACACGTTACTTACCACCTCACTGCCACCTACTCCCCACTGTCCCATCTATACCAACTAACTCTCCCCTAGACCAAGTTGAAAAGCTTTCCCTTAAAATGTCAATGCACCTCATATGAACTTGTCTATATTCTCCTCCTTTTTTAGTTTTTCCTTTCTTGTCTTCAGTACATCTTCAAGATTATCTCTACTAAACATACTGTATGAACAACCATCATATGTTACTACCACTATGCTTATGTAAATATCTTGTGCAGTCATATGTTATCTGCTATATTTTTATAAGTGAATATGTAAAACCTAATGTCTTATGTATAGTATTTTAGAAATTGTTCAAGAGCTTTTCTCCCCGGGCCACTGCTGCAAACAGACAGCTCTTTCCAGTCGGACCTCCCCGGTAAACAGATATAAAATGAATAATAAAATAAATAAATAAAAAATTGACATCACATACTACAACCGAGTATGTATCTGTGGCACACCATACAACACCTGTTAGCCAGTTAAAAATTCTAGATTCTTATAATTTAATATCACATAACTGATAAAAGTAAGCATTGTATAATACGTTGTATGTTTTTAGATTCCTGGGCTGTTAAGTCAGTTTGGTAGTAGTCAGAAATCAAGCAAATGATAACACAGTGAAATTTATGTTACAGATTCACATTTGCTTTCTTGTGTGTGTTCGTAGGAAGTTGCATATCATCCAATGTCAGTCCAATGGAATGAGTGACAGACACCATCGTTTGTGGGAGGGGTTGATGCTCTTTGATCTTGGCACAACCCAGGGTTGAACTGCTTCTATGATTTAGTGTAGTAGGCATTTTTCACAATTTTTATTTGCTAAAACATATTTCCCAGTTTTCCCTATGATGGATGAGTCATTTTAAACTGCAGAATGGAAGTCTCTCCAATCACAGAAGAAAAGGGATGAAATTCTTAACTGGTTGGGTGTTCTGATCCCAAGTGACTTTTTCAGACACAGTTTGAGCCAAGAATGGTATGCACAATATGCTGGTATCACTGCATCTGACAAACACATAGGCTTTTATATAATTGGACAAACAACAATTTTATTCACAATCCTATGTTTACAAACTGCACTAACTGCTTTCTGCAGTTTGCCTATAGCATCCCAATGCATTTTTTTGTTTTTTTCCTCTTCTCTGTCATGTTTTAATCACTTGGCTCTCCACTTGAAATAAACATTCAGAATGAGGAGTGAGCTAAAATTCATCAGAAAATAATGCCCATTAAGCCCCTCTGCTACAAGAAAGACATGTATTCAACATTACTGATGCAATCATCAAATAGAGTATCATACAAACTGCAATTATCAGATCACAAAGGCGACTATCTTGAGTGATGAAAGTGTGTGTGTGAGTACTCTAATTGTTGTTATGGCTTCAGAATGAAGAAGCACACCAAATACTTTTTGGACCAATTGCACCCATATTTTATGGCCTCCTTGTCCACCATTGTTTTTCTGTTTGTAATATTTATTTTTAATGAATGTGTCCACTGTTCATCAGTTCACTTACATGTAAAATAGTTTAAATAAACAGACACACAGACAAATAAATCAATTGTATAATGTGCTGTTCATGCTGAAAAGAAGCACAGTGAACTAAATAAATATGTGAATGTTCTAAATATTTGTTTAATTGCTAGTTGTGAAATAAGGAAAAAAAAAAGAGATTTCTAGCACATAGGTAGTCTGTATGTGAGTGCATGCCTTGGGGGAGGGGTGACTATGTTTCACGTCCTGCCAAGAATCTAATCCTTCCCTGATTAGATAAAAGTCTGCAGGAGATAAAGGGCCTCCCCTGCTGACATCTCCTGTCAGAGAAGGTTCCTGTTATAAAGTGCTTTAAATACTTGTGCTTTCTCTCCTGATCTCCATCCCCCACATCTTCAGGGACTGTTTCAGAGAAGCTATAAGCATATGCAAATGGTGATACAATACCAGACCCACTACTGAATTGATTGGTACTCAGCTGCCCCACCACTACTAGCAAAGTGGTGGTAAATGTCTATTTAAATGTGCACTCTCTTTGTCTTTGCTAACTGAATCTCAACACAACTTCAAAGTCTAAGACCACTGATAATAAAAAGGAAAAAGAGAAACAGGAGAGAGAGAGAGAGAGAGAGACAGAGAGACCACCCTCCTATCAAGTGGAAAACTCTGTGAAGGCACCGGGACTGTTTTATTACAGTTTAGAACCTGCATGGCCTCATAAGTTTCTAATTAGAACTGGCAACTTGCAGATCTGCTACACTCATTTTTGTTATACAGGTCAGACTGGCTGCTGAGGCTTCAGCCAAATATTATGCTGTGCTAGTTACTGACACGTCTTGACCCAGGACACGAGACCGTGGAGCAAAGCTGGAAGAGCAGAGTTATGAAGCACTGTGTACTTTTCTGCTCTACTAGTCCCTTTTCTTTGACTTCTGATTTCTTCCAATTCCAGCCCATCCAATATTAACATCAAAGGTTCAAGTGCAAATACAGCTACAATACAGCATATAACACCAGCTGGCATCTCCCACCCAACCTGCTCTAACCACATCATCATATTTGGGCATTCAAGTGATGATACTACAAGAAGTGTGTGCCCAATTATGACTTCTGTACAGAATATACGTAAGCTTCCTGAATTTTCTTGTCTGGTTTCTGTCCAGTACCAAAAGCATAGTGGCTGACTGTCTACTCTAAACTGTACCACTGCCCCTGTGCCCTGTCTAATGAATGAAAGGGACCCAAGACTTATTGGTTCTTCGCCTACCAAGTTAATAAATGAATAAATGAAATAGAAAATTAAATCCATGATCATATCACTATCCAACAAAATATCAACAATAGTATGGATATGAAAGAAGCAAAGAAAAGGACAGCAAATAAGGTGGCAAACATTGGGAATACAGTAACTGATCTTGAGGGGAGCAACAGTACATGGATCTGAAAAAATGATGAGAGGAACATCAAATAAAGTGGCACACATTGAGAATACAGTACGTATAGAAGGATCCAGGCAGCAGGAATGCATAGCAAACTGAAGTTTTGCTAAAGTAAAACACTGTCTTGTGTGGTAGCCTAGAGGATCAACAGATAAACAGAAATGTACCTACAGGAACAACCTGAGAGCTACAGTTGACCCAAGAATGACAAAGGGCTAGAGTCCAGTGATTCCTGAATGGAGCAATTTGTGTTCCGACTATACCAGAATTCCGTCTCTTTCAAACTGAATTGGCATGCACACTAATTACTCCCTTCTTCATAAGCCATTCAGACCATGTGGAAAGACTCAACCTCTTTTAATAATCTTCCTTAATTTAAAATAAGGAAGACAATTTAAATGCCCCCTTGAGTGCTGGCTCCCTTAAAATGGCTTTTCAGCAGTTATTTATGAAAAGGAGGGCCTTATGACAACTGCAATAGCTGCTAAAAATAAGGATATCAAGTTCTCTATCACTTTTACCGTATGCAAATTACAAGTCAGCTACTGGTGAAATGCTACTTTGTGAGAGAATTGCTAAAACCCTCCCTAAACCATTCAGAAAAGGTGGGACTTTGATGTTAAGCAGGTAAGATTAAAAAGATTCCCCATGAAGTCTATTAAAATGGAGAAGAAGGAGAATAGTGGGGCATTCTGGCCACGGTGAACGCATAGAAACATGCAACAGCAGACTGGCTGAGAATGTTGTCGGGATACGTCTGGTGAATCTAATGGGGAGATGGTGGAGTCTGCAGCATGATACAAAAACTCCAGATATTAACAGCACACTGTTTTACTACAATTTCATCAGTCCCAGACACAAATGACACCGTAACTTCAACTAAGTTTGCAACTGTGTACACTACAAGAGATTCAAGTAAAATATTATCTTGCTCTCTTTACAGCTCAGAAAAAGAAGTACAGCATATTTTCATGAGAGCCACCCAAAGGAAGCTTTTGCCTGGTTTTAGTCCTCCTGATCCTTTTGGCAGGAGATCCAAATTTAATATTTGCTAAATCCCATTCCATTGGGCAAAAAAAATGTCCACAGAAAACTTAACAAATGAAGTCAACAGAGAAAACCTCTGGGACAGATTATCGACCTGTTTTCACAACAGTCTCTCACAGATGCAGGCACTTTTGCTCCTCAGTTCTGGAGGTCAATCGTCATTAACACTGTGTGCATGTATATCATATGTGAAGAAAAAAAAAGCTTAGATATCTACATTATCTTACATTTGGCCTCTTTTTTTCCCACTAAACTACAAACTTAAGTTGTAGTGCATTTAATGTTTGGAGACTCCTGCATTCCTTGGACATTCACAGGCAGCTACGTTACTACTTGGATAAAACTAAGGTTTTCAGAAAATCTGACCAGCTTTTTGTATCCTATGCTACAGCATCACAAGGAAAGGCTATCTCAAAACAGACCATTTCCAAATGGATAGGACATTGCATACGTTTTTGCTACACCCACCATGGAAAACCAGTTCCTGCTAGCATTAGGCCCCACTCCACCAGGGCAGCAGCCACATCTACAGCCTTCCTCAGGGGGGTGCCTACCAAGGATATTCTGGAAGCTGCAACTTGGAGTTCAGTACACACCTTCACCAAACACTATCACTTACCACTTTACTCTAAGACTAGAGCTGGCTTCGCCACTGCAGTTTTGCAGGGCCTTCTAGCCTCCTCTAACCCTGTTTGACTCCACCTCCCATCCTTAGCTTTGGGATTCTACCCAAGTGTGATGACTGCAGCAGGGTAACATGATGAACATAGTACAGTTTTGTACCTACCATAAATGTAGATGTTCGAGTGTATACCCTGCTGCCGTCCAGGTTACCCTCCCTCCATCCCCTTTGAACTAGCTGAACTTATCTCTACCACTCTATCCTATGCTACCGCTGTGGTGTATTTGCTTGTGCCTAAGGGTATTGTTTCATTTTTATATAGCTATATGTATTTATATATATATATTTTGCCTACCTATTGGGGGCACCTGACATCTGGGGGAAGAAAAACTGAAGAAAATGGCGTCGGATGCCTCTTATATACCCCTGACGCACTGACGTCAGGGAAGAAGCAACAGCAACCAACGCCAGACCAAGACTTTGGAATTCGGGCCGACTGCGGGACTGCCTGACGGCAGGATAACCCAAGTGTGATGACTGCAGCAGGGTAACACAATGAACATCAGAATGATTCCAGTAGATATTCTCCTTTTATTCCTGCTGCAGGAAGAGTTTCCAACATTAGGTGACTTTAAGAGGTCCCCCTCAAAACATCCACTTGAGCTGGCTTATGACACTTGACTATCGGTTTACAGGCCTTGTAATGTTCACAAATTTAAAGACTATTTTCAAAGGCAGAAAACAGAATTTAGTGTTTGCATTCTATGTCTGCCTTTCAAGATGTTATCATTTAATGTTTATATACAACATAATACTGTATGATGCTTTTTTGATTATGCAATTGTCCTTTATGTAACTGTATTTCTACTTATTTTAATAAACACGTATTATTCTATGTCTGCCTTTAGCACATCATGGTTGGATTGTAGTGGCAGCAGGTGACACGGTGATGCTTCAGAGGGGTCAGAAGTCTTCTTTTCTGGTGCATCAAATGCTCTGGTTCACATTATATCTGAATTAAAAATCCTGTACAATTTTTGAAAGATGCAACATGAGAACCTGTAGTGAAAATGCATTAGCACTGAGCTGCACTATAATTAAAAGGGTATCAGACATCCTTATATACACTTTGTAGCTTAACACCCTGCAGACAAGCAGAAGTCCTCCATAAGGTACACATAAGCAGCACAAGCCATGGTATTCCTAATTCAAATATATATATATAAATATATAATACAGGTACATACAGTAACTCCAGATAGATTAATTATATAATTTATTCACTTAAAATAGTTTGGAATTTTACAAGGAAAAAAAAAACAAATAAAACAGATGCCATTGACACTATGGATGCATATGAGGATCCAGAGAAGGATACTTCTGTCCTTCCCTGATCCGTCATCATATCTCTTGTGAATCAGCCAACCGCAGCATACATGGGTGCTAAATGTGGAGGTGTCTCAATCTACGTTAACAGCAAATACCACTCCAGGTTGGTTAAACAGGATGATGCTCTGGAGTTCATCCATGTCCAAGTCTCCATAGACAAGGTTCCCTACCATCTACTGGCCAGCTAAAAGTTAGCCTCTATGATCCATGAAGCTCACAACTCTTACCTAGACCTACTAGAGGTGCTCACCATCCAACCAAATACCCTTTTCATGAGAGACTTTAACTACCTCTCTATAGGCTGAGAAAAATACACTGCATCTAATTCACGGGCAAAGCATTTCCTGGACATCATCAGCATTAACACCATGGACATCATAGTGTACTCTCCAACCAGAGGATCAAACATATTGGACCTAGTACTCACCAACATGAGAGAGCACTGCAACCTCCGCCCAAAACACACACACACACACACACACACACACACACACACACACACACACACACACACACACACACACACACACACACACCTTGTCACATCCTCATTTGTGAAGTTGAACCACAAAGCTGTCTCCCTTGAAATAAAAATTCAACCTGGGAAACCCAACTAAACCCATAACAGTTAGGAACTATACCAAAGCAAACTACATCCTATTAAGCGATTGTTTGTCAAAATTCACAGCTCCCACAAACCATGAGAACACAGCTACCTATGCAGAATTAGTTACAGAAACCCTGTACAAACATGTAAATGGTTGAATTGAGGCTGCTGTACCTACCAGAAGTAAGCCCAGATCTAACACCTAAAATAAACCACCCTGGTGAAATTCTTACTTTAACAGGCTATATAGCAAAAGAAAAAAAGTCATGGACAAAATCAGAAACCGCAACTCTCACAGAGAAAGGAGCTCTCTTATTTAACTAAAGTCCAGCAAGGCCAATTACAAGGCCAGGATAGCCTCCAAGGATAAGGTCACAAGGCCTTCTTCAGCTATGTCAGGAATCTTAAATGTAATAGTCAACAGTGTGCAGAATTCGTGGCAAATGACACAATATTCACTGACCAGAGTTACATAGTGAATGTACTGGCTGATAAATTTAGCTATAACTTCACCCTCCACTACTACCTGTGAAATCCCTACTAGCACATCCCCCTCAGGCCCCAGAACATGGACTGAAGCTCCAAAGGTGGTGGTGTTTCCATATTCATAAAGGATGCACACACCTCCAGACTGGTCGCCCAACATAACGCATCAGAGATACTTCAGGTGCAGCTAACATTGGGTAAGACAGTGATTCAGGTTGTAGCCTGCTTTAGGTCCCCAACCATGTCCCAAGACTCACACTCCATGTTCCTAAGCACCCTTGAGAATATTAGGGTCCAACCTAACACTCTCATACTAGGTGACTTTAACTACACCTCCATTAACTGGGAAGACTGCTCATGCATCAATACACTTGCCCAATGTTTCCTGGAGTTCATTAACTCCAATGCCCTGGACCAGCTCATTTTTACCTCCACTAGAGGTAGCAAAATCCTTGACCTGGTCATTACTAACATGGACGACCATTGCTCTACACCAGTAGTCAGTTCCTCCCTGGTTAGATCCAATCACAAACGAATCACCTTGGCAATCCACATCCCCCACAAAGGTAACCACCATGAAAACCTTCTCCAAAGATAACTTTGGGCTCCTAAAAACACAGGTGGCTAACTTCAAGGCACCCATGCAAATGAAGATTAGTTGCATGACTGCTGAATCATACACCAATGAACTGTACGAACATGTACACAAATGCATGAATCTCGCCATACCCAATAGAACCAAGATGCTCTCCTCCAAAAAATGGAAACCAATCTGGTGGTCCCCTGCCATAAACACACTCTGCAACAGAAGGAGGAAACTGATGTGGAATAAGGTGAAGTCTCAGGACTGGAAAAACTCCCTTATCAGCCTCAACAAAAAGATGAGATCCCTCATCAAATCATCTAAAGCTAACTATGAAAACAGAATTGCAGCAGATAGTAAAGACAACCACAAGGCCTTCTATAGTTATGTAAAGAATGTATTTGCTCTGAGCTACTGCATAATGGTACCTCCTATACCAAGCCAACAGATATTGCCAAATACTAGCCGACAGATTCAGTGCCAGCTTTACCCCTCCCCCCCAAAGGACCAATCACAATGCCAGTAGATTGCCAGGCACCCAGTATTACTGCTGCACAGGTTAAAACAGCACTGTCCAATGCTAAGAATACAGCTTTTATGGGACCTGACAATATCCCTGGCTGTGTTCTACATGAACTACAGAGTGAACTGGCACCTCACCTGTGAGCCCTGTTCAGTCTACCAAATAGAGCACTGCTACAGTCATCCCTCTCCACAAAGGAGGGGTGACTACAGACCCTGGGAACTATTGCACCATTAGCCTGATGAGTCTGATATGCAAATCTTTGGAATGCATCATCATGGACCTAATAAACAAGTATATAGGGAATCTCCAAACTCGGGACCCCACACAGTTTGGTTTTGTGAAGGATAGATCATGCCTGCTCAACTTGGTCGACTTCTTTGAGTCAGTCACCAGAGCTGTGGATGAAGGCAAGATGGTTTATACAGCCTACCTTGATCTGGCCAAGGCCTTTGATACCTTTCCCCATTCAGGAATCATAGAAAAACTCACTAAGCTAGACATCAACCCCTATATCACTAGGTGGGTTTCAAACTGGCTCATAGATAGAACCCACAGTGTGAAAGTAGCTGACTCCAAGTCAGACTGCCAACTAGTCATGAGTGGAGTCCCACAGGGTTCAGTCCTGGGTCCTCTCCTGTTTGGTATCTACTTCACTGAGGTCCAGGCCAACATGAAGGAACTCTGGCTGACAAAGTTTGCAGACGATTGCAAGTTGGGAGCTATTATTAACTCCCCAAGTGATGCTGACATCTTACAGAATGGCCTCACTGAGACAAACGACTTGTGTCCGAACCATGGCCTTAAGCTCAATGTCAAAAAATGTGTCGTCATCCCTCTTGGGAAAAACCTGGTTCCCACGAATTACCACATTGATGGTAGTCCACTGAACACAGAAGGCTTTATAAGAGATCTGGGAACACAGGTTCACAGCAACCTCTGTTTTGATCACCACATTGCCACTGTGGTCAGAAAGTCCTTCTATGTGGCACACGTCATTACTAAGGGTTTTACATCCAGGAAGAAAGAGGTCATTGTCCCCCTCTACTCTTCCCTCATTAGGCCAATCATCGAGTACAATGACCCATTTGGCATGTACCTCACTAGACACCTGCAACAACTGGAGTGGCTGCAAAAGTACCTCACAAAGAGGATCCTAGGCCTTAAACACTTGTCCTACATGGACAGACTCAAAAAGCTCCCAACTATTCTCTGTCTCATATCGCCTACTTAGAGGCGATCTGTGCTTGACTTTCAAAGCCATGTCTGACCCAGCTCTGTTAGAAATGCTACATCTAAAGAAATCCCAATCCCTCCTCACCACACACTCCAGAGACCTCAACCTCATTACCAAACTCAACAGAACATACTGGAGGGACAGGTGCATAACCCAGAGACTGCCCATGCTATGGAAAAGACTTCCCATACATGTCAAGCAGAGCACCTCGCTGACCCTCTTCAAGAGGAATCTTGCTGAGTGGATGGGAAATAGAAAATTCACCTGGGGATAACTCCAGTGGCTCTACTCGACAGAGGCACTGGGAACTAAGGTCGGGTGACATGATGCCAGGGTAATCATATGGCTAAGCTTGTAAAGGCCCCAGGGCCATTAGCCTAGTACACACCTATCACTATCAACAGGGAGCAGGTCCTGCTCGCTAAGGCCAAAAAGTACTGCTTCAGTGGGCCCCAACAATATCTCTGGTGGCCTACTAAATAGCTTAAAATTTGACCTAGCAGGACCACTTGAGGCACTCTTCAACTACAGCCTCAAAACACGTTACATGCTAGGTAAAGGGAGGGCCACAATGGTCATCCCTCTTCATAAGGGTGGACCACCAGCTGAACTGGAACTACAGACCTGCCAGTTTGACAAGTCTAATATGCAAAGCCATGGAATGAATTGTCATGGAAATACACTGGCAACCTACAGACACTGGACCAAACCCAGTTTGGCTTTGTTAAGAGAAGGTCTTGCCTACTTAACTTGGTAGACATCTTTGAAAAGGTCATCATGGCTATAGATAAGGGAAAAATGGTGTATACTGCCTACCTTGTGTTGGCCAAGGTGTTCAGTACAATACCCCACTCAGGCATTGTTGACAAACTCTCAGAACTAGGCATAAATCCCCCCATGACACACTGGATTGCCAGCTGGCTCTCAGATAGGACCTAACAAGTCAGGATCGGTGAGACCATCTTCACCAAAAGACTGGTCACCAGTGGAGTACCCCAGGGCTCTGTGTTGGGCCTACTCCTGCTTGGCATCTACTTCTCAGAAGTCAAGGCTAATGCTGAAGGCCTCTGGCTCACCAAAATTTGCAGATGACTGTAAATTGGGAGCTATCATAGATTCCCCCATGACACCAACATTCTACAAGAGGGTCTAACACAAACAAATGACTGGTGTGAAAACTAATGGTTAAAATTCAATGCAAAGAAATGCATTATAGTGCCCTATGAGAAAGTGTCCACCAAAGCTAATTATTTCATTGATAAAACACCCCTAAGAGTTGACCTGACAGTTAGGGATCTGGGTACATAAGTAGACAGTAACCTGGTGTTTGACCAACGTGTAGCCAGGATAGTCATAAAATCATTCTATGTTGCTCAACTCATAAACAAGGGTATGGCATCTAGGTCCAAGGAAGTAATAGTAACACTCTACGCAGCCCTTATCAGACCCATCATTGAGTGCAACCCTCCCCCCCCTTTGGCATGTATCTAGCCAGGCACTTGCAACAGCTGGAATGCCCTTAAAGGTTCCTCACCAGGAGAATCCAGAGTATGAAAAACCTGTCCTACACAGATCACCTTAAGGTCTTATCTCTGTACCCAAGTTTCCTACAGGTTACTGAGACACACTCTATGCCTAACATATAAGGCATCCTCACATTCAGCTCTGATGGATCCCTTGCACATCTGCAAGGCAAACGCCACCAGAAACACTAGATCCAAGGACATGAACTTTGTCTGCAACATAAATAGAACATACTAGAGGGACCAATATGTGTCTCAAAGGATCCCTGGGCTATGAAATAATCTCCCCATCTACATGAAGCAGAGTTCATCCCTGACCCTGTTCAAAAGAAATCTTGATCATTGGATGGGAAATCATAAATTCATCCCTGGCCTGGCCTCCATGACTCTGATGGATAGAGATCAACAGGAAGTAAATTAATCCCCAGCTAACATACCCACCTACACATAACCCTTGGCTACCTCCTTACTAACATACCCCACCATATAGGCGTCCAATGACTCTGGGACAAAACTGGATTCGGTTGCAAGGCTAGGCTAGTAAAGACCCTGGTGGTCGTTAGCATAGCATGAACCTATGGACATATGGAAAGGCATTAACACCATGACTGATGTGGCAGGATTCTTAAAGCACTTTCTTTAACTTGCAGTTGAATTTTTAAGTAACAAAAAGAACATCCCATAACCCTGCCATGATGTGGTAAAAGTAGCAAACTGATTGAGGAATCTACATTCCATTCTTTACCTTTGCATGTAACGTTTAGTGTTTTGTTTATTATTTTAGATTATATTATTGTTTTTGCAGTGTGCTATTTCAGGGCTTATGAGGTTTATAGAGAGTATCTAGTTATAAGTATTTAAATAAGTCTGATATTAATTTATAGATAAACACTAGGCTACCAGTCTGCAGACCATTACAATATTAGCCAATAACCAGAAGTTAGGATCAAAACCTATATCTTGCATCTGTAACATGAAGACTTTAACCATTATGCCCTCTAGAGCTGTGTTAGAAAATGAAGCATGCAAAAATAAAAAACTGTTTCAAAATTTACTCAGATTAACAACTTCACAAAATTATGTCACTAACATTCTTTACAAAGAAAATCAAGACACATCCAAGCACTGTATTCTGCAGAAAATGACACTGTTTACATTGCTTTGTGCTGTAAACAGGGTTGCCAGACATCCCTGTTCATAGGTTCATAGGTAGGTACTAGGCATTTATAAGCCTAGCCAGAATGTGTTGGCTTTCGCCGCCCCCTTAGATTAGTTCCCTGTGCCTCTGTCCAGCACAGCCACTGAAGTGATACCCGAGGTAAACTTTCTGTTTCCCATCCACTCGTCAAGATTTATTTTGAATAGTGTTAGCGAGGAGCTCTGCCTAATGTAGATTGGGATCTTGTTCCAAAGCATGGGAAGTCTCTGGGACAGGAATCTATCCCTCCAGCACGTCCTATTTATTGTTGTGGTGAGGTTTAGATAGGCTTACCATATGTCCGATTTTCCCCAGACATGTCCTCTTTTTGTGCTCCCTTCCAGGCGTCCGGGCGTTTTTTAAAACGTCTGCGATTTGTCCGGGTTTTACAATCACGACTCAGAATTCGAATCCACGCATGCGTGGAAGGTAGAAGAGCTCGCGCGAGTCGCGAGAGTGGCGAGACTGTGTTTGCGCGGGGAGAAGCAGGACTGTATGTGTCAAGGAGGGTCCGGGGAGGGGAGGACCCACAGCCACAGGTTGTCGGAGTCGGACACGGAGTGAGACTCTCACTGTGAGAGAGAAGGAGGTCGAGAGATGGCACAAATAAAGGTATGTGTGACCGCTTCTGTTCTGCCCTCTCTGCTATATGGAACACAGTGAAAATATATTTGGTACAGTTACAGTAAGTCTGTCTGCAACCCGCATTGTAATGTCACTGATTTTGCATTTTCCTTCTCACACAGTGACAGACACAAGTACTTTCAACTGCTCGATAAATGTATAGAGCATTTATAATGTCTGGCAATGCTGCAGATTCTAACTCATTTATTTTATTGTTGCTGAATTTCCACTAAAGTGTTTTTAAAACCTTTAAACTTGCTGCTCTGTTTCCAGGCCTACTTTAGTCCTGAATGCCTTAGGCTTGGCAGGTAGTGGTTACTTGTATTTCTTATTATCTGCATGCTTAACTGGACAACCCTAAAATCCACCAAGGCAGCTTCTTGTAAAGGGCATGTAAAATTGCAATGTTTTGTTATTGTTGTATAAATGCATCTCAAATATATATATATATGTATATATATATATATATATATATATATATATATATATGTATGTATATATATATATATATGTGTGTGTATATATATATATATATATATATATATATATATGTATGTATATATATATATATATATATATATATATATATGTATATATATATATATATATGTATATATATATATATATATGTGTGTGTGTGTGTGTGTACATGTATAGCTATAATAAAGAAATTCCTGAAAATCAGACTGTTCTTTATAGTGAATTAGAGAATGGGTGAAAATGTACATTGTTACCTTACTGGAAAACAAACATTCTCCAACAGGGTGTTAATGTACAGATATCACCCAGTAAAAAACAAGTACACTGCTTCTCAACAGTTTACTAAGATTCTGTAAAGCACAGACCAAAAAATAAAGCCACTATTTCTTACTATTTCTAAATGCAGATTTGCTGCTCAGTGAGAGTAAAATAAAACAAAAAATAAACAAAGAAAAAAGCAACAGATGTGTGCATGAGTATGTGCATATGTGTGGGTGAGACAGAGTGAAAGACAGAGAGAGAGAATAAGCATACATCTTCTTTACAATGCAATACCATGCATTGTCTAAATAGTAAGAATTATGAGACTCTAATGTCTGGCATTGTTGACTAACTGTAATACTCAAGGACATACCAGAAAATCAAAAATTGTATGAGGGACATAGCAAATCTAAGAGGCAAAATTGGGGACATTCTGCAAAATCGGGGACAGATAAGATGCCTGGAGGGTTACAGTGCCTTTAAAACTAGGATTTTTTTTTTTATTTTTAATTTTTATTCATTTGGTCAAAATGAGACAGCTGAGATGCATTCAGCCAAGTGTGTGTGTGTGTGTGTGTGTGTGTGTGTGTGTGTGTGTGTGTGTGTGTGTGTGTGTGTGTGTGTGTGTGTGTGTCACCGAGTTGCTGCGTGTGTTGTCATGAGTGATGTTTGTGTATGGAAACTGGACATGTGTATGAACTGGGCTTTTTAAGTGCTCATAATTTGAGCATTTTATTTTTGATCTTTGTAACAGTGACTTATTTTTGACAACCAGACACAACTATGTGGTGTTCACTAGCAAATTGTTGCAATCTACATTTCTGATTTAAACTGAAATGACCTTCTGCTACACAGTACAAGAATTTGCTTACATGATGGAAATTATTCAGCATTTTCCTTAAGCTACACCTTTGAAAAAACACAAGTTATTTGATTAAAAGTAATCACAAACTGAATCTTCACATTTACTTTATTCTTAGGAAAATCCGTTTTATTCTAATCTGTCCAACTTGACAGCTGCAGAACATTTTACAATTGGGAATCTATTTTCCTTTTCATCCTATCCTTGAAATTTATGGTTCACTCCGTGTGGATGTGGACAATGACATATTCTATTCAGTACAAGCTGCTAATACATAAATGACACCAGTTAGTTAAACAAACTTGTCAATAATAGTCTCTTTTCTTTCCAACTGTTTCACTTTTTTGTTTCACTATGATGGTGATTGGAGTGCAGCCCTATTAATAATGGCATTAGTGCGTTCTTATCTCTCTACTTTTTGTTTCATTGTGTGAGGCTGGTTGGACACAGATACATTTTTTTATTGTTATTTAACAGAAGAGGGTCTGCTGTGCAAGTTTTCAGGCCAATCAAAAATTGCCACGGAGTTACTTTACTTTAATGTGGAACTGTGATGTTCTGCATTAAAGACTAAAGACCTTTTTTTTTTTTTTTTTTGGTCTTCACCTATTGTGAAAGACCTTAAGACCTTTTGTCCCGACAAAGAATCTATTGTCCTCTTTTTCGTATAAACAAATATGCTAACCCTAGGTTTAGATCCCTAGAGAGTGTGGCTCGTGGGGATAAGGTTTTCTTTAGGTGGAGAATGTCCATCAATTCTGGGTTGGACATGGCCTTTTATGTCAGGCAGAGAAAATCCTCTGAGTAGGCGGTATGCAACCGAGTACAGCTGTAATTTCTTCAATCGAGCTGCAGAGGGCTTCTGTTTGAGGCCAGTGATCTTCTTGGTGAGGTACTTCTGTGGTCTTTCCAGCTGTTGCAGGTATCTTGTAAGGTACATCCCAAATGTGGTGTTGTACTCTATGATGGGTCGATGAGTGATGAGTAGAGGGGCACAATGACCTCTTTTGATCTGGATGCGAACCCTTTTGTGATTAGGTGGGCCACGTAGAAGGATTTTCTAACCACTTTGGCAATGTGATTATCAAAGGTGAGATTACTATCTATTTGGGTCCCCAGATCCCTTGTTACGTCTTCTGTATTTTGGAGACTACCACCTATGTGGCAGTTTGTGGGTACTTTGTTTTTTCCAAAGGGAATGACTATGCACTTTTTGGCATTTAGCTTGAGGCCATGATTTTGACACCAGGTATCAATCTCAGTGAGACCCTTTTGGAGGATGTCTGCATCAGCCGGAGAGTCAATTACAGCCCCTAGTTTGCAGTTGTCTGTGAACTTGGTCATCCTTAGTCCTCCTGTGCTTGCCTGTACCTCTGAGAAGTATATGCCGAACAGGAGGGGTCCTAGGACTGAGCCCTGGGGAACTCCACTTGTAACCAGTTTAGAGTCAGACCTAGCTCCCGCAACTCTCACCATGTGGGTTCTGTCATTGAGCCAGTTGGCAACCTATCTTGTGACGTAGGGGTTTATGTTCAGGCTGGTGAGCTTGTTTATAATACCAGAATGGGGAATGGTGTCAAAGGCCTTTGCGAGGTCTAGGTAGACTGTGTGTACCACCTTTCCCTCATCTATAGCCTTGGTAACTGTCTCAAAGAAGTCCACCAGGTTTAGGAGGCATGATCTGCCCTTAACAAAGCCGAACTGGGTAGGGTCCAGTGTTTGGAGGTTCCCAATGTCTCTGTTAATGAGTTCCATGATGATGCATTCCATAACCTTGCAGACCAAGCTAGTCAGGCTTATAGGGCGATAGTTCCCGGGGTCTGTTGTGGCTCCACCTTTGTGGAGCGGAATAACTGCTGCTGTGCACCACTCTATGGGTACCTAGCCTGTGGAGAGGCTGAGTTTGAACAGTGTGTTTAGGTGAGGGGTTAGTTCGTCTTTGAGCTCATGTAGGATGCAGCCTGGGACACCATCCAGTCCCATTGATGCTGTGTTTTTGGCTTTGGAGAGGGCTGTTTTAACCTGAGTGTCTGTGATTTCAGGGACTCTACATTCTTCTGGTATGGTTATGGGCCCTCTTGGGGGTGAGAGGGGGTGAAGTTTGCGCTGAACCTGTCTGCCAGGATGTTGGTGATATCGGTCGGTTCAGTGTATTTTGTGCCATTCTGCACTAACTCCGTGCAGATCTGAGCATTGCCACTTAGATTCTTGACATAGCTAAAGAATGCCTTGTGGTTATCTTTGGAGTCATTGGCAATTTTTCTTTCAAAGCTCACCTTGAATGATTTTATGAGGGATCGTAGTTTCGTGCTGATACTGATCAGGGATGTCTTCCCTTTTTGGGATTTTACTCTTTTCTGTACTAGTTTCCTCCTTCTATTGTATAGCTTGTTTGGGCTGTTTTATACTACATTTTAATTTCTTATACTTCAAAATGGCCATCATCAGGATGGTCATAAATGGCATGATTTTATTTTTCATAGCCTTTCTCTTTTTCCCAACAATAAATTGACATAGATTGGACTCAAACATATGGTACCGTTCCATAACTGATCATTTTACCCATTTCAATGCAGAGGGATTGTGACCACAAAAAAGTCTTCTGAGACTGTTCAACGTCTTTGAGTTACTGTTCATGGGTTCTAAAAAAGGTTTTACAGTGACACTAGAAGCAATTCAACAATGGTACAGAGGTAGCCCACTTACCTTGTGCAGAAGTCTGTGAGTACTATTCTCACACTTGGCAAATTGATTGCTGACACTGCATTGTAGCATGGGGGGGGGGGGGTGCTGAACTCCTGAGCATGTTGCCTTTCAAATGAAATGTTAGACTAAGGTCCCTTCTTCTTATATTGGTCATCCCATGACAACTGCTGAAAAGAGTAGGGGAAGTTTCCTGATGCCCTGGCTAAATTTCCCCTAATAGTATACATACAATCTTGGGTCTCCAATGAAAAGAGGCCACCTGACCAGTGGAATTAACCCAGTCAAAAAGAATAATTAAAAAAATAAATAAATAAAATGAAAGATATGAGAACTACAGCCGACAATTTTGACACTGAAATGACAAAAGCAGTTGCCTAAAGTTCAAGTAATGGACTACAAGAAAGGCATGGGAAAATAGCACATGGGACTACAAAACTGCCAAAAACTGGGATCTTACAGAGAAGACATGCATGTGTACTTTACATTAAAGCCCACATCAGCTAGTAAATGGGGAAAATCCAGCTCTGCTCAGTGTTAATTGATAAAGCAACTGCATTTGAAAGCAATTCAAAGAATGCATGGCAGGACAGCATTTGTATTGCATGCTGCATACAAAGCATTTGCTAAAGTAAAATACTGAGACATGAGTCATAGTAGAAGCATACATATGAAAGATACTAGACTAGGAACAAGGTATATTTTAAAATGTGCAGACTGCACAACATGGAAAAAGGTCATGCACTTGTCACTGGATACAATGCAGTAGTTGTGTTTATCAGACACAGCATTTATTTGTGTATGTACACAGTCTGAGACTAGAAAATGTTTTTGTATAAGATAGTGGTGGAAACTGTTAAGAGAAGTTCTCCATATGGAGACCTATGACAGGCCCACAAACTGAATTTACCAAACTCCAAATCACACTGAACAAAATCAGCTTTCAGTTTATCGACTGTTACAAGACCTCTTCCATGACTTCGGAAATCCATGTTGTATTCCTAAATTTAAATTTGAAGGTATTTGAATCCATGACTTTCTTAATGGTATTCCATTTTGCAGTACATTAGCTTAGGATGCCACAGAAGCACCCTCAGTGAAGGTGTCAGAAAACACATACTTGACGGGGAATTTAATACATTTGCACACTGATAACAAGGAAAGAAAGACAAGCTTCACAGGATTTTAACCCATCTCTGTCCTAGTGATATTTAATTTCCAGGCCATTAGTATGGGGAGCCACCAAAGCACACATACATAACATCATGGATGAACTTCCATCAATAACAACTCCATCACTTCTGGGAGACTTTATCTACCCATCATTTGACTTGAGTAACTACACCTCCAACATAGGATATGCTCAAAATTTTTAGCCCTAATAAATGCAATTTCAATGGATTCAACTGTTACTAGTCCAGCTAGAGAGCAAAATATTCTTGACCTGGTATTTACAAATGCAGTGTCAGCATGCAAAACTATATTAGTAACTCCCTCTCTGATTAAGTTGGACCATAAGCTAATTACCTTTTCCCTCAAACCTTCTGAAGCCAATTTATTGGAATTCAAAGACTTACACTGCACCAACCCCTTCAAATTATACAATGAAGTCTTGAAGTTTACTTACAACATTGCCATAGACTTTGCATCAGCAGATAGACTAGACTCAAACAACATTTGTCACTTAACTGGCTATGTCAATGTATCAAGCCTGGCTAACTCTCTCTAGAATGTGTAAAAATCTGTTAACCAGTTTACTGTGTAATTTAATTTAATCCTGACTTGTGCTCAGGATTAACTGTAACCTGTGGAACTTGTTTAACTTGCTTACTTATGTAATCTCTGTAAATAGTCTGTTTGTAATATGTAATGCTGGTATTATGTAATGCTGTATCTGCTTACCCTTGGAGCTTTTCTCCCCGGGCCTCCACTGAAAATGGACATGCATCCAGTCGGACTATCCCGGTCAACAAATGTAAAATAAAAATAAAAATAAAATAAAATAAATAGAGTCTCAGTGGAGTCTTATACCCACATAAATAACTGTACAAAATCCACACTCCTATCCAGATCCAAACAAAATGGGAAATTAAAAAATAAACCATCCTGGTGGTCCACCAACATAAATTAAATCTACAATAAAAGGAAACAATGAGTATACAGCACTTCTAAAGAACAAGTAAAGGAAAATGTTAAGATTTTCACTAAGAATTTTAGAAGGCCTATTATTATTTTTTTTTTTTATTTTATTACATTTGTTAACTGGGGAAGTCTGACTGGGCCAGAAGCCTGTTTTCAGCAGAGGCCCAGGGAGAAAAGCTCCAAAAACAGTACAATATATTCTTTGAATTATACAATAGTAGTTCAGCTTCAATTCTCGGCTGGAGAACCTTCTGTGTGGAGTCTGCATGTCCTCCCCGCGCTCGAGTGGTGTTCGAAAGACATGCGTGAATGGGCGTGCCTTTTTTGAAGGTTGGGCGTTGAGCTGGCACCTCGGCACCGTAAAAATCTACTGCCAATCATTAGCGGACCAGAGTTCTGCTGTGGCAACCCCTAACTGGGAAAAGCCGAAGGAACAACAAAGTTCAGCTTACAGAATTCTAAGACATTAGACCAACTAAAAAGTACGGTTGTGTACACTTACTATAAATGTAGATGTTCGAGTGTATTCACTTCTGCAGTACTCACAAATGGGTTATCTGGCTCGCAGTAGCCCTCAGTCGACCCGAATACCAGAGTCCTTGGTATATATAAATCTATAGTCTGTGGCTCAGGAAAAAAGGGGGAATGGAAGGTAGGAAACCAAGACTGCAACAGTGAATACACTCGAACATCTACATTTATGATAAGTATACACAACTGTACTATGTTCTTCATGTTTCACTGTTGCAGTCCTCACATATGGGTTGATTCCCAAAGCCCAATAAGAAGACAAAGCGGGGAGGAAGGATCACAGATTAAGGGTTGGTAAGGAGGCCCTGCATAACTGCAGAGGCAAAATCAGCCCTGGATTTAGAAAACAAAGGTAGATTGTAATGCTTTGTGAAAGTATGGACAGAAGACCAAGTAGCTGCTTCTAGAATGTCCTTAGTAGGCACACCTCTCAGAAAGGCTGCAGAGGTAGAGCCTGCTCTAGTAGAATGGGTCCTAATACCCTGAGGGGGAACCTTCCCATGTTGCAGGTAACAAAAGTGAATACAATGAGCAATCCATCTGGAGATGGTTTGTTTTGAAATAGCTTTACCCTGAGCACCAGGAGCAAAACTAACCAATAACTGTTCAGATTTTCGAAAGGATTTAGTCCTAAGTAAAATCTCAGCTGTCTGTGCACATCAAGAAAGTGCATAATCCTTTCCCCTTTATTTTGTGGATTGTTGAAAAATGTAGGAAAGTGAATAGACTGGTTAAGGGTTAAACTGGAAACCACCTTAGGCATAAAGGAGGGATTGGTTTTCACAGAAACCCGATCTGAGTGAAAAATACTGAAAGGTTCTACTGCAATTAAGGCTTGCAGCTCAGATACCCTTCTAGCTGAGGTAATAGCTAAAAGGAAAGCAGTCTTCCAGGATAGAAACTTCAAATCTGCAGAGGCAGCTGGTTCAAAGGGAGGCAGAGTAAGTTTTTCCAGGACAAAATTAAGATCCCAAGCAGGAGTAGGAGCTCTTCTGGGAGGTCTAATATTACTAGCTCCCCTCAGGAACTGCTTCATCAAGGGGTGAGAAAAAATATGTTGCTCAAATGAACAATGAGCCGAAATTGCTGAAGCGTGAATTTTGACAGAAGAAAAGGAAAGTCCACCATTAAGCAATCCTGCTAGGTAGTCAAGAATGAGTGAAAGAGAAGGAGGAGAAGAGTCTTCTCCTTTAGCCAGCATCCAAGAGCAAAATCTCTTCCATTTATCTGCATAGGATTTTCTTGTGCTAGGCCTCCTGGCCTCATGAAGAACTTCAACCACCTGTTGGGAAAGATTTAAAGTATTAGCCAGGCAGTTAAATGCAAAGTTTGAAGACGAGGATGAAGGAACTTTCCCCCTCCCTGAACCAACAGATCGGGTACCAGGGAAGATGCCAAGGCTGAGCCTGTGAAGGGCTGCGAAGGAGGGGATACCAATGCTGCCTGGGCCAATCTGGAGCTATTAGAATATCCTTTGGTTTTTCGTCCCTTATCTTTAGCAGCACTCTTGGAAGAAGAGACAGAGGAGGGAATGCATAAACTGAGAGATGTGTCCATGGGAAGGACAATGCATCCACCCTCCAAGCTTTGTTGTGAAACTCTCTGGTGCAGAAGGTTGGAAAGAAATGACTGATGTTAGAGGAGAAAAGATCCACTTGTGGGGTGCCCCAATGATGAATGATGTGATGGAAAATGTCCCTGTTCAGTTGCCATTTGTGAGGATCCAGAACATGTCTGCTCAAATGATCCGCCAAGGAGTTCAGCCTCCCTGGAAGATACTGGGGTATTAGATGTAAGCCCATGGATGTTGCTATGGACCAGAGTTTCATGCTTTGTCTGCACAAGGGGTAAGAGTGTGTCCCCCCCTTGCTTGTTGATGAACCACATGACTGTGGTATTGTCTGTCCTGATCAGCAGAGTCCCAGGGTAGAGTAGGTCCTTGAAAGCCAGCAAGGCCTGCTGCACTGCCATCAATTCTTTTAAGTTTATGTGCAGATGAATCTGCTGGGTGCTCCAAGTCCCATGTATGCCCCTGCCCTCCAGATGAGCTCCCCATGCAACATCTGAGGCATCTGTGGTGAGAGTCTGGCTGGCAGGCGGTGGGCGGAAAGGCAGACCCTTGTTCTGAGAACAGGCTGTCGCCCACAAGAGGAACTCCATTTGTAGACAGGGAATCAGGGGAAGAATCAAGTCTAAGTCCTGTGTGTGTTGACACCAAAGATTCTTGAGGTACCATTGAAGTTTTCTCATATGCAGCCTTGCATATGGGATCATCAAAATACATGAAGCCATGAACCCCAGTGCTTGCAGGAATTGCCTTGCAGAGAGCTGGGTCATGCTTGCCAAGTTCATGAAGTAAGCGGAAAGATCTTGCTTCTGTTGAGGGAGGAATACCATCTGGGTGGCTGTATTCAGACTCGCTCCCAGGAAAACCATCTCCCTTGAAGGAACCAACTTTGATTTCTTTTCATTGAGAGTGTAGAATGTTCTTCACGAAATCCAAATCCTTTTCTAGTTGTTCTGGGGAGTTTACTTGAATGAGACAGTCGTCCAGGTAAGGATAAATTTGAATGTTTCTCTGCCTGCAAAAGCAATGGCTGGAGCCAGGCACTTCATAAAAACTCTGGGAGCAGTAGATAAGCCAAAGGGCAATGTAGAGAATTGAAAGTGTTGCTCCCCCGCCCTGAAGCAAAGGAACTGCCTGCAACTTTCCCTTATGGGGATGTGCAGACAAGCCTCCTTGAGATCCAAAGTTACCAGCCATGAATCCTTGCCCAGCATTGGTAGTAATTGTTGAAGGGTGAACATCTTAAATTTGGGAATCACCAGAAAAGTGTTTAGAATGGGCAGATCCAGAATAGGGCATGAGGTGCCCCCTTTCTTGGGTACCAGAAAAAGAATTGAATAAAAACCTAGGCCTGGGTGATTTGCAGGAACTGACTCTATAGCCCCCATAGTCAGTAGAGAAGAAATTTGAGTTTGTACCTCTGCCTTGACAGTTCTGGGTATGTCTGGGTATCCTTGTAAAATAGGGAAAGTGTGAAAGTAAAACTTGTAACCTTGGTTTACTATATTGAGCAGCCATTTGTCGTCTGTGATGGAAGACCATACCTCTACGAACCTGGCTAACCTTCTTCCCAAAGGAAACCCAGGCACAAGAAGGCCAGAGTCATTGAGAATGTTTGCTTTGGGAAGCTGGCTTAGAACTCCCTGATTTAGCAGAAGAAGAATGCCATTGTTTAGCCCTTTGAGGGGCAGAAGCCTGCCCTCTGGAAGATCTGAAACCCCTAGGCCTAGAGCGACCCTGCTTGCCAGGATCAGGGAAAGACCAATTCTTGGAAGGATAATGCCTACTAAATCGAGGAGGCTGAACCTGAATGAAATCTTTTACAGCTTGCATAGATTTTGCCTTATCCTCCAACTTCTTTAGTACCTTCTCAGCCTTATTACCAAAAAGACTGTCCTTGTGCAAAGGAACATCCAGCAATTTAGATTTAACTGATTCAGAAAGAGGCTGCTCCCTGAGCCAAGCATGCCTTCTAATTATGGAACCAGTGGCTGCTGCTCTGCAAGAAGCCTCCAAAGTGTCAAAACCACAATGAAGTGAATGCTTATTAACTAAAGTGGCAGAATTCAGTAAGTCTTGTAAATATTTGTTCTCTGTCATGGAAGGAATATCTCCAAGTTTAGCCTTAATAGCCTCCAAATTATGCTGCTGATACTTAAGCATGTGAAAAAGACAATTCATGGATCTAATGGCAAGAGTTGCAGAGGTATAGACTTTTTTACCCCACCTGTCCAAAGTCCTAGATTTCTTATCAGAAGGCACAGGGTTTTTAGCAATAGTAGCCTTAACACCCTTGGGGCCTTGATAAATAATTTCTGGATCAGCAGTAGGGTTTTTAAAAAGGAATTTATGAGATTCAGGAACCCTGTAATACCTATCTGGTTTTCTGGGGGCAGGAGGAACAGAATTAGGAGTTAAAAAATTTTCCATGAAAACATCATCCACAACTTCCAAAACTGGAGGTATAGCCAGAGGCTTATGCTGTGGCAAATCTAGAAATTTTCTGATTCCTTTCTTAGACTGTGGAAAATCCTGACATTCCCATTTAAAATGCTCCCTAAGAGTACTCAAAGTATCCCCAAAGGAAAAATCTTCTGGAGGGGAGGCAGAAAGGATAGAGTCTTCAGCATCAGGATCTTCAAAGCCAGAAAAAAGTTGAGAATTTCCTTATTCACCAGCAGACATACTGGAAATCTCAGACTCTAAGACAGACAAAACATCAGGAGATAATTCCCTAGCCCTCTTTGAAGGGGGGGATGAGACCCCCTAATCAGGGAAAGAAGATCACCAGCCATCTTACCAACTGGGACTGAGCTACAGGAGGGGAGGCCGATGCCTGCTTGTGAGCAGGTTTGCGGCTGGAAGGTTTACTAGCAATCCGGAGGGACTCGAGAGGCCTAACAACTGCCGAAGTCTGAAGTAAGGTAGTCAGTCTGGTTCTGGTGTCATGGCGAAAAGAAGAGGCATCAGAAGCCGGTACCTGCAAAGCGGCTTCGGATCCATCTGAGGTGGCGACAGGCAGGGGATCTGAAGATGAAATAGCAGCCTGCAGCATGGAGGACTCCATAAAGGTCTCAGTAGAGGCTTGCAGCTGAAAATCTTCGGACTGCAGGGGCTGCGAAAACATCTCACTGACTACCGCTGTACTGACGACCAATTTCACTGGTGTGTCATCAGTAGATTTAACCCTAGGCCTGTCGTGGTCCTTGCCTTTGTGTTTATTGGGTATATCTGAAGTCGGGAGATCAAAAGATGCCATACCAATGAACCTAGGCCAGACAACAAAATGCTTATACAAAATCTTAGCTCTACGGCATATGGTACGGGTTAAAGGAAGCACAGAGATCGCAATTAGGGATGTTGTGCTCAAGGCCCAAACAAGTTAAGCAATAGAAATGGAAGTCACGGTGCGGAATCTGTTTTCCAAAAGCAAGACAGTTATTAACTTTATCTGACATTCGTTAAAGCAAGAAAAGATCCCCAACGGGGTACTTATCTGAAAGCGTCTTCAACTTGGTAGTCGGAAAGTGAAACGAAGGTAAACGGCAGACCGGAACTAGTGCGAATTGCATCTGCTTTGGGCTCCGTGGCAAGAAATACTGAGGAAATAGCGTCGGCTGCCTCCCTTTATACCTGATGTACTGACATCAGTTTTACAACTGGCGGCAGTCGACGTCATATACCAAGGACTCTGGTATTCAGGCCGACCGAGGGCTACCGGGAGCCGGATAACCCATATGTGAGAACTGCAACAGTGAAACACGAAGAACATCAGCTCATTAACTCAAGATGGCATCCAAAGCCAATGATAACTACAAATCATTCTTTTGTTATGTTAAAAAACTAAGAAACAACACCCAACAATGTATACAACTCATACTAAATGATGATGACAGTACAGTTTTGTACCTACCATAAATGTAGATGTTAGAGTGTATTCACTGTTGCAGTTATTACACTTGGGTTATTCTGCTGGCAGGTGACCCGCAGTCGGCCCGAGTTCCAAAGTCTTGGTCCGGCGTCGGTTGCTGTCGCCTCCTCCCTTACGTCAGTGCGCCAGGGGTATATAAGATGCAACCGACGCCATTTTCTTCAGTTTTTCTTGCCCCAGATGTCAGGTGCCCCCAAATAGATAGGCAATACATATTGCTAACAAAAACATACAGTAAATAAAAAACAATACCCTTATTTACAAGCAAATACACCACATAGGTTGTATATAAGTTGTATAGGATAGAAAGGCATAGATAAATCCCAGCAAAGTAAGTGGGGATGGAGGGTGGGTAACCTGGACTGCAACAGTGAATACACTCGAACATCTACATTTATGGTAGGTACAAAACTGTACTATGTTCATCGTGTTTCACTGTTGCAGTCATTACACTTGGGTTGAATCCCAAAACCGAGGTTGGGTGGCTGGGTCTATAAAGGATTTGGAGTGGCTTTGAGGCCCTGCAGCACTGCAGTGGCAAAGCCTGCTCTGGATTTAGAGTAAAGAGGCAAGTGGTAATGCTTGGTGAAGGTGTGCACAGAACTCCAAGTTGCAGCTTCCAAAATATCCTTGGTTGGTACTCCTCTAAGAAAGGCTGCTGAAGTGGCTGTTGCCCTGGTAGAATATGGCCTAATGTTGTTAGGCACTGTTTTTCCATGTTGTGTGTAGCAGAAACGGATACAGTGTCCTATCCACTTTGAAATATTCGGCTTTGAAATAGCCTTTCCCTGTGATCCTGCAGCATATGCTACAAACAGTTGCTCAGTTTCCCTGAAAGCTTTTGTTTTGTCCAAGTAGAAACGTAACTGCCTGTGTATGCCCAATGAGTGCAGAAGTCTCTCTCCTTTATTCTGGGGATTTGGATAAAATGCTGGCAAGTGAATAGTTTGGTTAAGAGACACACTGGATACCACCTTTGGCATAAATGTAGGGTTTGTTCTTAAAGAAACCCTGGCTTGATGAAAAATGATGAAAGTTTCCACTGCCATTAATGCCTGTAGCTATGAGACTCTTGTTCTGAGGTTATTGCCAGAAGCAGAGCAGTTTTCCATGACAAAAATTTTAAATCTGCTGAATTGGCTGGCTCAAAAGGAGGTAAAGTTAGTTTTTCCAAGACAAAGTTGAGGTCTCAAGTTGGTGTTGGTGCTCTCCGGGGCGGTCTTATGTTTTTAGCCCCTCTGAGGTTCTGTCTTAGTAATGGATGAGAGAAAATAGGTGGATCCGTGTTGTAATGAGCTGAAATGGCAGAGGCGTGGATCTTAATTGATGAAAAGGATAGTCCTTTGTCCAGCATCTCAGTTAAGTATTGTAATACAATGGTAACCCGCGGTGGTGGTGCTGCAGTAGCGTTGTCGCCTCACAGTAAGACGCTGTCCAGTTCGATTCTCAGCTAGAGCATCTTCTGCGTGGAGATATGCGTGAACGGGCGTACCTTCATTGAAGGTTGTGTGTCAGGGCTGGTAACTCGACACGTAAAAAGTAATAGGTGACTCTATCGTCAGGCACACTGACGTCCCGCTCACCAGGCTGAACAAGGAGAAGGTCACGGTGAGCTGCCTGTCGGGCACTAGGATCCGCCACATAACACAAGCACTCAGGTCACTCCAAGGCAATTACAAATATGACTCAGTCATTGTCCATGCTGGTGTGAATGACCTGAAACGTACCTCCCTGGACTACATGAAAAGAGACATAGAGGAGCTCTCTGAGCATGTAGCCCAGGCCGGTATGACCCTGACCTTGAGTAGCATCTTACCCTCACCAAGAATGATGCCACAATATGAAGACAAGATGATCAATTTCAACAACTGGCTTAAGTATTGGTGTCATTCAAAGGGGATCCAATGCCTGTCAGCCTGGGATGACATGCTCGACAAGCCATGATGCTTCGCTAGTGATGGCTTGCACCTGTCACCCCTGGGCTTTCGGATATTGGCAAAGGCTCTTGCTACCCCCATATGCCTTTTTTAGGCAAGGCTCAAAAGACAAACCCACCTCCATAGGTATCACAAGGGATAAGAAACTAAGAGTAATGCTACTCAACGCCAGAAGTCTAAACCTCAAGATGCACGCACTCGAAACTCTCCTTAGCATGGAGAACATCAATATCTGTGCAGTAACAGAAACCTGGTTCAAGGCTCCCGAGAGCACCCCAGCAGTACCAGGTTATACCTCATACCATGCTTTTCCGCCCCAAAACTTGGACCGAACCACAAAAGGAGGGGGAGTATCAATATTCGTCAAAGATACCCACACCTCCAGGTTGGTGGCACAGCACGAAGCATCAGAGACTATCCATGTGCAACTAACAGTGGGTAAAACTGCCTTCCAGTTTATAGCCTGCTACAGACCACCCTCCCAAACCCATGAACCCCACTCGGCCTTCCTGAGAACACTGGAAAATATGAAGGTCTCTCCAGACACCATTATATTGGGCGACTTCAACTACCCAAACATAGACTGGGAGCATTACTCTAGCTCCAACACCCTAGCCCAAAGGTTCCTAGAATTTATAAACTCAAATGCTATGGAACAACTTGTTACCACTCCCACAAGAGGGGAAAACATACTGGACCCAATCATCACCAACATGGGGACTCTATGCTCCAGACCAGAAGTGTATCCCTCACTGGTAAGATCAGACTATAAACTAATCTCACTGGATATTCACATCCTGACCCCACCCCCTGCCCAGAAAACCACAGTGAAAAACTTCTCTAAAGCAAATTTCACACTCCTCAAAACCAAGGTGGAATCCTTCAAAGCCCTCGGGCCTGTGGAAAATACAGCCCAGACCGCAGACTCCTTTATAAATGCATTCTATGAACACCTTCAGGAATGCATGGATCATGCAATCCCAAATAAAACCAAGACCCAATCCTCCAAAGGCAGACGTCCTGTCTGGTGGACCCCAGCCATAAACAAACTATACAATAGAAGGAGGAAGCTACTACATGATAGAGCAAAATCCCAAAAAGGGAAGGCATCTCTGATCAGTATTAGCAAAAATCTACGGGCACTCATAAAATCGTCTAAGGCCAGCTTCAAGAGACAAATTGCACAGGATACTAAGGATAATCACAAGGCTTTCTTTAGTTATGTTAGGAACCTGGGTGGGAATTCCCAGATATGCTCAGAATTAGTCCAAAATGACAAAAATACACGAACCCACAGACATTGCTAACATGCTAGCTGACAGGTTCAGCGCAAACTTCTCCCACCAAAAGGGCAAATATCTATCCCAGCAGAGTGCTGCCCCCCTGACATCTCAGATGCTCAGGTAAGAGCCGCCCTCTCCAAAGCAAAAAACACAGCATCAATGGGACCAGACGGTGTCCCGGGCTGCATCCTACATGAACTCCAAGAAGAGTTAAACCCAAACATAAAACTACTGTTCAGTCTCAGCCTTACTACAGGATATGTATCCAAAGAGTGGCGTACAGCAGCAGTGGTCCCTCTCCACAAAGGTGGTGTCTCAACGGATCCTGGAAATTATCGCCCCATAAGCCTGACTAGCTTGGTCTGCAAAGCTATGGAAAGGATCATCATGGACCTCATAAATAAAGATATTGGGGACCTACAGACACTGGATCCTACCCAGTTCAGCTTTGTTAAGGGCAAATCCTGCCTCTTAAACCTGGTCGATTTCTTTGAAACAGTCACCAAGGCCATTGACGAGGGGAAGGTGGTCCACACAGCCTACCCGGACCTCGCAAAAGCCCTCAATACAATACCACACTTGGGCATTATAGATAAGCTCACCAGCTTAAATATAAACCCCTATGTCACTAGATGGGTTGCAAACTGGCTCAAGGACAGAACCCACATGGTTAGAATTGCTGGAGCCATGTCAGACTCCAAACCAGTTACAAGTGGCGTCCCACAAGGCTCAGTCCTGGGACCTCTCTTGTTCGGTATATATTTCTCGGAGGTACAGGCCAACACGGAAGAACTGTGGCTGACCAAGTTCGCAGATGACTGCAAACTGGGCCATAATCAACTCTCCAGTCGACACAAGCATCCTCCAAAAGGGCCTCATAGAAACAGACAACTGGTGCCAGAGCCATGGCCTCAAGCTAAACGCCAAAAGTGTATAGTCATCCCCTGTGGCAAAACAAAGTGCCCACAAATTACCACATAGGTGGTAATCCATTAAGTACAGAAGAAGTAATTAGGGACCTGGGGACCCAAGTTGATAGCAATCTCTCATTTGACAACCACGTGGCCAAAGTGGTTAGAAAAACATTTTATATAGCCCACCTAATCATGAAGGGATTCACATCTAGATCAGGGGAGGTCATCGTGCCTCTTTACTCATCCCTCATCAGGCCCATAATTGAGTACAATGCCCCTTTTGGGATGTACCTTACCAGACACCTGCAGCAACTGGAAAGACCCCAAAAGTACCTCACCAAGAGGATCAAAGGGCTCAAACAGATGCCATATGCTGCCCGGTTAAAGAAACTCCAGCTCTACTCAGTGGCATACCGCCTGCTCAGAGGCGATCTGTGCCTGATGTATAAAGCCATGTCCAAACCGGAATTAATGGACATGCTGCACCTCTGAAAATCCAAATCCCATTGAGCTACATGCTTGAGAGACTTGAACCTCAGCACTGAAATAAATAGGACATGCTGGAGGGACAGATTCATAACCCAGAGGCTCCCTTCACTCTGGAATAAAATCCCAGTCCAGGTTAGGCAGAGTCCCTCATTGACTCTCTTCAAGAGGAATCTTGATGAGTGGATGGGAGATCATAGGTTTACCCCGGGTATCACTTCTGTGTCACTGTTAGACAGAGGCACAGTATACTAACCTCGAAAAAGGCATAGCAAAATTAATTTAAAATGGGTGGCGAAAGCCAAACACACTCTGGCTAGGCTTATAAATGCCCTAGGGCAGATAGCCTAGTATGAACCTATGAACCTATGTACAACCAATCATTAGCGGACCGGAGTTCCGCTGTGGTGACCCCTACCTGGGAAAAGCCGAAAGACACAAAATTTGGAACAAGAGGGTCAAAGCCTTGAGCCTGGTTCCAGGCACAGAATCTCTTCCACTTTTCTGAATAGGATTTCCTGGTGCTGTGCCTCCTGGCCTCCAAAATGACATCCATAACAACTTTAGAGAGAGGTGTTGGCTGCTTGGCTAAGTTATCTGTCATGCAGCCAGATTTAAGGTTTTGAGCTGGCTGTGTAGGATCTGATTGTTTTGTTGAGTCAGAAGATGAGGAATTTGAGGTAAAATCCATGCTGGGCCTTGAGCCAAGTTCTTTAAGATTGGGTACCAGTGCTGGTGTGGCCAGTCTAGGGCAATCAGGATCATTTTTGGTCTCTCTTGTCTGGCTTTTAGGAGTACCTTTGAAAGGAGAGGCAGTGGTAGGAAGGCATAAACTTTTAGGGTTTTCCAGCTGAATGAGAGAGCATCCACTTTCCATGCTTGTGTGTGGTAAGTCCTTGTGCAGAATTTCTGTAGTTGGCAGTTCAGAGGGGAGGCAAAAAGATCTAAGTCTGGGCACCCCGATTTTTGTGTTATCATGCTGAATACTTGTGGATTTAATTTCCACTCATGAGGATCCATGGATGTTTCT
Source organism: Protopterus annectens (assembly GCF_019279795.1). NCBI lineage: Eukaryota > Metazoa > Chordata > Ceratodontiformes > Protopteridae > Protopterus > Protopterus annectens. Next base: position 1,731,337,200 of record NC_056726.1, on the reverse strand, counting down.
GCTTAAGTCGTTTGCCAGAGTATTTTTCTTTCCTGGCAGGAATTGTGCTTGCAGATGAACTTGATAGGTCAGTGCTGTGTTCCACAAAGTCATGGCTTGTCTGCAGAGGGGATAGGAATGTGTGCCCCCTTGCTTGTTTATGTACCACATAATTGGTGTTGTCCGTCTTTAGTAATAGTTGTCCTGGATGCAGAAGGTCCTTGAAAGCTGTCAGGGCATTTTGTACAGCTAGCATCTCTTTTTGATTGATGTGAAGATGCATTTGGTCTGCAGCCCACTTGCCCTGAATACATTTTCCTGCCATGTGTGCTCCCCAGGCATAATCCGATGCATCTGTTGTTAGTGTCTGCCTGGTTGTGGGTAAAGTGAGAAGCTGTCCCTTGTTGTGGTGACATGCCTGTGCCCACCATCGAAACTCCTGTTGTAGGCAGGGAATAAGTGGTATTATTGCTTCCAAACTGTGACAGTGTTGAGTCCAAACACTTTTTAGATACCATTGTAATTTCCTCATATGCAGTCTGGCATATGGTATTAGTAGTATGCAGGACGCCATGAACCCCAAGGCCTGCAGAATTTTTCTTGCAGGGAGTTGGGTTTTTGTTGCCATCAATTGAAAGTACTGAGTCAGTTGTCTTTGCTTGTCTGGTGTGAGATAAGCCATCTGGGCAGTTGTATTTAAGCTTGCACCCAGGAATATTATCTCTTGTGAGGGCACTAGTTTTGACTTCTTTTCATTTATTGTGTACCCTAGGCCCATTAGTAATCTTTTTACAAACGCCAGATGCTTTAGTAGAATGTCCTTGCTCTCTGCTTGAATAAGGCAGTCATCCAAGTAGGGATATATTTGAATTCCTTTTTGTCTGCAAAATGCAATTACTGGTGCCAGGCATTTGGTGAATGAGCGCAGTAGATAAACCAAAGGGCAGTGCAGAGAATTGGTAATGCATTGTGCCAGCTATGAATCTGAGGTATCTTCTGCAATTTTGTCTGATTGGGACATGCAGGTATGCCTCTTTGAGGTCCAAAGTAACAAGCCAAGCCTTCTTGCCCAGCATGGGAAGAAGTTGCTGTAGTGTCAACATTTTGAATTTCGGAACATCCAGGTAAGTATTTAGAATAGATAGGTCCAGTATGGGTCTCCAAGCTTTGTCCTTTCTGGGGACCAAGAAAAGTCTTGAGTAAAATCCTTGTCCTTGTTCCTGCTGTGGTACTTTTTGAATAGCTCTCATGTCCTTGAGGACTGTAATTTGTTTTTCTGCCTCTGCCCATTGATTTTGTGGCAGGTCTGGCATTCCTTTTGGCCTTGGTAGAGTGTGAAAGTGGAACCTGTAACCTTGAGACACAATATTCAGTACCCATTTGTCTTATAGGTTCATAGGTTCATACTAGGCTATCTGCCCTGAGGCAATTATAAGCCTAGCCCGATTCTGTATGAATTACGCCACCCCTTGATTTGAGTATACTGTGCCCTTTTTAAGGTTTAGTTTACTGTGCCTCTGTCTAATAGTGACACGGGAGTAATCCCTGGGATAAACCTACGATCCCCCATCCACCTACCGAGATTCTTCTTGAAGAGATTCAGTGAGGTGCTCTGCCTCACATGAACTGGAATTCTATTCCAGAGCGAAGGGAGCCTCTGGGTTATGAACCTGTCCCTCCAGCAAGTTCTATTTATTTCTGTGCTGAGGTTCAAGTCCCTCGAGCGTGTGGCTCTAAGGGATTTAGATTTACTGAGGTGGAGCATGTCCATTAATTCTGGATTTGACATAGCTTTGTATGTCAGGCATAGATCGCCTTGAAGTAGGCGATATGCAACTGAGTAGAGCTGGAGTTTTTTTAACCGAGCAGCATATGGCATATATGGCATCTGTTTGAGACCCTTGATCCTCTTGGTGAGATACTTTTGGGTTCTTTCTAATTGCTGCAGGTGTCGGGTAAGGTACATCCCAAAAAGGGCATTGTATTCTATGATGGGCCTGATGAGGGATGAATAAAGGGGCACAATTACCTCTCTTGATCTAGATGTGAAACTCTTTGTGATGAGGTGGGCTATGTAGAAGGTCTTTCTAACCACTTGGGTGATTATATGTCAATTTTGTGAAAAAAGTGCTAGTTTTCCCCCTAAGGGAGCTGCCAATAGGTAAGTGCTTGGCATTTGAAAGGGGAAGTCATTGGGACTGCTTCCTATAAGGTTGTGACTTGTCTTCTCCTCCTTTTGGGGTTGAAGCACCCCACTGTCGTGGTCTGTAAGAGCCTTGGAGCTGAGATCTGCCTCTTGGGTGTCTGTATCTGCCTCTTTGTGGTCTGTCTGATACTGGAAAGGACCAATTTTTAGAAGGCCAATTTCTGCTAAATCTAGGTGGCTGTACCTGTAAGAAATCCTTCACTGTTTGCATAGATTTTGCCTTATCCCCCATTTTCTTTAATACCTCTTCTGCCTTAACACCAAACAAGATATCATGCTGTAAAGGAGCATCCAATAATTTTGCCTTAACATGATCAGGTAAACTATGTTCTTTTAACCAAGCATGCCTTCGAATCACAGATCCTGCAACTGCGGCTCTACAAGATGCCTCTAATGAATCAAAACCACATTGCAGAGTATGTTTTCCCACTTGTTCAGCTGCATGCAATAAATCCTGCATTTCCTTATAGTCATGACCTTCTGAGCTTGTAAGCATTTTCTGTTTTAACAGAGACATTAAATATTGTTGATATTTAAGCATGTGGAACTGGCAATTTAAAGCCCTTATTGCTAAAGTTGCAGAAGTGTAAACTTTCTTCCCCCATCTATCCAATGCTCTAGAATCCCTGTCAGAGGGAACTGGATTTTTAGCAGTGGAAGCCTTTACCCCTTTGGGACCCTGGGAAATAGTTTCTGGGTCAGCAGCAGGGCTTTTATAAAGAAATTTGTGAGAGTCAGGGACTCTATAGTACCTATCTGGCTTGACTGGTGCTGGGGGCAAAGAATCAGGGGTTAAACTGGATTCAGAGAACACATCACCCACAATATGTAACACAGGCGGAACAGCAAGGGGCCTGTGCTGAGGCAATAAAAGAAAATCTCTGAGCCTTTTCTTGGATTCTGAATAATCCTGGCTCTCCCAATGGAAATGCTCCCTCATGGTATGTAAAGTTTCCCTAAAAGAGTAATCCTCAGGAGGAGAGGCTGAAGGAATAAATTCTTCAGCATCAGAGTCCACATAGGGGGTAGAGAGTATCCCTGGTCTGAAGAGGAATCAGAGGAAATGGAAACCTGATCAGAGGAATCATAGTCTGTATCCTGCCTAGGCCTTTTATCAGGAGGGGGATGGGAACCCTTGATCAGAGTAATTAGGTCTTCGGCCATTTTGAGCATCTGTTTCTTAGGCATGGAGGACTGTCCAGGAGAATGCTGTACTTGTTTCTTTGTCTTTAATGGTGTTTTAGACTTGGTTGTTGTTTTGATGGTAAGCTGTGAAGGTCTGAAAACACCCTCAGACGCTGATGCCTGCTCAGCGGCTCTGGACCCATCTGAGGGATTCGTTTCCGTAGGCCCAATACCTTGAGTTTCCAGAGGCCTAGTTGTCTCCACGTGGGAGTCAGAGGCGGCCTGTGGCTCTGAGGTAGCGGTGTCAGGGGCTGCGAAAGTGCCTCACTGAGAACCAGCGAACCGGCGACTGGCCTAGAAGAGGCTTCGTCGTCAGTTTTGGACCTCGGATGCCTGTCCTTATCCTTGTCTTTGCATTTTTTGTGAATTCCGGTCATCGGTTGTTCCGACGGCATTGTATAATTGAACCTTCGGCCAAAGTAATGCAGAGCAAAATCAAACCGACGTTTAATAGTGCGTTTGTTAAATCTAGCACAAAACCGACAACTAGTGATGTCGTGGTCTGGGCCTAGGCATGGAATACAGTAAGAATGAAAATCCTTATGAGGTATTTGCTTCCCACAAGAAATACAATTATTAACTTTTACTGACATCGGTCTGAGGCAAGAAAAGTTTCAACGGGGTACTTAGCTTTATTGAAGACTTTGGTTCTGAAATTCGAATTCGAAAATCTCAGGAGTCGGCCGACCGGCACTTGTGAACTGCTTTTGCTTAGGGCACCACACGGCAAGAAAGACTGAAGAAAATGGTGTCGGTTGCATCTTATATACCCCTGGCGCACTGACGTCAGGGAAGAGGTGACAGCAACCGACGCCGACCAAGACTTTGGAACTTGGGCCGACTGCGGGTTGCCTGCCAGCAGGATAACCCAAGTGTAATGACTGCAACAGTGAAACACAATGAACATCTACTCAGACCTGCTGGACATTGACATTATTCTGCCAAATACATTTAGTGCAACTTTCACCCATGAGATGACTGTCCAAAGCCCTGCAATCCCTGTAGCTCTCACCCCCACCCATCCAAGACTAAGAACACTTCCTTCATAGGACCAGATAACACACAGAGCAGCCTGATAAATAATGACAAACATGACCTGATCCTGGCTACTGGCTCTGTTCCAGAAGTATGGCATATAGCACTGATGATGCCACTCCATAAAGGTGCCCCTGTTTCCAACCCTAGAAACTATAGGTTCATCAGCCTAACTAGTCTCTTTTGAAAGGCTATGGAACACATTATAACAGACTTGATAGCCATCAACATTAAACATCTCACTAGGCTACATTTGCAGCAATTTGGTTTTGAAAAACATAGATCCTATCTGATGGACCTGGTAAACTTATTAGATGGAGAGATATTCGTGAATTTGTTCAGCCTGGGCATGACTGACATAGTCCTCCTCAAGAAAGGATGTACAGTTTAAGATGGGAACTGACGAGGTGTAATGGTCACAAGACTTAGTAGCCTTGAGCTTCCTATGACTCCTGTGACTCTTACATCTAACATTGTAACTAAAGGTCATCTAAAAGACACTGAGAATGAGGTAGGTACTGCTGAAGAATCAACAGATATGCATCTCTCTGTAGTGGATCCTCATGAATGCCTTTACTTCAAGTCAGGGCAAACTGTCAAATATGTAGACAGAGAAAAGGACATTTCCCATAAAAGGAGACATCTTTGATCATGCAAGAAAGGCAAAAGATAAACACTGAAATTGGTACAAAGTGCAGTACACTGAACTCAAGGAAACCACAGGAACTTTGGTATCACCTATTATGTTAAGGGGTAAACATAACTTAATTGAACCACTAGCTGCTGGGTAAGACAACTCAAATGATGATGAAGATGTTTTGAACTACATGACGTGTGTGTGTGTGTGTGTGTGTGTGTGTGTGTGTGTGTGTGTGTGTGTGTGTGTGTGTGTGTGTGTGTGTGCATGTGTGCGCGCAATTTGCTCCTCAGAATCACTAAAATTATCTTTGAGTGCTGTTGGTCTGAAGACCCTTATTGGCCATGACCTTCCAAAAATCACAACAACAACAAGAATCTAAACAGAAGTTTAATAATTTAATATGATATGTAACTAATGTACATTGTCTACATTACAATGCATTATTTCTGTTATTTACACTGGAATGAAATTCTGTGTTCTACAATCCTTTTATCTCCTATTTTATTTTGTTTAGTAGCATACTGCTTAGAAACTTATACATCTGTTTGTCAACTATATCTCTTTCTTCTTATAAATTATTCCTGTTCAAATGGCACTCTGCATTGATTTTGTCTTGCCTATTTGGCTTGGGTTGCTGCTGAAAAGGGCTCTTGAACCAGCTCACTTACCTGGTTAACTAATGTTTTTAAATAAATAAAAAGTACAACATGTGTACACATACAGTATGCAGATTATGAAAACTGTTGTAAATACATGGCAGGGATATGCATAATAAATTATATATATACATATATATCTATCTATATATATATATATATATATATATATATATATATATATATATATATATATATATATACACATCAGGAACCAATAAAAGGTATAGCTTTCTAAAGGTCTAAGATATATACCAGTTACAGTGATCACAAGCAGAAGGTATTATTGACAGGCACTAGAAGTAGAAAACTTATAAACCAGCACAACTTCTAAACCAAGCATATGTCACTTACAGTTTGCAGTTACAAAGCTGAGGAATAAAGCTAAAATGTCTTGTCAAGTGACAACATTTATAAGACCTCTTTGAAATATCAAAAATATAAACTGAAAGTAAAACTAAGAGGTCACACCATGTAAAGTTTTACATACCCTAAAAACTTTACTCAGAGTAAATCAGCAAATGGCTAGACTTCATGAACTTGGCATTTAACTTAGAAGCACATGAACTCATAGGTTCATAGGTTCATAGGTAAGTACAAGGCTATCTGACCAAGCATTTATAAGCCTAGCCAGAGTGTGTTGGCTTTCGCCACCCCCTTAGATTAGTTCCCTGTGCCTCTGACCAGCAGAGCCATTAGTTCCCTGCGTCTCTGTCCAGCAGAGCCACTGCAGTGATCCTTGGGGTAAATTTTCTGTTTCCCATCCACCCGTCAAGGTTTGTCTTCAAGAGTGCTAGTGAGGGGCTCTGCCTGATCTATACTGGAATCTTGTTCCAGAGCATGGGGAGTCTCTGGGTCAGGAATCTATCCCTCCAGCAAGTCCTATTTATCGTTGTGGTAAGGTTTATATCCCTAGATCATGTGGCTCTCAGGGATTTGTTTTTTTTTAGGTGGAGCATATCCATCAATTCTGGGTTGGACATGGCCTTGTATGTCAAGCAGAGATCACCTCTGCTCGCAACCGAGTACAGCTGGAGTTTCTTTCGTCGGGCTTCATAGGTCATCTGTTTGAGGCCAGTAATCCTCTTGGTGAGGTACTTTTGTGGTCTTTCCAGCTGTTGCAGGTGTCTTGTAAGGTACATCCCAAATGGGGCGTTGTATTCTATAATGGGTCTAATAAGTGATGAGTAGAGAGGCACAATAGCCTCCTTTGTTCTGGATGAGAACCCTTTTGAGATTAGGTGGGCCACATAAAAGGATTTTCTAACCACCTTGGCAATATGATTATCAAATTAGAGATTGCTATCTACTTGGGTCCCCAGATCCCTTATTACTTTTTCTGTATTTAGGGGACTACCACCTATGCGTTAGTTCATGGGTACTTTGTTTTTTTCCAAAGGGGATGACTATGTACTTTTTGGCATTCAGCTTGAGGCCATGATTTTGACACCAGGTATCCGTCTCAGAGAGAACCTTCTGGAGGGTGTCTGTATCAGCCAGAGAATCAATTATGGCCCCTAGTTTGCAGTTGTCTGTGAACTTGGTCAGCCAAAGTCCTCCTGTGCTTGCCTGTACCTCTGAGAAGTATATACCGAACAGGAGGGGTCCTAGGACTGAGCCCTGGAGGATGCCACTTGTAACCAGTTTAGAGTCAGACCTAGAGTCTGCAACTCTCACCGTGTGCATTTTGTCCGTGAGCCAATTTGCAACCCATCTTGTGGCATAGGGGTTGATGTTCAGGTTTGTGAGTTTGTATATAATACCACAATGGGGAATGGTGTCAAAAGCCTTTGCGAGGTCTAGGTAGGCTGTATGGACCTCCTTACCCTCATCTAATGCCTTGGTAACTGTCTCAAAGAAGTCCACTAGGTTTAGGAGGCATGGTCTGCCCTTAACAAAGCCAAACTGGGTGGGGTCCAAAGTTTGGAGGTTCCCAATGTCTCTGTTAATGAGTTCCATGATGATGCGCTCCATAGCCTTGCAGACCAGGCTAGTCAGGCTTATAGAGCGATAGTTCCCGGGGTCCGTTGTGGTGCCACCTTTGTGGAGTGAGATAACTGTTGCTGTGCAACACTCTGTGGGTATGTAGCCTGTAGAGAGGCTGAGTTTGAACAGTGTGTTTAGGTGAGGGGTTAGTTCATTTTGGAGGTCTTGTAAGACACAGCCTGGGACACCGTCTGGTCCCATTGAGGCTGTGTTTTTGGCTTTGGATAGGGCTGTTTTAACCTGTGTGTCGGTGATTGCTGGGGCCTTACATTCTTCTGGTATGGTTATGGGCCCTTTAGGGAGTGAGAGGGGTGTGAAGTTTGCACTGAACCTGTCTGCCAAAATGTTGGCAATATCAGTCGGTTCAGTGTATTTTGTGCCACTCTGCACCAACTCAGAGAAGATCTGAGAGTTTCCACTTAGGTTCTTGACATAGCTAAAGAACGCTTTGTGGTTATCTTTGGAGTCCTTGGCAAGTTTTCTTTTGAAGCTAGCCTTGGATGATTTAATGAGGGATTGTAGTTTCTTGCTGATACTGATCAGGGATGTCTTTCCTTCTAGGGATTTTGCTTTTATCTGTACTAGTTTCCGCCTTCTGTTGTAGAGACTGTTTATGGCAGGGGTCCACCAGACTGGTTTCCTTTTCTTGGAGAAGTGAGTCTTGGTTTTACTTGGGATAGCATGATCCATGCATTCCTGCAGATGATCATAGAGTGGCTTTGTACAGGTTTCAGCAGCTTGGACAACATTGTCCATTGGTGTGGGGGCTGTGAACCTTTCCACCTCAGTCTTAAGCAACGTGAAGTTTGCTTTTGAAAAGTTTTTCATGGTGGTTTCCTTGACTGGGGTTGGGGGCGGACTGTGAATATCCAGAGTGATTAGTCTATGGTTTGATCTAACCAGTGAGGGGTTGATGTCAGGTGTGGAACACCGGTCGCCCATGTTGATGATGACCAGGTCCAATATGTTGTTCCCTCTGGTGGGGGTGTTGACTAGTTGATCCAGGGCATTCGAGTTTATAAATTCTAGGAAGCGTTGGGCAAGGGAGTTAGTACTTGAGTAGTTCTCCCAGTTAATGTTTGGGTAGTTGAAACCACCCAGTATTAGGGTGTTTGGTAGGACCTTCATATTTCCCAGTGTCTCCAGAAATGTGGAATGGGGGTCCTGGGTCATGGTGGGTGATCTGTAGCAAGCTACAATTTGGATTGCAGTTTTGCCCATTGTTATTTGCACTTGGATGATCTCTGATGCATTGTGCTGTGCCACTAACCTGCAGGTGTGAGTATTCTTGATGAATATGGATACACCCCTGACTTTTGTGTTTCGGTCCGGGTTCTGTGGCCGAAAAATATGGTATGAGTTATAGCCTGGTAGTGCTGGGGTGCTCTCTGGAGCTTTAAACCAGGTTTCTGTTACTGCACAGATATCGATGTTCTCCATACTGAGGAGTGCCTCGAGTATGTGCATTTTGAGGTTTAGACTTCTGGCATTGAGTAGCATTACCCTCAATTTTTGGTTACTTGTGCTACTTACGGTGGTGGGTTTGTCTTTTGAGCCTTGCCTGAAAAAGGCACTATGGGGGTGGCAAGAGCCTTTGCCAGTATTCTAAAGCCTAAGGGTGACAGGTGCAAGCCATCTCTATGTGAGACTGGTGGTGTGTTGCAAGTATTACCCTTCTCTTCTTGACAGTCAGTTACAGTCTGGGGTTGAGAGAGCTTTGCCTCCAGTCTGGCTGTATAATTGCATCTCTCTCATATATTAGAGTTTGGTGGTAGGAGGAGAGGGTTGTCTGTGTACATGAGGCAGTTGTAACATTGCCTCAAAATGCCCAGATTCACCAGTTGGACTGGAGAGTAAACAGAAACTGCCCTTTGGACATGCCTGAATAGGTAGAGTGAGCTGTTTTTATGACTGACTGGTGTGGACGAATAGAGAGCCTTGTCCTTCTGGACAGTATAAGGGGGAGTAGTGCTAGGGGTATTTAGTGCTTGTTATGAGTTTTAAGCAAGTGCTGGGCTGTAAAATGAATGGTTTGTGTGCTAAAGTTGAAGGTTTGTCTAGTTCCAAGGGAAAAACTGAAGAGTAGACTTTGTGGAGTCGGGAATAGTTTAACCCTAGCTAACCGGCACTGCCCGGCTCGCAAAACCGCGCAAATGCAGTTTTTATATCAGAAAGATTAAAGAGATAGAAATTAGCCTAAAATGGCCAATAAAACTACAGTTTCTGAGCAGAAACCACTCCTCCAAGGGCAGGAAGGCTGTTCAGAGCTCCCCACTCTCACTGGTGAACAAAGAAACTTCCTTTTTGCCCAAGTAAGGTAATGGATGTTCATTGAGATTAGAAAGCAACCTGGAAAAGCTTTGTTAGCATATGGATTTTATCAGAATGTCCAGATTTGTGCCTCATGTTTTTGGTCTGTTTTTCATAAAAATGTGGTTTTCTGGCAAATTAGTGGCAAATCATTAAATATTGAAGTTGGGAAATAATGACAGACATTTGAGTTTCAGATTTCATAAGCTTCAGTGAACTCATTCTAATGTGAAACTTGTTTTCCTATTAACTTTCTAAGTTTGTAAGAGCAATATTTAAAAAGTGTCCCTATTTTTGGGCCTTTGTCCCACCCACTCTTATTCAGGGCTTTGTCCAGATTTCTTGCTCTAAGAGGTTGAGAGATTTGTTTGTTAGTCACAAAGGGTTGGGAGGATGGCCTAATGCTTAAGGTGTTTGCCTTACAAACACAAGGTACAGGGTTTGAATCCCACAGGGGATAATTGGCTAGGCTTAAAATGGCTCGCAAGGGCAGTTAGCCTAGTACTAATCTATAAACCTATATTTGGATGTAGCTATGGTAGAAATTAAACCATATGTATTAAGTCAACTTTCACAGTGTAGCTAGGGCAGAAGTTATAATCCTCGGACTATATACATTTTCTTGTGGGGGGGAGGGGCCGAATTATCTTTTGAAATGTACATTCAGCCTCCCCACAATCGTATTTCTCAACTGTCTTGATTTTCTCAGAATGTCCAGATTTTTGTCTGATCTTTTTTATATGTTCCTCATATAATTTGTGGTTTTCTAACAAATCGCTGAAGACTGAAGTCAATAAATAATGACAGACATTTGAGATTCAAACTAAACTTCCCATCCTTCAAATAATGCGTGCTAAAGTAAAGACTGTTCTTGTAGTAGCTTTCTAAGTTTATATTAGCAATATTTAAAAACTGTCCCTATTTTGTGCCTTTGTACCCCCATTATTTTTGGCTTTGTCCAGATTTCTTGTACTAAGAGGTTAAGAGGTATGCTCACAATGCAAAATGTGAGAGGACATTGTGGAAGCTAAACAGGTGCATTTTGATAGACAGCTACTTCACTTTAGTGGCACAGCAACAATAAAGACAACATGTGTAGTACAGGTGGAAAGTCAAAGCTGGATCTTTTTGTCTTCCACTGCCTTAATGGATAAGGATAGATGACTGGGATGAATGCCTTCCATGCTGATAACTTCATTTGGGAAAGCTGAAAAGACTATCCAACCTGTGGGATACCCAATATAAAAATGTTTTTAGACTGGTTAGCAGAGGAAGGTAGTTTTTTTTAATTGGCATGGAACTTGTGTCTTTTGGTGATTTCCTATATATGCAATACAGAAACTACGGTATAAACCTTCACCTTTCCCTACAGATACTACTAACTAATATGGTCATCTAGTATGAGGACTCACTCACGGACACAGTGGTTGCTGTCAAAGCAGACCTCATGTAATCGTCAACATTTGCAATCTGACTTCTGGAAAAAATCATGCAGCTATATGGAACAAGTGATTCTAAAAATCAAAACCATGGGGTAGGGGTAGGGGTAGATGCTTAGTGAACTTGATGACCTGGAATTTATTACTGACCCAGCAAGTGGGACATGCCATGAGGGAGGATGGTAGTGAGTGACCAATGCCACCTTACTTACCCTGGATAGAGAATGGTCCACCTCAGTGCAGTGCCATCACTTCCTGGGAAAAGAGGTCCATGGCATGCAGTATACAGGCTGGCAACATGCAGCCTTCATTGCACACATGCAGACGTTTGCATGCACATGGGGAAAGGCATAAGTGGTCTTTGTGTCTGCAAGTGCATGCTTTAGCTACCAAGGAAAGGGTTAGGTCATAACAAAAATAAAAAAATAAAAAATGTCTGCCTGAACTGTCTTCCCCGACAACAGGCTCTTACTACAATATTTAGAGGAACAAACATCATGAAGTGAAGGCTTTAGGATCAGCTGGTATGGGAGCATAAAAAACACCTGAAATTTACATTGAACAGCATCACCACAGTCTGGGGTCAGCAACAAAGAATCCGTTTTGCAGACTGTGTAACAAAGAAGAAAAAAGGAGGTTCATCTCTTCTGCTGAAACACCTCAGACTGTAGGAAAGGAGTGGCACTTAGATAAAAAAGAGGAGATTTAATATGCTTAACTCTACATTTTTCTGTGTGTGTTTTTTTATTTGAGTGTGTGTGTGTGTGTGTGTGTGTGTGTGTGTGTGTGTGTGTGTGTGTGTGTGCCTGTGTGCGTGTGTGTGCACGCCTTAAGCATAGGCCAACTCAGTGGCTGCCTAGGGCACTGCTCTAGCAGGGGTGCTTTTCCAGTAATGTGGAAGGTGTAGGTAGGCCAGGATGGGGGCACTGGGTGGAGTGGGGGGTGCCATGGAGTCCTTTTGTCTAGGGCACCAGTTGACCAAAGGCCGGTCCTGTGTGCCCACACTTGTGCATTCATCTGTGCATGTACAGTCCTGACTCTTTAGCATGTTTTTCTTTACTCTGTTTGAGTTAATGGCTCTTCTGGAAGGGAGGGGAAGGCAAGAGAATGATTTGTCTGCAGACTGCTTTCTACCTAGTTTAATTTAATTTTATAGATTGCAATTTACAGCAAAGGGTAAAGCTTCTTCATCCCTAAGTGTTTCTGCTCATGACATTTACCTTCCTCTGTGTGCTTTTGTGTGGGAGAGTGTGTGTGTGTGTGTGTGTGTGTGTGTGTGTGTGTGTGTGTGTGTGTGTGTGTGTGTGTGTGTGTGCGTGTGTGTGTTTAACATGCAAAATCTCCCTGATGCTACTTAATCATATTGGCAATATTACTTAAAACACAGCATAAGTGAGAAAGATGTTACACTCTAATCACAGAGAAGTCAGCCTCCATTTTGACCAATGGTGATACCAGTGCTGAGGGGCAAAGCATGTAAGACAATGATGGTACACTGTGACACTGTGATGGTACAGTTTTATACAACTATCCTTTTTCTGTATAAACATTTATTTTTATTTGTATAGCTATCTCCGTATCAGCTATTTAGCTATATCTGTATCTATTTATTTCTATCTATACTGATAGATTGATATATAAAAATATACAGATAGATTAATACATAGATATAGATATGAGAATGGATCTCTCTTTTTCAGACATAACCCAGGCCATAGGTGCCCATGAATCATTCAATCCAGCATAAATTATGTTTTCAGTACCTACTGAAATTTCAAATTATACATAAATATCAGGACAGTGTGCACAAATTTAGATTTTAAAATACTGTACTGCAAAATAGTATAGTTTTATGGGAAATTACACCCTAAAACTCCAAAAATATAGTTGTATCATATTTCGTTATTCCGTGCTATATTAATGTGTCATTAGCTTTGATTTCCTATACTTCAAAATGGCCAACTACTACCTGTTATAGCTGACATGATTTTTGTTTTTCAGTCTTTTTTCCCCACATTTCAGTTTGTGTACCCTTTATTGGACTTATCTTGGATATAATAAAGAAGTTTATTTGGAATCATTTTTATATAGTGACAGTGCTGAAGGTTAATGGTTTCTCAATCTGTGGAAGCTGTGAGTTTTCCATTTTTCACTTGAGTGCTCCAGATTTGTGACAACTGAAGGCTGACACAAAAATTTTCCTTCAAAACAGGATTTTGCTAAGAAGTCAAATCTGTAGTTTTTAAACAATTGTAAGACCTCCACCCATAGTCTTCCTTAGGTGTCAAACTTGTCAGTTTGGTCTAACAGCTCTATTTAAACATTTCTGGCTGACAGTTGCCACTTCAATGACATAGAAAGGCATACAATATTTATTTTAATTTATTTCAAACTGCCCATAACTTATTACACAGATAAAAGCAGCACCACTTCATGGGACACAAATAAAGTTGTTACATTTTATCAATGTTGCAGTATAAGTAATTCCTGTTCTTCACATAAACATTCATCCAAAACTGTACTTTTAGGAAATGCGTTTTGTGTCCACATTACCCAACCTCAGCAAGACAGTCTCAGGATGTAAAACTCTGGGTGGTGACAAACACTAAGAACTACAGGAAATGGTATGTCTGGTCTAGGTCATACATACTGAGACAGATTACTTTCTGAAATAACATGATGTGTATACAGGCAAAAATGGTGGGGCCTTCACAATCTATGGCAGAAAAAATGGACGTGAATAAACTGGAAGGAAGTGAAAGGCTTCTGGTCATTAAAACTGAATCCAGGTGATATTACAATGTCTGTACTTTGTTTAATGAGTGCCTGACAAATATTCTAGTGTTGGATTATAGTAGAAGTGAATACATTTATTTGCAGAAGTAAAGAAATATGTTTGCTGTAGTTTATGCTCAACGTTCAGTGTTAATAGGCTTCCTATTGAAAATTAATCACTTGAAATGCTGAGTGCTGACACACTGAAAAAAAACAACAGCAGAAATGCAGGAGAAGAACGACAAAGAGGGGGGTTCTAGCCCCAACACCCTTGAGCTTACATATATATATATATATTTACATATATATATATATATATATATATATATATATATATATATATATATATATATATATATATATATACATACATTAACTCTGAGATAACCATACCTTGGAGAAAAGGAAACTTTCTAGGAAATGGCCATCTCTTACATAGTATATGTAATTCCATTTTTTGGCAATTCTGTTTCTGTGTTTTGGGATTCACTCTAGTGGATACCGACATTTAAAATGGTTACTATGTTAGTAATACAAAATTAAAGCCTTGAAAGAGACTTTATTAGAGTTTGCCTATTGTTAGTGGATATGTAAAAACCTTACTTCTAAAATAATTACTGAATACTTCTTTAAATGTTTTCAAACTTTTGATCACTTTTATTTGTAATAGTAGGTCATTCCACAGAGAACCTGCTCTGCCATGGAAAGAGCTAATCCTAAGAGCAGTTCTAAAAGTTAGATAATTGATATAAAGACCAGAATTATTTGTTGCAGCATGCTTTGATCCAAACACAGTCCCGAATGTATCTGCCTGTGAAATGTTTCTTAGGCATTTATGGATTACAATCAAATCACCTCTTATTTGCCTAGTCTCCTCTGAAAACAGGCCACTAGCCTAGTGGGAATAATCCAGTCAAGAAAGGATAGATAGATAGATAGATAGATAGATAGATAGATAGATAGATAGGTAGATAGATAGATAGATAGATAGATAGATAGATAGATAGATAGATAGATAAAGTGGATAATTCAATTAATGGGGAACAGAGACAAATATATTAATATATCTCAGGTGATTAACACTGCTGATCTGCCTTGTAAACTTTTTTTTTTCGAGTCCCACCATCTGGGTTCTATTACACACGCAGACTGAAGCACTGTATTCAGTGAAGGATCTAACTATCGCCTTGTAAAGTGGGAGGAGGACTCTTTTGTCCTTTGAACTAGAGTAACATTGCCTGATGACTGTATATAAATTGTCAGAGTAAGTGAACTTGTTGTCTACAATAAAATTCATATCTCTTGGCAATCTTCATGGAAAATTAGCTTGATAACACAAGTTGTTATTTTCAGGATGAATAAACCTTTGTTTTGTTTACACTGACGCTCATAAATTTACTCTCAGGCCACAGGTATAAATTGCCCAGGGACTTCTGAATCCTTGTATGATCTTATACTGAATTAAAAAATGACCCACTTTTTTGAATCATCAGCAAACTTGCTGACCCACACTCTTTCTTCTACAGGGAAGTCAGAAATTAATATGTTGAACAAAACCAGGTTCAAAACTGAACCTTGTGGGACACCCACAGTCATGAGTGTATCCTATGAAATGTTGCCAACACTAGTTTCCAGCCAGTTGCTTATCTACTTTGTTAGACACCTGTTAATATTTATGTTGTGTAATTTACTAATTGTGGCATGATGGGAGAGAGAGAGAGAATAAAAAGCCCTTGATAAATCCAAATACATAACATCCTCTGGGTCTGATATCAATTGCTTCAAAAACATTTTGATAAAAAATGTTCAGATTAGTCATACGGGATATACCTTCTATAAATCCATGCTGATAAATACCCAGGTCTGAACTTACTTGCTCTTTCATTAACATACGCAATACTTATTCAGAGCATTTTCCAATAATGCTGGTCAAACTGATTTGTCTGTAGTTGTCAAAAGAGTTATTAGTACCACTTGTATGCATGGGAATAACAATAGCAATTATCAATGTATCAGAGATATAACCATTTCCAATGTCACCTGGAAAAGCTGGTGAATACAGACAGCTAAAAGCTGGTGAATACAGGCAGCTAGATAATTGTACATGCTTGAAAGGAACAAACCATTCAGATTATCCAGCCTAGCAGATAATACAGGATTTATTGATTTCAGTACTTCTTCAACCAAGGTAAGTGAAATAGTGGGACAGACATCAATGCACTCATAGGTGCTGAATTTGTCTGGTAAAGAGTACTTAGAAAGAGATTTTTTTAAATAGATGCTAATTGTTTCAAATTGGTTGTTATATAACATCTTTAACCACAGTAATACAGCTATCTTCAGATTTCATGTAACCAGTCCTCAGATGTTTAAAGAATATTCTTTTGTTAACCACTGCTTGTTTGTCAAGATTTACTATGTGTTTGGATGAAAGAAATATCATTTGCAGTTTAAAATGGTCCAGCTGCAGCCACAAGGAATTAAATTGCTATAAGGCAACTTAGGAGGAGACTAAAAGCTTTGGCTTCAGAAATTTAATTTATTCCTCACTGTTGGCAGAAGAGCAGAGAAGCCTGAAAATGTACAGTGTGTCACATTTCTGAATGTCACTAGGAAAAACCCTTGAAAGATTTTAGTACTTCAACAGTGGGAGAAAGAGACCCGCGGTGGTGGTGCTGCGGTAGCGTTGTCGCCTCACAGTAAGACGCTGTCCGGTTTGATTCTCAGCTAGAGCGTCCTCTGCGTGGAGACGTGCGTGAATGGGCGTACCTTCGTTGAAGGTTGTGCATCAGGGCTGGTAACTCCGCACGTAAAAATGAACTACCAATCATTAGTGGACCGGAGTTCCGCTGTGGCGACCCCTAACCGGGAAAAGCCGAACGACACAAACAAACAAACAAAACAGTGGGAGAAAGACCAAATAATAGCAACTCAAGAAGCTCAGGAATTACTGTGAACTAGAAAACATTTGCCATGTATGTATCGTTTGTTCCTTACAATGACAGATAGACAAATATATTTATTACAGATGCTGATGCTACTGAGCTACAGAATCAAGTTAAAGACTGTTAATTTGGTGAGTCAAAGGATTCATTAATATGAGAAATAAGAAGCAGAACAGTCTGTTGTATGAAGAATTATCAAATACTGGACAGGCTGTTAAGGGAAATGAACATAACCTTAGCAAAAGCAGTGAAAACAGAGCAAGTGAAGTTCTAAGTACACAAAGAAATTACACAAAGAAATTGAAGTATGTTAAAATAAAATGTGAGTCAAACAAAAAGGTGAAAATGAGAAATACAGAGAGAGTGTCTTAAAATCTTTATGGTGATGAGAATTAGAGCCTAGAGTTGCACAGAGGGGAAGACACACTTAAAATTCAAGTCTCGCTTGATTATGTTTGGCTATACGTATGAGATGAAAACGTATCCTGAATTTATTCAACTTTGTAGAGGCTGTAGAATAAATAATCATTTTGCAAAGATTACTTAGAGGGAAAACAAGTAAGTCCGAAAGAATCAGCATGCTGCTGAACAAAAACATGAAAATCAGTTAATTGTTGACACCACAAAATTAAAGGCCATCATGGAGAGCCATGAAATGCATCTAAAACAGTAAGACAATATTGCACATCTGACTGTTGGCATGAACCACTGACAAGAGTTCCAAAATGTATCTATATATGGCATTATTTTTCACAGACATTTTAAACCTACAATTAAATCAGTATAACTTTCAATAGTATCATTGCTCTGGCCCCATACAGTACTCAGGATGTTTCTGTGACAGTATGGCTGTTTCTGAATATCTTTAGGAACATACTTTCTCTTTATTTTTACATTTTGAATTTTGTATCATTCCAAGTTTCTTATCATCCAAATTACCCTAAATATTAAGATCATACATTTAGTTAAAGACAGTTATGTCCTGAGTACTGCATTTCCTTCTCCACAAATATTTTCCTGTCTGCAAAATGATCGCTGTGCTGCCACATGTAAGAAACTTGACTCAACAGCTGTCTTTCCCTTTTGTGGCATTTCTATGCTATTCGTCTTCCTTAATAATCTACCTTACCAACTTGTCTTTTATTTTTCTAAACTACACTTCATTGGATTGGGAAAGTCCCCCATCCAGGATGTGGAAAAGGAGGAGAGGGGGGAGGAAGCAAGGAAAGGAGGAGGGTGGTGGGTAGAATTTGAGAGATAATTAGTACTGCATGCTTGCTTCTTGAGAGAAGGAAGAATATTCCTGTCCTTCACCAGCCTTGTTTCCTTCCTTTGCCCTTGCCTCTGTGACATCTTCAGGTCTGTTTCTTTTCAAAAGTCTTTCTTTATTTGAATGGATCCATTTTGGATTGTTCCTGTAAAACAGACATCACTTAGTAGACAGTTCCTACTAAACCTGAGGATGGAGGGTGAAACGACTACTTATCAGTTTATATGACCCTTTCCTTCCATTTTTTTAAAGATTTTCTGTGAAGGAGAACCAAACAATAAATTCTTGTCTAAGGGGTCTCCATTGCTATCCCCTGATGTCATCTAATAGAGAATATGCCTCAGGCAGGCAGTTCTCTTAAGACTTACTCCAGCCACATGACACCCATATTTTACAACATGGTTCTTCACTTTACACTCTCTTTTGATAAGTCTAGAAATTATACATTTAATAGCTTTATCCTGGATTTTTGAATCAATCGCCTGTAATTTACTAAGGATGCTCCTTGATATTTGATTACATGGGTCTTGTAATTTATTGTTATAAAGACTAGTTTTCCTACTGAATTATAAACAGTTTTTCCAAATCTATCTAAGACCTGCACTCCTTATTGTTAGAGAGAATACTGAGCCCTGTAACCATCTATGACCTCCTGGTAGCATTCATGTAGACTACTACATGGTTCTTGTACAAACATTTATAAAATCCATATGCCTTTTAAAATCTGTAAGCATTTTAGGTGCTGGGGGCTGAAAGACTGGCTTTAAGGAGGACAACTCAAAGTCATTCTCAGAGACTTGAATAATCACTGCTACATACATCACTGGGCCTTACTCATCAGTACCAAGGTGGTCCAAGTACCTTTTATGAGATTCTAAGATCTCCTTGGAGGCCTACTTGAATGACTTCCTTATTTGGTTAAATATCTCTGTGAAGGAAACATCTATGCTGTAGCCACAGGGGACAGAAAATCTGCATGGAGCACAGCATTCTATCTCTCTCTCTCTCTCTCTGTTTTTTGGAACAGCAGCAACGTAGAATTATGGGCCATCTGTGAACAGTATCCTACATAGGGACAAAATGTTCCTGGTCAAACTGACAACAACTAAAGGTTGTACAATGGTAGGGCAGGCGTATGACCCCTGCTGACAGTCTTCTGAAATTAATAGCATGGCATGTGATGATCTGTTGTTGAGGAGGGAAACCAGGGATGCTGTTAGGATATTCTGGCAGGAGTTTAATCAGCAAATGATGGATGTCTATTATGGATGGCTGAGGGTTGTCATCTGGCCTAAAGTTTTCATTCATTCATTTCACTGGAGGCCTGGACAGCAGTCTGAATTAAACTTATATTATCTTCCTCCAAAATGGTTTTGTATAGGAGGTGATACAAGATGAGCAGATCTAGGATTGGGGCAGAAAAGCCAATGTCCCCCTGGATCCAACACCTTCAGGCCTTATGTGAACTTATGGAGTCACTTTGGACAGATATTCATTAGCAATAAGAGTGTTTTATTTCTCCATTTTCATAAACTTTTTGCTTCCTTAGGAGATGCTTCCTTGTGGCTGATAAGAAGGTTCCTCTTCATTAAGGTGGTAGGTGCCTCTTGGGTTAAGGGTAACAGCTTTTTGTCCTCCAAGAAGGCCTTCAAACTTTGTGCCATGAAATGGAGCATTTCTTCTTGAAAGTCACACAGTACACATAGGTGACATTAAAACTCTTGCTTAAATAAAATAGATACTTTAAGTACTAATCTTTTGAGGGAAGTTAACTTCTACTGGTAACACTGTGCACAGTCCAAATACCAACAATTCTTATCAAACAAACCAGTTGGCCACCGTGGTGAACTTTGCCCTTTCTTCAGTGTAGCGTGACTTCAGATTTGATATATTTAAGTAGAACCTCCCACTTGGGTGGGTTTAGTTTTGGTCCGTTCAGGTTTTTTTCATGGTGGCCAAGTGGTTCCTTTCACAGGGAAAGGATTTCGGCAGTCCATGCTTTTGATTTAATGGCATTTCGGAGAAGTGGAGTCGGACAACTTGGATTCGCTGAAATGTAATTTCGGGGAGTCAACATAATGGCAGAAGGACTGTATACTGAAAGACATAATAATGTGGCAAGATTGTTGTATTGGGGATTGTGCAAACACTATGGTATTGAAGTGGCTGAAAAAATACTGGAAACATGAGTCACAAAGCATCATAGAAAATGATGTAGTTTATATCACATTGGCATCCATTATCAACAGTTCAAAAGATAGATGCTAGAAAACCGGATATGGTGGTCCATGAAAAGAAGACAAAAGTAGCATTGATTATTGAAATCACAACACCCAGTGACTACAGTGTCTTGCATACAGAGAGACACAAAGTTATAAAATATCAGGATTTACAGGCAGAAACGAGAGCAATGTGGAGGAAAGATACCCGGACAGTCCCAATACTAATAGGAACAATGGAGCTTATAAAAAAGAATCTACAATTGTATTTAGATATCTTATCAATACTTGTAACCCCATATGAATTACAGAAGGAGTCATTACTGTGCACATTTTGGGTGCTGCAAAGAGCACTTTTGGCTGATATCAAAGATTGAAACAATACAAATTTCATGAACTTTAATCATACTTTAACTTAAGAATGAGGTCCATTCCCATCATGGTATTAGAAACCCAAAAGATTTGGAGAAATTAAAAAAGGCATTACATCAGAAACTACAGACCATTCATGTATTCTCTAAAAGAAAGGCACACATATTTTAGAATACTATATTCCTTCTGTACAATGTGATGTGTTAGAAAAAAAAACATTTTGGCATACTTAGTCTTTAGTGTTTTTATTTTATTAAGTTTTAGGTCATTATAGATCTAGTTAAAAAGCATTTTGTTTCAAAATTCAAGCTGGCTATTTTTTTTTTTTTTTTGCTTAAACCTCTGATTTAAGGAGGGTTAATTTCAATAGTTCAATAGTTACATTTGGAAGGAAAGTGTGCTATATTCTAGCAGGTGGGTTATAATTTCTAAAATCCTGCTTATGCCCCTGATGGTAACCTAACAATAACTAACCTGGAAGCATAAGGATATCAAGGGAAGTTTATTCTTACTTAGTTTTAAGCTGTTTTTGAAAATGCAACAAAAGCACTTAATGCGGGATGGATTACACATGCAGCATACTTAACGATTCTCCAAGGTATTTGACTGCATTTCATATACTGGTATTACAGACTGACTGTGCAGTTTTACAGGTTAACAACTGGATGAGGGGGACATCTCTGAAGACATGAATAGCGTTGTTAATCGTCAAATGTATAACAATATGTCCAGTGGGGTCTCTCAGGACCCAGTACTTGTACCAATTCCTGTTTAGAATTTTCTTTTCAGATATAACTAAATATAAATAACCGTGGCTATTACAATATAGTAATGACTACAAAGTTTAGAATCTTATTGTCTCTAATGGGGATGAACAAAGTCAGCACCTGACAAAAAAAAGCCTCTCCCTTAATGATGGTAAACTGAATATGAAAAAATAAGATATACATTTTGGTTACAAAACTAATGGGGAGAAACTTAAGGCAGACAATTAAATAAAAGATCTAGGACTTAACTGAAGACAGAACATTAAACTTTGGCCAGTCTGTAATACACCTGATACTTCAGCTATATTTATTCATCTGATTACATAGTGCTATTGCCCCCTGCATAACTCATTGATTGTGCTCATAATCAAAGGTAATACTGCATTCTGCAACTTTAGAACAAGCCACTTAACACAGTTTGAGGAAGTTTGCAGGTTCTTAACAAAGAAAACATAACTTACTCTGATGAATGGTCTTTACTCTTTGCAGCCTACGGATTTTTCAAGGGGACTTACGCACAGCACACAAACCATGTCTGACTTTATTCTGTCTGAAAACTTGTGCATATAATGTACAACAAGCAGAGCTTATACAAACTTCTATAATGTCTTGCTATAATATACATAAATAACAAAAAAGGAACATATTTATTACACACTACTTCCCAAAGCACAGGAAGAGACTACTGTTTACAATAATGTTGTGTCTTTCGGCTTTTCCCGGTTAGGGGTCGCCACAGCGGAACTCCGGTCCGCTAATGATTGGCAGTTGATTTTTACGTGCTGAGTTGCCGGCCCTAATGCACAACCTTCAACGAAGGTAACGCCCATTCAAGCATGTCTCCACAGTAGACGCTCTAGCTGAGAATCAAACAGGACAACGTCTTGCTGTTTACAATAATATTAAGCTCATTACTGATACTATTAAAATAAGAGATAAGTATGTAGATGAAGGGAAGTGTCAAGACAGGACAATGACAATCAGGATTCCCTAAAGACCCCGCGTCTGATGCAAACTGTGTAAAGAGAATGTAAGCTCTTTACCTGACAGAATACTAACATTTAATAATTTGAATTTCAAGTCAAACATAAACTATACAGACCGTTGAACATTAAATGAAATATTCATATCTTTGAGATACAGTCAAGAATAATAAGAAAATGATTCACAAAACAAGGCACAGAACATGCCCACTTGTACTTCACGGTTGTACATGCAACACTTTCCAAAGAGATTTGAATCTTTAGCTCTCTCATACAAAATGGTCACAAAGGTATTCATTTATATTACAACAAATACCATAAATTGTTACAGTCAAGGTCCTGGAACAATTTTGCTCATATAAGTGAACTAAGTACTTGTAAGGGTGTGTGTGATTCAATGCACTGACATAAAATTACATGTCTAAATACCCTGCTGTGTAGATCAAGTCCTTATTTCTGCTTTCAGTATTCTGCACTGATTCATCATACCTACACCGTGCTCTGGACTGCACACCATAACAAGTACACAGATAACGCTGCTAAGGCAATTCATTACATAATCAACTGGTAGAACAAATTCAACTGGCATACAGACAACCTCACTTTAAGACCTCATTTACATGAAGTGTTCCGGCCAAGTCACTTTAGTAAGTGTACATTCCTCTTCTTCTTTTTTCTAGAAGGAAAAAAAAAAAAACAGAAATGCTGCCCTTGCTTAGGTCACTTGTGAGGCTACATTTGCAGTACTGTCCCCAATTTGTAACATTAAAAGCAGTGCATTTGTAAAAATTGCTGGAATCCAACCAGAAGAGTTCAACAAATCAATGTTTTCTTTAGACTAAATACAAGATGCGGAAGATTATGAACATGTTTTCTTTGATGGAATTTCTGGCAACAATGGAGGAGAGTATGAAACACGCAGCTTTCTATGTTTTACTGTGACAGGGTGTTCTGTAAAGAGCTGCAATCAATGCAGCAGAGAAAGCAGGGTACTAGAACCTGAGCCGTGGCTGACTGGTATTTTAGGGGTAGGCTGGCTGGCAGACAGACAGTGGGCATGACTTTTTTCTCCTTACCTGTGCTGCTTTTGCATTCAACATTACAATATCATGTGGTTGCACTGTGAGATGCTGGTGTTTTCATGCAAATCCACTCTGTCAGGTGACAACATATATGCTCTGGTTTTTGTATCACCTGTCCCACTTTCCAGCCTATTACACAAAGCAAGCTGATGGTCAATTAAAGATAGAATAAAGTGAAGCTGAAAGGTCTGTGTGAAGGGATTAGTGTGTCTGAACTGACAGGAGGGAAGGCTCAAGTTAATAAGTGGATCAGTGTCAGTGCAAAATAGTTCTAAACTCATTGAATGGTACTGAAAGAAGAAACAAAGCTTTGGAAGGAATGTCTAATTAGATTAGTCTCTGTAGCAAGTGACTCAAGGATAGTCGTGCTCACAACAGAGATCTTTTCCATGAAGTCATTTCATTCAATGATTCATTTACGTATTTCTACTTAGCTCCCAACTGCGACATTTTAACTTCTTTGCTTCCTTAAGACCATTTCCCAGCACATCATGAGTCACTGCTGTTTGTTTATTTATTTATTTGATAAATGAGACAGTGGGTTGATCCAAAGGACCATTTTTAGTCACAAATTGAGACATAAGCGACAAACACAATTTAATATCCATGCAGAAACACTGTTTACCATTTCTCTTATAATCCAACATAGCATTGATCAGTCCTGATAGTAACTTTCATACAGCTGCTTGTACATAACCAGCTATGGCCAAGCAACTTAGTCACTGGGCAGCAGTTACGGGCAGCACTGCACTCATTGTCATTTGCTGCACTTTAAAATATTTCTCCTTGATGCAGTGGCCATCTTGTATATTTCTTCACGTCTTTGTTTAAAAGACAGTCACCATTTTATATGAATCCTGTACCTTCTTAGCTCACAAAACCATTAAATGTTTTGAAGCAGTAACGTTTGCTCTTAGGCTACAGCTTCCCTGAACAGTGATTTCTGTAACATAGGAACTGCATTATTAGGGTAACACATATTACAGAAACAAACCCTTTTCTTTCCTTACTTTTGTAATATGCACAGAACTGGAACTCTACAGCTCCTTCCCACTTCTTCCTCTCAGCAACCCCCATATTACACCTGCTGAGACCCAGACATGCCTAGAAACAAGCCGTAAATAAGAGGACAGCAGTAGATTAACAGTCCATATGAAGTTATGCAGTATTTATTGTAGGGCATATTACTGACCATTGTCAGGAATTAGATGTGACTTGCTAGGAGCACCTTGGTGAAGTACTAAGTAGTCACTGGAAACTAAACACCTGTACAGAAACAGAACATAAATTAACAATGATATGAACAGATTTAAAGCCAAATACTATGGTCTCAGTAAGGTGACAAAGTCAGTGGAACTGTAGCATTGGAAGACATGAGATCTCATCAATGTGGGTGTGATTTGTTCCCTAGAGGTACAGCTTCTTGCACACCTCACCAGTGACACTGCCAAATACTTACAAACTACAGTGTCGCACACACACACACACACACACACACACACACACACACACACACACACACACACACACACACACACACACACACACACACACACACACACACACACACACACACACACACACACACACACACACACACACACACACACACACACACACATATACATACACATATCTATGGAGTCAAATGCCCTACTCTTCCCATTTGCTACCTTATTACATAAGACCTGCTGATATATACATATATAAACATATATATATATATATATATATATATATATATATACATACACCACAAAATCCCACTTTCGTGGAATAAACTTCCTTTGGATATAAAGTAAAGTTGCTTCCTGACCCTCTTTAAGCATATTCTGGATGAATGAATGGGCAGTTATAACTATACTCCCAATATGGCCTCTCAAGTCCTCACTGCAATGGGATGAAACAAAACATAAATCAGTCATATCAGTGTGTACCTATGGTTTGGGACATTGTAGTTAAGATACTAATGGTTCCCATGGATCAACAGCCAAGTACTAACTTATGAACAGGTCTGAGGAATGCAGGTGAAAGACAAGACCATTCAACACGTGGCTTCTATACACCTGGAATTAGACTAGAAGCAGTTAGGATGGAATGAGGCATTATCCTATAACTAGAGTGGCACTGTATGGCCTGAGACACTGTGTGAGGGGTTGTTCACTCATAAGGAGACACTGTGTGAGGGGTTGTTCACTCATAAGGAGGCACTGTGTGAGGGGTTGTTCATTCATAAGGAGACACTGTGTGAGGGGTTGTTCACTCATAAGGAGACATTGTGTGGGGTTGTTCACTCATAAGAAGACACTGTGTGAGGGGTTGTTCACTCATAAGGAGACCCTAACACAGATCAAGAAGGGAGTGAGATAAGCAGATTACCAGCAAAATCTAATGTTCAGTTTTATATGTGATATTTCAAAAAGGTTACATAAATTAGTGACAAATGATTTCATTGTATAGTTCATTTCTACTTCACACTGGGGCCAAGCTTCAGGGAAGCTATAAGTGCAAGGTTCCCAGGGCATGGTATAGTACTGTTGAGTGGAACTTATTCACCCTCACTGGCCATATGATGAGTAGCCAAGGCAGTGGTTTCAGTGCCTTCAGAGTTACTGCACCAGCTCTGGAACACACTGGCTCTCTAAATAAATCAACGTGGCTAATACTGTATCTTCAAAGCTAGTCAGCGTGAGCTTCTATAATGGAACAGGTGCCATTGTGCAGCACTTGTATAGCTCTTCTTATACACTGTAGACTGTGCTGTGCACCTACTGAGTACTCACAACGTCAGTGCGCACATCCCTCAGTGCACAGCACTAAAGTGAGACAAGATACACACAGTCTTCTCCCTTGCCTTTCTTATGTGTAGTATCAAATAAAATTGGCATAGCTGTCTTACTAGCAATCTTCTCAGGTAATTAGCACATATAAACACTGCTGACTACATACAAAACATGCACTCCCTCCATAGTACTGGTCTTGTGCATGGTAATTACTAATCCATTTATTATATCAATTATATCAATGTCACCACTTTAATCTTCTCTCAGACCTACTACACACATCAGCTTATTATCACCCCTAGCATTGCTTTCTGACAGTGCCCATTTATGATGTTTCTTATCACAAGCTAACCCTTCAGTATATTTATTCACAGCCACACTCTGCTTTAGCATTATAACCCTTTATAAAAGCGCTCACATAACCCTTAAATTACATTGCTCTGTTATCCAACTTGAATTAAATCTTACACTTTTTATGCATCATAACCTGTTCGATTAAACTACTTGTACATTGTGTTTGACTTGCTTTGTGAATTATGATCTGACATTGGCAGTTAGGACAGAGGATTAATACTCTGGGCTGTTAATGAGTTGCTTCTCATAGTTAAAGGTACAGGGTTTGATTTCTAATACCTCACTTGACCACACAGAGTTTCTGGGTTGCCCCTGAAAAGTGACATTTTTGCCCAGTAGAACTACCCTGTTAACAAATGTATAAAATAAATCCTGTTTACGTGGACATGATTTTGCTAATCTCCCCAAACAACCCATAATCAGCATACAGCTGATAGTTTTCAGTATAAGTCCTTTACACCATGTTGTGTTAAAATGAAGTAAAAGATTTTGCTGTACAATTCAAGTTAGTTTGATGGCACAGCAGTGCCTCACAGAATTTGTTTTTTCAATTGGTTCTTGGCTGGGGTGCCATCTCTGTGGAGTACAAATATCTTCTCTGTGTTTGTGTGGGTTTATGATGGATGCTCCAGTTTCCTCCCACATCTGAAAAACATACTGTAGGTGAACTGTTTTTTCTTACAATTTCCCAGAGGAGTGTGTGTGTGTGTGTGTGTGTGTGTGTGTGTGTGTGTGTGTGTGTGTGTGTGTGTGTGTGTGTGTGTGTGTGTGTGTGTGTGTGTGTGTGTGTGTGTATGTGTGTGTTTGTGTGTGTGCGCATCCTGTGATGGGGTGCCACTTTGCCCATGACTGTTTCTCTGCCTTACACCCATTTATGAAACAGGCTCTGGCCTGCTCTCCTGTGACACTGTCGTGTTTTGCAAGGGTTTTAATGCCATTATGCTCTAATCTCACACTGGACAATAAAGAGCAGCTACCACAGAACAGCAGTAATAAATTAAAAAGCTTTGAAAGCTGTAAAACACTTTTTGCTGCCACATAAAAAAGGCAGACTGAAGTAATTAAGCTGTTGAGAGATGCAGTAAACATTTGGCCAATGCTTTTTTTTTTTTGGCTGCACTAAGTATTTCACATTTTTTAAAACTGTAAAACACACTGCACTTGCACATTTTTTCTGTAACTATTAGTACATCAGAGTAGCTGAAGCTCCTTGTTTGTTTGTGTCTTTTGGCTTTTCCCGGTTAGGGGTCGCCACAGCGGAACTCCGGTTCGCTAATGATTGGCAGTAGATTTTTACATGCTGGCTTGCCGGGCCTAACGCACAACCTTCAATGAAGGAACACCCATTCACGCATGTTGACACACCGAGAATCGAATGGCCAACGTCTAACTGTGAGGCAACAACATTACCGCAGCACCACCACCGCAGTATATAATTGTGACTTGGTCGTAACCAACTAGTTATGTATTCTAGACGTGGATGTTAATATTCACCTCTCAAGCTTCGCTGTCAAAGTGAATTTTTTGGCATCCATGTCTCAAAGACATAACAAGATCATTATGATCAGAGGCCTGATCACAATTGTCTATATTACACTTGTGCTAAGGGGTTTGCTCTGGCTGTTAGTAAGTTTAAGGTAATTATACAAGGTATCAGTACTTACACACTTTGACATACATAATACGAGTCCCACATACGTTACAGACTTATCTCTGCACCACCACCACTGTTCATATCAACTTCTCCTCCCTTTAGACAAAGTGTTGTTAGTGAATTCCAGGCTGAGTATGAGTCCCATGCATGTGAAATTCTTTCTTTGTTAGTCACATTCTGAACCTATAGCAGGAACTTTTAAGACAGCCCTGATGCCTTACTTGTACAATAAGACCTACTATCAGCAAAAGAAAATATCATTTACATGTGGACTGTATTAGGGTGATTTCTTTTGATTGCTCTACTGACTGTTGCTCTTTGTACATCATTTATTGTCTATTTGACTGATGCACTTTAAACATCATTTATTGCCAGCTTGTAGCAGACTAGCACCCAATCCAGAAATGGTTTGTTGCTTTATGCTCACTGCTTTCTGGGAAAGGATAAAGTGGATATCAGAAAATGTTTTAATGGTTAATATGATTGCTTTTAATATAAAAGGCTTACACATTAATTAGTTTGCTAATAAAACTGAATTGAACTGACGCCTGAAGCAAGAAAGAGTAATAGTGACCCAACTGAAGGATACAAAAAGGTCTCTGCTGAAGCAAAGGCATAGCATACGTCCTGAGGAAAAAAGCAGAATACAAGGAGGAAAGAACGTCATCTAAGCTGTTGCATTTCAAACAGCATCTTTCTGGAGACCATAAAAGCAAAGAACTAAACTCAAGCACAGTTTACTGTGAAATACTAAATTATTTGTAACTTGTTAATGGTTATGTTTTCTTATGATTGAAGAAACAGATGCCTTCACTACTGGCAGAAGGGGCCACTATGAATTCTGTATCAAATAACAATGTCATTTTACTTAAATCAGCAATTTTCAGACACAAACAAAAATAGAATGCTGTGACATTAAGACTTTTCTGCAGGCCTGACACAGAAATTCAGGAAATGCAAAGAAGCTGGGTTTAGGTTTTTCTTCAAACTGGATCCAGTTATTTCTAGCTTGGCTAATACTTTCCAACATTGCTTTTCTGATGAGGATTCCAACTGAAATGAACCACATTCCAGGAAAAATATACATCAGACAACATACCAGTTTAAAATGAAAGAGCAGGTGGAAACTATGGCTTAAGTGAACAATTTAATTCACAGCACGTGAAGCACAGGGCTGACAACAGTAGCACAGTAAATCTAACTCGGCACAGAGAAAGCAGAACATTTCACAGGAGCACATATGCTGTAGGAGGTACTTGGCTGTCTTTAAATTGATACGTCTTTTGTATATTTACCTTCCTACTAAACAGCAGTATGACTGACATCAGTTAACAGGGGCAGATGCTTAATCGCTTGGAACTGGAAAGCAGTGGTTTTCAGACAGGTCAGACCAACAAACACATGGAAATAAGTTCACATTTTGAAAAAGAGAACAAATTCTGCAGATATTTTCAAACAATGGTAGCCAATGTAGTCTAATTCAGTAGAAACTTGATATTCAGACAGAAGTTGAGTTGTTCACTAAAGATAATGTATAATTAGAGCATCAATGACATAAGACAGAATCTATTAATACTAGGATCTATTACTTTGTGCCATTTACAAATTGCCCTATGATGCTTTAATGTGGTAGATCTACATGTACTTACCTAGCCATGTCTTCATGCTATTTTACTCCCCCCCCAAAAAAAAATGCAACAGTACAGCTACCAGAATAGAATGATTTTGCATACTCACACACCATGTATTATTATATGCACCTGACTTTCTGTGGGGAAAACGTGTTTTTACTTAAGATGACCCTGTACACAAAGCTACACAACTCTAGAAAAGTGTTTGGAAATGACTTTTAACTTCATCTGCCATCTGTCTGCATGACTGGTAATTACAGTTGCAGTGACCCAGCAAAGCTGCACACTTGTCCTTGATGTTGGAAGATCAGAACATTGTGTTTTCCAGCCTCACGCAAGAAACAAATTCATATTTCACTTTTGACACTCCTGTGCATCATGGGAGGAAGGGGCTACACTCCTCAGGTGTCTACAGTTTCTTTGGAATAACTAAAAACTTGAAATACAAACTATTATGCACCTCCCCACAAATTCCCACACAAAAGAAATCATTTAAAAGTAGAAAATCTATGTCACGTGAAACAAATTTCTACACAGTCAAAAATAAAATTATTTAAAAAGAGAAAATTGAGTAATAAGAAACGTTTACTAAACTATTGATATGTATACATTGCTACACCTTTTACAATATGAAAAAGAACTAGTCAGCAAGCATGCTTTCTTTATTGTAGACTACAAGACAAAAGCCTTCTTTTACATTAATTATTTGATACCTATTTTACAAATGCGAGCACACACGCACACACACACACACGCACACTACACAGATTTATAAGCATTTTAGAGTACTTTGCAAAAATTCATGCCACAAAAAATTCATTTACATCTAGAATGAAAATGAGAAAATTAAGAAGACAAACTACCAGCAAGAATGTTTTCTTTATTTTAGATTAAGACACTAGACACTAACCTACTTCCTTTATGTTCATTCATTCTCTGACACCCATTTTACACAGATGTGCTTATACTCATGCACACATGGACATGTGTGCACTTGCACACACACACAAGCACACAGTGCACACATCTATGAGCATTTTAGAGTATCTTGCAAAAACTCAAGCTGACATGAAGACTCCACAAAGAATCATTTACATCTAGACTGAAAATGGGAGAAGTAGCTTGTACTTGACATAAATTTAAATGGCATCTGGCATGCTAATTTTTTTTCAAACCAGAGCAAACAATATTCAGATTTAAAGCCAAAAAAATGGCATTTCATACAACCCATCTTTTTGAGAGAATGCCATACAGTAATTCTTCCAGTATTAGACTTGTGTTAAAGGTGCTAAAAGTTTACCAGAACATTCACTTCCTTGTTTCCTATACTCCATTTGAGGTTTTCTAAGAACCAGGATTTGTATTCTTCTTGTTGGTTACTGTCTGGCATCTAGCATAAATGCTTCCGAATACTGTTTATAGTTAGCTTTTACTTACTCATATCACTTGTGAGAAAACTAGTATAGAAAATCAAACACTGCCGTGTGTATATTTAACATAGTGTTGTACACCAATTTTGGTGCCAGAATCAACATTTTATCCTTAAAACAGTTACAGTGTAAGAATATATGCAATTTTTAGAATCCTGTACAGGTGGTTTAGGTGAAATTCCCAAAGAAAAAGACACCAAGGAACATATTATCAGTCATCTGTATTCCATAGGAAATCATTGCTGGTACAATTTCTAAATGTGTACCAGCAGTGACTCCCTTCTTTTGTGAGATTTCTCCCTTTTTCAAGTTGGCATGATCATTGGATTGGAATGTAAAAGTTCAGGAGTGTGGGGATATAGGAGTGCTTAACCGACTACACAAAATGCTCAAAGTTTATTTTTTTGACCCTCTGTGTTTTGGCCGTTATTTTTCATCATTTCCAGTTCTCATGATTCTGCAAGTTGTTGATACACTATAAATATATTTTTTAATTCTTTATGCTTTCATTTCTTAGTAAACTTCCATTTCAAATACAACACTGCCTTTACATGCTTAAATCCCACTACATTTCAGTGTTCCCACAATGATACAAACAAAATCAGAAAGTATCTATGAAAGAATGAAAAGTGTAATAGTGTATCTACAAATACCGCAGCTGGAAAACCATGTCCAAATCCCATTCTTCCAATTGAAAATATACTTCTCTTTTAATCTATTTAGGTAACAATTTTACACCTCCAGAAAACCGAAAGGAATAGTATTAGTAGTGTTTCTATTTCTTGTGGAATTAAAATATGCCTAGCATAGCAATTTTTTTTAGAATTTGGTAAGCAATATTAGTGCCTGTTTCCTCAAACAGCCATTTAAATAAAATTTGTATCCACTTCTACATATACAGCTCAAATAATTATTTTTGCCCTAACATAATTTCAAATCATCCAGGTCTTTAATGAAAACGCATAAGTTATTTTTTAAGAAATGTTTGTCTAATTCTATTTAGTCACTAGCTCCCTTTATTTTAATTGCATTACTTAATGTACTTAAAACACTATAAAAATTCTGAAATGACATACATTATGTCCAAATCAGCTTATTTGAAAATGTTAATACAACTCAGTTGGCTCACTTGTAATCTGCCAATGAATATTTAATACAATACATTTCATCTGCTTAATTCAAACTGTTAAGTTGCAACTTTATAATTATGAGACAAGAATAAGAATTTTATGTAGCTGTATTAACAGCCACAAGCAGAAATGAAGTACAGCTTAAAGAGTTTCTAAGTAGACCTAAATATGCCACATAACTTAATCTATTATTTACTTAAAATGAAAGTTTCTTTGGTAAGCCTGTATAAAGCTAAATATTACATACATGTAACTTTCTGCGATTTATGTTAAACTGCAGTTTATAATTAGTGTTTAGTAAAGTAGTAGTTCTCCAAATAGCCAAATTCCTACTATCCCCTTTTTATCTTACTATAAATAAATATCATTGGGCCATTGCTAAATTTTAGCCCAGTTTAAATTCTTTACCCATAACATTTTACAAAATAAAATTAAAGGGTTATGTGGCACCTTTCCAAAAACCTTATCAAGCAATATATATTAGTAGCAGCTAAACTGGAGCAATGGTGTTATGATTTATTCTGTAAAATGCAAATGTCTGTATTTTGTTTTACATTTTTATAATTGTTTATATGAGCATTTTTTTTCTAAATAATCATAGTGTCAGAATGATGCCATGGGTGGTACCAGTGAGGACTGCCTATGTCAATAAATCTTGGAAAAGCAAAATCGATGTATTTCTTTAGAAAATAATTACATATATCATGTTTACATTGCTATGACATCTCATATAATCCATGTTAATCAAAGATCAGAGAAACACAACCTGTATAGCACTACAGATGTAGAAGTGTCTGTGTATAGCAAACATATTCTATTTCCATTTTCAACTCACATTCATGGGTACACTGTTGCTTTGAGAAAAATCAGAGAGATTGCCTTCAACAACAGTACACTTAAACAAAAAACACTACAAGTGACAGTATATGTTGTAAAGAAGTCATTTCCAACTCAATTGTTGTGTCTTTCGGCTTATCCCGGTAACAAGTGGAAACGCAGGTTCATAGTTACTAGGCATTTCATCCAAAGGAGGACATACTTAGGATTGTAGCACTCCACACCCTTAAAATACAAATCTACATGCGCTGGGAGTAGAACCTATAGCTCTCTACATCAAGATGCAAGTATGCTACCTGCTGTGCTACTAAGACTGTTTTGAAATTCTACACCACACTAGTGATACCATTTGCTAAACAAAACAGTTGCACATTTTAAGCAGACTTAGCATGAGCAGTAGTAACCATCTCTTCCCTTGAAGCTCACAATTCCTTGAAAATAAATTCCACCTGCTAACTCTAAATAGGGCATTTCACTCTCTCTCACACAAACATACCTCCACCTCTGTGAAAATCTGTACAGTTGAGAGGTATGACACACACATACATCCCCCGACCTCCTTAGAAAGTGGATAGAACAATATTGTTTGCATTGGTATGCATTTTCTGAGGATATGATGTCTAAAACTCAACTTCAGTCTTCAATGATTTGCCAGAAAAAACACAAATTTATGAGAAACAATCTGAAAATATGAGGCAAAAATCTGGATTACTACTCCTCTGTGCAGATAACCTGCCTGCATTCTTCCCTTCTTTGTCTGCCCATTCAAGAGTTCCAGGTAACAGTTAAAACAGGTAACAGATAAATAATCTATAACGCTGGATAAACACTACTATACCAATATTTGGCTTACTAGTTTATAAATAAATCATTAACAAATAACTATGTCTTTTCATACTCATTAACAGATAATTAACTCTTTCCTGTTCACTCTCTGTGAATTTACTATACTATTCTTTAACTGAATGCACATTACTTAATGTTAACAGATAAAAAAATTAAATAAAAATACAGTAAAACGGGGAAGAAGATAATGTTTTATGATTTGTAAACTGCTCTTAACTTATTACATCCTAAAGAGTCTTATATGCAAAGCCATGGAATGTATCATAACTAATCTAATTAATTATGACGTCAAAAATCTTACCAGACATAATCCCTACCAGTTTGACTTTAAAGACTGCGGTGGTGGTGCTGCGGTAGTGTTGTCGCCTCACAGTAAGACGCTGTTCAGTTCGATTCTCAGCTAGAGCGTCTTCTGTGTGGAGACATGCGTGAATGGGTGTACCTTCGTTGAAGGTTGTGCGTCAGCTGGCAACTTGGTATGTAAAAATCTACTGCCAATCATTAGCGGACCGGAGTTCTGCTGTGGCGGCCACTAACCGGGAAAAGCCGAAAGACACAAACAGACCCTGGCTAATGAATCTTGCAAACATCTTTGCTAGGATTACTCAGTCTATAGATTGTGGACAAGCTGTCCACACAGAGTGCCTTCACTTTACCAAGTAATTTGATATCATACAGCATGCAAATAGAATAAGCAAGTTGAAGGAGCTCCAAATTGATGCATATGAGGTTAGGTGGATTGCCAACTGGCTTAGAGACAAGACACCCAGAATTAGAGTTGGGGTGCATCCTCTGAGAACATTAAGGTATCCAGTGGGCTTCTGCAAGGATCTGTGCTGGAAATCATGCAATTCATCATCTGCTTCTCAGATCTCCACTCATTAAATGAGGACCTTTGGTTAACAAATTTCACACATGATTGTAAGCTGGGAGCCATTGCCAAATTACCCTCTGATATAATGCACTCAGGAAAGAGCTAACACTTCTTAACAGCTGGTGCACTAAATATCAGTTCAAGTTCAACTCCAAAAAGCACAACATTGCAGCATTTACCAAGCACTCCATAACTCCAGCCTACAGCAGGGGTAAACCACCACTTAAAAATGCAAAAGGCATGAAAACATGGGCACTTAGGTAGACAGCCCCTTAGGTTTGGCCATCATGTTTCCATGGTTAGGAAATCCTTTTGCCCTGCACAGCTTATAGCAAAAGGTATTTCTACCTGATCAAAGAATTCCTCACATGTTACCAGTATGCAGACTCATAGCTAAGCAGCTGAATCCTCTGCTTCAGTTCCAAGGTTTGAAATGGAAACAGTTTTCAAAGTATCTTCCACTAAAAAAACTGTTTCAGGATCAATGAGAAGCATATTGCAAGTGGAGATATGAAAAAAAAGACAAAAACAAACAAAAAAAGAGTAAATATCAAGGAAACAGTGACCCAGCAGCATAGAAGCATACTATCTGGTGTCCCCTGTCAGTTACAATGTCCAGTAATGTGGAGGTGGAAGAAAACAGACACTCTAATCAAGCCTTTCTACATTTAATATTAAAAGAAACCACAGAAGCCACTAAGGATAAACAAGATATGAATCACCAATCTGAAGTAGTTTTGTTGAACACAGATTAATGAAGATGGAAGACTGAGCAAGGTATAAAAACCTGGGCTTCATAGGGTGTCAGAGATGCTCATATCAGGAGAATTACTTTCAGTTCATACAGCAGCAGTACTCCATGTAGACCAGTATCCCCTAGACAAGATTAACATACATAAGACACACACATCACCATGGAGGACCTGATCTGTCAATGAAAAATCTCTCATGCTGTTATTGTCTGTCTGGAAACCTTTAACTCAGGGAAGAAATACTTGTGATGAACTAGAAATTGGGCATTGTATTAAAGCTAGGTCATAGCAGGATCTTTGTAGATCATGATTTCTACCTATACAATCTTACATCACAATGTTTGTCAGTAATCTGTGCCTGTAAGGTAAGGAGCATTAGGTGTCACTTGATACAAACAGTAATTTGCAAAATGATGTTATAGTCTGGGCGAAAATCATATACTGATCAACAAGCAGCACTGCAGGCAAGTCACAGAAGCAAAATACTGATTCTCTTCACACCTTCATTGACCAAGGAAGCAGAGCACAGCAGGCAAGACGAACCCAGCCAGCAAAGGAAGCAATCATCGCAACTTGTCCCAAAAAGTAATTCTTTCTCTTTACTTGTCAACAAGTAATGAGAGAAAAAGCACAAATTATACATGAGAAGTAATTTAAGGCAAAGAATAAACAATGAACTTGAGAGTGTACCGAGGTTCGATATTGCCAGTTTGGTGCTCTCATCTTTTGTTGATAAATCTGGTACTTCTAACTTCATACAACTAGGAGACAAAGTCACAGTTATAGGATATCTTTTCCTTAACTAGCTGACTGTTGGGCAACAAAATTAGACAAGATAGTATTATCTCTCTCTCTTTCTCTCTATACACACATACACACACACACACACACACACACACACACACACACACACACACATATCTCTTAAACTCTTAAACACATATGCACACACCTATACAGCCTACTTCGACCTGGCCAAGTCTTTGATACCATTCCCCCATTTGGGTATCATTGATAAACTCACCAAACTAGACATCAATCTGTATAGCACTAGGTGGGTTGTAAATTGGCTCATGGACAGGACCCACAGAGTGAAAGTTGTGGACTCCAAGTCAGACTGTCGGACAGTCACAAGTGGAGTCCCACAGGGCTCGGTCCTGGCCCCCCTCCTGTTTGGCATCTACCTCTTAGAAGTCCAGGCCAACACAGAGGCACTCTGGCTGACCAAGTTCATTGAGGGCTGCAAGCTAGGAGTTGTTATCAACTCCCCAAGTGATGCAGACATCCTACAAAAGGGCCTCTCTGAGACCAAAGACTGGTGCTGGAACCATGGCCTTAAGCTTAATGCCAAAAGATGCTTTATCATTCCCTTTGGTAAAAACTCAGCTCCCACAAATTACCACATAGACCAGACACCTGCAACAGCTGGAGAGGCCACAAAAGTACCTCACAAAAAGGATCCAGGGCCTCAAAACCATGTCCTACATGGACAGACTCAAGAAACTTCAGCTGTTCTCAGTCTCTTATCATCTACTTAGAGGTGACCTCTGCTTGACTTACAAGGCCATGTCAGTACCCAGCCCTACTTGAAATGCTGCACCTAAAGAAATCCTGATCCCCTTATGCCACACGCTCCAGAGATCACAACCTCATTACCACAATCAACAGAACATGCTGGAGGGACAGGTTCATCTCTCAAAGGTTGCCCATAGTCTGGAATAAGCCTCCCATTCATGTCAAGCAGAGCACCTCGCTGGCCCTCTTCAAGAGAAATCTTGATGAGAGGATTGATAACAGAAAGTTTGCCCCAGGGATCACTCCTGGACAGAGACACTGTGAACTAACTTCAGGTGGCATGGTGCCAGGGCAAAGTTTTGGGGCTAGGCTTGTTAAGGCTCCAGGGCAATTAGACTAGTACACACTGAATAAACTTCTATTTATGTAAAGATTTATATAAATGCATGCATACATAGAAAAATATACAATCCATGTTTGATTAACATTAATTAAAAAAATAAAATGCTTTAAGAACTGAGAATCAACTGATGAGCTACTAGAAGCCCGGTAGTGCAAAACCACAAGGTTAGGAAAACTCCAAGTTCCACCATTGTATGTGTGTGTGGCTGTGTGTTGGGATGTGTGTGTAGCTACGTGTGCAATATTAGTGTAGTGTAGTTTGTGTGTTTCTGTGTACCATTAGTGTGTGTTCCAAGTACCTGTCCTCAGCAAGATGTACTGTATCCCAATTTAAACATTTTTTTCTTTGTTAGCAAGAAACCATCTAGCAGCAAGCACCATTTATTTATTTAGTTATTCCGTGGTGGTACGGCAGTAGCATTGTTACCTCACAGCAAGAGGTTCTCCCGTTCGATTCTTGGCTTGGCTTGGGAGTGCCTTCTGTGTGGAGTCTGCATGTCCTCCCCGCGGTTGGGTAGCGTTCGAAAGACATGCGTGCGTAAATGGGCATGCCTTCATTGAAGGTTGGGCGTCAAGCTGGCACCTCGGTGTTTTGTAAAAATCTACTGCCAATCATTAGCGGACCGGAGTTCCGCTGTGGTGACCCCTAACCGGGAAAAGCCAAAAGACAAACAACAACAACTGCGGTAGTACACTGATCACAATAAACCATCTGAAGTCACAACTCTATTAAAAATACTGACCATCTTACAAAAACCCTACACTGACCATCTTGCAAAAACCCTACATTTACTTCAAATAGTACAATTAAACTTGTGTAATAACAGGCCTTTTATTTAAAACACACCGACAGCAAAAATAAAACATATAACATTCTATGTACTTTACAGTCTCCAATGCAGAGATGACTAACAAATGCAATGCATACTCTGCAAACAATCTGACCAGGTTATACTTAGTCCTTCAGGCACTAACTGTAAAACCTGAAAAACACTCTTCTTCTACTGTTTGCAAAAATCATATTTTCTTTTGATGAAGCCAAGTATCTACCTTTTTACCAGTTCTCTAACGGACTCTATGCTAGCAGGAGTATAGACAGGTAGATGCAGCCTCTCTACTCATCCTGGAAAGGGCACAAGCCGAAGGCTTAATTTCTGTAAAATGTAATGGACCATTCACCCCTATGCTATACAGTTAATATAAATAATCACTTTAAAATAACTGATAAAAAATTGACATTTTCAAATGTGTTTGCTTTCATAAATTGAAAGCTTTCAACTCCATGTTAAATATTTTTTTAATCTGAACTTCAAAATTATGCCTTGCTGTTTCCCAGTGATGCCAGTTGCATCTTGTTCTTTCTCATCCTCATTAAGGAAAACACATATTAAGTACAATACATGAACACTCATGTTTGGCTACCAAAGCAAAAACAAGACGGCTCCTGAAAGCAGACTTAGGGATACAAGGCAGTTTCTCATATAAAGCTCGATGAAAACAAAGCTGCTAGAGAACTCTCGATTATCTCATCTCAAATGAGTCATCTGGGGCAGAACAGGTAAATAAACCAAGTCACCTGTTAAAAAAAAACATCCCATCCTCCCTTTCCGAGCTCCAGGCACCTGTAAAGCTACAGTTACATGAATAATTTTCCATGCTACTCACTTCCACATTTATCCACAGTCCGAATGCCCTCCAGAATTCAAATTAGACACAGAAGATGAAAACAGGTCGGTGCCCTTGCCTGCAGGTCTAATACCCTTACAGCAGAATTAATGGCCACTAACCCTTACAGCAGAATTAATGGCCACTAAAAATGTAGATTTCCAGATCAAGTACTTGAGAGGTGCAGTAGCTGTTGGCTCAAGGGGTGGCAAAGTTAACTATTCCAATACACAGTTGAGGTCCCATTGTGAAAGGATTACCTGTTTTGGGACCTTGAATGTAAGAATTCCACAAGGAATTGCTTTACTGATAATAGAGAATGAAGGAGGACCACAAGGTAGGCAGGTGGATACTGCAGCCATGCCACCTTCATTTATGCATAAGACAGTCCTGATTTCTACAGGTTTTTAAGGATCAAGGACACTGAAGACTGTTGAGGAACTAGGCCATCTCTCTGGCACAAAAGGAAGAATCTTTTCCATTTTCTTAGGTGGAATCTCCTTATATTTGGTTTTCTGGCTTACTTTAGGAGAGACACCACAACAATGACAGCTAAATCATCCAAGATGGCAGTCCTAAGTTCTTCCAAAAGGAAGTCTTAAGTAGCATGTTTGGCCTGTCTTCCTTTATCTTCTGTATTACACTGAGTTGAAGAGTGATGGAAGGAAAGGTATAGAGTAGCAGATCTTCTCAGCTTTGATCTCCTGGTGCAACATTTTTTTAATCTGTTGGTTTTCTGCAGAAGCAGAAAGGTCTATTTCTAGCAAACTCCACCTCTGGTCCATATCCAGAAATACACTCTATTTAATAACCATTTGAAAGGGTTTGCATCTGTTCTGCTTAACTGGTCTGGCAAGATAATCTCATAAGAAGGGATAGAATATAATCTGAGGGTCATGCCTAAATCCTAGACTAAGTACCATGCCTCCACGGCCAGTCTTCATAAGAGGGGTGAGTAGGCTGTCCCTTACTTGCTGATGTATTACACCACTGTTATGTTGTCTGTGAGAATATGCAGCATCCGTGGCTGCCAAACTGGTTTGAAGGCTTTTACAGCTAAACTTCCAGCCATAATCTCTTTTTTATTGATGTGGCTTTTTTTCTCTCTGAATTTTATTCCAGGTGCCTTTAATCCTCAATTTCCCTGAGTGGTCTTCAAGACTACATCAGTGGAAGTTGTGGTAAATGCCTGAGGGGCCAGGCATTTGGATCCCCTGACTAAGGTTCACCTGTTATATCCACTATGAAAGCTCTTTCTTGTTACAAAACACCAGGGGGTGGAGCTCTGTAGAAAATGATCATGGTGGCATTATCTGTTTTGCAGGTACTACTGCCGTTTTCTCATGTGGAGTCTTACCAAGGGGTCCATTAGAATTGAGGATACCGTGTACTCTAGTGCACTGAGGAAATCCCTGGTAGTAATCTATGTAGGTGAAATACAAGGTCAGGAACAGAACCTACTCTAAAAGAAGGAGCAACATCCAATTTGTAGTATCCAGAAGGGCCTCCAAAGCTAAACATACTGAAAGGATATTGCAATTCAGACAGATTTAGAGAAAGTTTCAGACTCTAGGATTAAGCCAGGGTAAACTGCAGAATTTTCTGTGCTTTCTCTGAGGATGGAGCCTGAATCATCCCTTGGGACTAGAAACACTCTTGAATAAAGTCATGTTCCTTCCTCTTGCTCTGATGCTTTGCCTGTTGCCTCCTGTCTCAGGAAATCCAGTAGTATGGGTTTGATTAGCTGCCTTTGTTCTCTCAGTACTTGCAGAATACCTGGGAACTCTTGGCTTTTTATGAAAAGAAGCTTGCACCCTTGTCTCAAGATTCTTAGTACCCAAGTATCTCCCTGTCTTTTACAAATAGTCAAAGATGATTCCTTATTTTTTGGGTGGAGATGAGGAGGTGGTATGTTTGGACAGGGAGTTGGTTGAAGAGGGATATGAGGGGGAGGGGG
Source organism: Protopterus annectens (assembly GCF_019279795.1). Classification (NCBI taxonomy): domain Eukaryota; kingdom Metazoa; phylum Chordata; order Ceratodontiformes; family Protopteridae; genus Protopterus; species Protopterus annectens. Next base: position 1,731,295,521 of record NC_056726.1, on the reverse strand, counting down.
AGTTTATACGATGTTTTTGTAGGGAGTGAAACAGCTGTTTCACAGACTGCATTATCTTCCTCTTTTCTTCCAGTGCCTGTTCAGCAGGGCATCCGGACAGTGTATTCTTTCCTAATGGGGCATTGAGCATATGTGCTTTCACATGACCTGGGAGGGGCTGGTCCTTAACCAAGCATTTCTTCAAGTAAACGACACCCCTGAATGCCCCCTGCATGATTCATCCACTTCAGCACAGCCATACTAAACAGACAGCTGGTTAACCTGGAAAGCGAGGACCAGCATTTTATCCTGCAGATCTTTGTCATCTGCCTCCTCAGCCTTGCCCTTTGGTTGAAACCGGAGAATTCCTTTAATTTTAATATGTGAATTTGGCAATTCACAGCCCTGAAGGGGCCTGTTGATCCTTGAAAGCCCATAGAAGAGCACTCTCTTCAGTGTGGCACCCAAAAGGTTTAGTCATCTCAGTTTGGGCTAACTATTTGGGCACATGGAAGTAACCTGAAAGCTTTGGAGGCTGTCCTGCTGTTGTATCTTGTATAGGATACAACCCATATAGCTATGGCTATCACAGCAGTAACCAAATGAAGAACATGTACTGCATACGTATGCATTGCTAAAATGTGGGGGGTTGCTACGTGGAGTGGCTAACAGTTAAGAAGACACGCATTACACACTGACTTTGAATCCCCATGCTCTAGGCCACTAATCAGTATTGCGCTATATACAGTTCGTGTACGAATCCCAGCCATCATTTAACTCCAGTTGCAAGCAAAAAAACTGCATATTATTGTGCTTATTTTTGTACACAGGGCTGAGTACCATTTCTTTGTCACCCAACATTCACTAAATGATGTCCAAATCTAAGCAAGAAACCTAGTACATGTGCTATGTTTAAACTAGTACATCTGACATATTTTTGAATTACAGTAAGCAGAAATATGCTGCCATTTCTTAGATGCAGTTATAAGTAAAGCTATATTTCTAGCCCATGTTCCTCATATTACAAAGGTTCTCTTATCAAATTAACAAAAATATTTACAGTAAAACTATATATTCATACAGACATTACTGTTTTTCATCACTTAAAGTTCATAGGTAGTTACTAGGCATGCAGTCCAGGAGATGAGTAAGGAGTCTGCTCAACTTCCCAGTTGCCATAAAACACTGTCTGTTTAAGTGGTTTGCTCAAGGTCACAGTGGAGGCAAATGAAGATGGAATGATTGAAACCCTGTACCTTTGGAACGTGAAGCAGCTCAACAACAGGTTAGAGTGTTACTTCCCTGAGCTAACTGCCAGACAATGCTATCTAGCCAATTGTCTCTGCAGCAGTTTTTTAAAACACCTCAGATGCTGATGAAATACAAAAATGTAATCTTAGATCTATGCTTTCCCAACAGGTAAAATGAAAGTACACAGACTGGAACTTTCCTTATGAAATCTTTTTGCCAAAACCTTAAGAGTCTCATGAAGCACAAAAAAATATTTTGTTCCTGGTATGGAAAACACCACTTCTTCAACAGTATGAAATACAGTGTTTACTTTTTATAATCTTATTCAAGTCTTGTGGAACTATATAAATAACTTTTGTCTGGCTTCATTACCCAGTTTCTGAATCACACCCATATTCTACATGAGGTAATTACTACTCAATTCCAAACTACAAAGCTACTGAAACTTTTCTAGGACCATGTACTTCTGGCAGTACTACAGGACCTGCCTAAGTTAAAATAAGATTCCAGTAAACAGCTTGAGTCAGTAAACAAGTCTTCATACTATTTAAGCAAGTCATCAGAATTTCACCCCGTTTCTCTAAAATACATAATTTTGTGACAAGCAATTATTAACCTATGCCAAACATTATTCTTACAGCTTTCTTGGGCTCCAAAACATGCATTTAATATATATTTTTCTGATTCTATGTACTTAATAAAACATTGTTGCAAGATTTAAAAAACTGTCCTCTTTCTTACTTGCCCCCTTATTATCTGTAGCCTTTATCACTCATTATATTTGAGTTTTTTTCTTAATGTTTGTGTTAAGAGGCTTTGGCTAAGACTTATCACAAGAACAAATCCTCTGTCTTAAGTTCCTAACATGACCACATACTACTTACAGCAAGCAAAAACATGACATTTAAACCACACAAGGTGGACTGTGGTGTACTGCTGTTGTTGTGGATGTATACTAGACTTGCCAGTGAGTGAAGTGGAATGACAGCAGTGACAAACTATGGGATTAAACAGACAAATACAAGCAGTTGCATTCATCCTGACCAGCGTATAACTATTTCACTTACTAAAATTAAAAATTAGCCATTTTTATGAATAAGTACTTTGTTATTCATCAGTACTGCACTCCTACAACATCCTTCAGTTTTTGCTTCTGTTCTCTGACAGACTACTGGCAGGAATCCCTGGAGCAGATCCAAACACATAAGAGACACACCAATCTGATTAAAACAAATGAAACATTGCTCAAATAACAAAAAGGTGGAAAATGGAAGAAGCTTTAAACAGCTGTTCAGATGAACTAATAAAAATGGAAACAAATCAGAGGTCAAAATGAAAAAAGGCTGGCTGAGTATTAGGCTGCTCAAGAAAAGCTGCTTGAAAAATGGTAGCGTTAGAGGACAGAGCATGCAGAGAAAACCTTAGATTTTCTGTTGTACCAGAGAAACTAGAAGGAACAAACTGTATTAATTTTACAAATCCATAAATAAGTAACTGAACTGGTACTTCACAGCAGGATTTGTTAATTGAAAGAGGACATCATGTGTATGTTCCAAATCTGGTCACAAGAAAGCAGCTAAGGCCTGTATTATTACAGATGCAATAATGCCAGCAGAACAAGTTAATCAAGACAAAACTGTGGTAGAAGGGCAAAGTATTAAAAATTGGAGACAGTACAGTGTTTGTGTAAAATGATTATTCACTGCACACAGGCGGAAGAGAAGCAATTTTTTATCCAACAATCAGGGAATGTTGAGCGGCAGGTGTGAAATTCAAGCTGTTGTATCCAGCTGTCTTCACAATATTTTTATATTGAGGCCAAGCTGTCTTCACAATATTTTTATATTGAGGACCAAATTATTTTTTAATGCAGAACAGGTTAAGGAGGAAATGCAAAAGTTTGTTCAACAAAAAGTGAGCTATCAAACAGAAGGGGACTCTGCTTCTCATTCTTCTGATAATAAAGTCTAGAATTTGCTAGTGAAACCCTTTCCAGTGTTCCAAAAGAAAATGCTTGAGAGATAATAAAAAGCATAGGAATTGACTAGAAGAATTGGAAGTACCTTGGACTTAAACAAGAGTCTGGGGTTGGCTGATGGAGGTAAACAGGAAAAAGGCCAGCAACAATTAAGTTGGCGAATAACTGTAAGACTATAAAACATCAATTATTTGTAAATTGTGGCTTTACAAGAAAAATGGCTGAGAATTATTGGACTTTTGTTGACTTTGTTAAACTTGTGAGGGGACTGAAAGGCATTGGAAGAACACTAAATGGAAAAAAGGCAGAAAAAGTAACTAAGTAAAACAATGTTCTGTTCTTAACAGCATTTGTATAAAACATTTCATGTTATAAATTGCATTTTGTACAGTAAACCATTTTCAGTGATTGTTATATGTGATAAAGATACTAAAGTAAACAAGTACTTTTTTTGATTTAAGAAATGTAAAAACAAAATGAAAACTCCAGCAAAGCTAGAACTTCTACTGAATGACCTCCCAAACCTCTTGCATTAGATGCACATGGTATATATGCAAATGATCCTTAGGAACATCAGGTGTTTCAGCTAATTGGTAATTCTGTATGCCCATGACTTGTTTCATCATTTGACTGGACAACTCCTGGCCAATAAAGCCAAACTTCACTAGCTGTGGATATGCATAGTTCAGCCTTGTTATGACCTCATGAGCACAGCACAATCAGAGTGTTTGACTAAGCATTAGAAACACAGGGCTGTTATACCCAGCTCATGTCCATTATCATTAGGGTTACTGCAAAAATATCCCAAACAACAAACTGAGTGAGAAGGTCACTGAAAAACCAATCAGTAAAAACAAAATGAAAACTCCAGCAAAGCTAGAACTTCCATGGAGTGATCGCCCAAACCTCTTGTATCAGAGGCATGTGGGATATATGCAAATGATCCTGCTGAACATCAGGTGTTTCAGCTAATTGGCAATTCTGAATGCCCATGACTTGTTTCATCATTTGGCTTATTGGCCTGAAATTGTCCAGTAAAATGAGGAAACAAGTCATGGGCATTCAGAATTGCTAATTAGCTGAACCACCTGATGTTCATAAGGATCATTTGCATATATCCCATGTGCCTCTGATACAAGAGGTTTGGGAGGTCACTCAGTGGAAGTTCTAGTTTTGCTGGAGTTTTCATTTTGTTTTTACTGATTGGTTTTTCAGTGACCTTTTCACTCATTGTTTTAGTTTGTTGTTTGGGATATGTTTGCAGTGACCCTAATGATATTGGACATCAGCTGGGTATAACAGCCCTGTGTTTCTAATGCTTAGACAAACACTCTGCTTGTGCTGTGCTGATGAGGTCATAACAAGGCCAAAATATGTATATTCACAGCTAGTGGGCTTTGGCTTTATTGGCCTGAAATTGTCCAGTAAAATGACAAAACATGTCATGGGTATTCAGAATTGCTAATTAGTTCAAACACCTGATGTTCATAAGGATCATTTGCATATATCCCACATGTCTCTGATACAAAAGGTTTGAGAGATCACTCAGTGGAAATTCTAGCTTTGCTGGAGTTTTCGTTTTATTTTTACTGATTGTTTTTTCAGTGATCTTCTCACTCATTCTTTTACTTTAAGAAATGTAGGGATTACAATGTAAAAAGAAAAGAAAGTTTGGACAAAAGCATGTTTGAGTTAGTATGCTGTAATCTGGGGCTGTTGGGATGGGGGATTGGGTGTAAAAGTGCACTATGTAGAGTTGAGATGTTTTCTCTTATTTTTGCATAGTTGAATTTCTGGATTAATGTCCTTGGTTTAATATAATAATAAGTTCCTTGTGTAAGCATGTGTGCTTTAAAAAATAAGAGAACATTGTGAATACAATTAAAAGTTTTCCTTTAGCAAATAAATGTTCAGGCTGAGTTGAGAAGTCTGCAGCTGGGTTAGCTGTACATTCTGTTCTTGTGTTTCCATGGAGATAAGCTCACTATAGGTCCGGAAAATAAGTCCTGAGAGTTCTGGACAGTGTTTGCTGAAAGAAATGTAAAATTAAAAGGTACACTGACTAGCAGCTTAGTAAAAAATAAAGTTTAAAATTACTGGAAGTGAATATGATATAGGAGTTTTCCTGGTACCTAAATACCTCAATGCATTTACTAGAATGATGCACAACTTAGTTTTTTTTTCTTTTTTTAAGGCAACCAGTGCACTTTTTTAAGGCTAAATGTTAAATGCTTTCCTGATTGCACTAATTGCTGTATCTGTTCTTTTCATTATTTGAAAATATATAGTTTTGTGTGTTTGTTTTAATTTTATAGGTTATGGGGGTGTTTGCTTATTGGTTTGATGGTTTTCATTAAAACAAAAAGTCTTGTAAAATTTGACATAGCTTCTAATGTGGATGACAAGAAACAACGGTACAAAGGATCAACCTTAATAGTTGCATGTAACAGAAAAACTGGAAATAGACTTTTAAAAAAGCTGACATATAATAACTGGGTATAATAATGTCGTATCATAATGGCTACACTATCCATATTATTTTGGAATGTGAATGGTCTCACAGGTATAGACAAAAAGGTAAGAGTACTGAATTAAATTAAGAAATGCAGAGTGCAAATAACAATGATACAGGAGACACATTTAGAAAGAAGTGAACATGTGAATTTAATAAAGAAAGGATTTCATGATGGATATTCAGCAGAATGTCAGAAGCAAAGGAAAAGGAGAGTACTTATATTAATTGCTAGAGGATCTCCAATAGAAATAGAAGAGTAAAAGATAAGAATGGTACATTTGTGGTAGTAAGGGGCTACTAGTAAGGAATGATTATGCTGGCATGTATTTATATTCCACCTAAAACTGTTAATACAGAGCTTAAGAACATTTTTTTCAGAAATAATCAGCTTTCATCTGGCAATATTTCTTATATGTGGGGACTGGAACTATATTTACAACACTGAGGATATACCCGGGGGACCTAGAAAGGAAATAAAAATTAATGAAGATAAAATAAATGGCTATAGCTGTAAACTATGAACCCACACATGAATTGGTTCAACAATACTCATATTTATGGGGACATGATACAATTAAGTATTTAGGAGTATGAATTAAAAAGGATTCTGTTATGGCAACTAAGGATATGTGGGAGGAGACTAAAAATATAATAAAAAAATGAGAAACTGGAACTGCTTGTTTATGGACATGGATAGCAAGATACAAGCAGTGAAAATGTTTTTAGTCCATTTAGTTTTATGTATAGGTCAGGCATATTTTTATCAAGCAGAAGATAAGTTGTGGACAGTAAATAATAAAGAGTTGAAGGATTTAGAATAACAACAGCCATACAAAATATTATATTTCTAAAATAGCAAAACCATTCGAAGAACTAAGCAAAAACAAAAATGGAGCAAGGAATGTTTTGCTGATAGGGATGACTGCAATTAGGGATATATAGAATAGGCAAGAGAGGACTGTAATTTATTGGAGAAAGCTGGCAAAGGAACCAAGGTATTGGGAACAACTAAAGTACAGTTGTGTACAGTTACCATAAATGTAGATGTTCGAGTGTATTCACTGTTGCAGTCATCACACTTGGGTTATCTGCCTGCAGGTAGGCCTCAGTCAGCCCAAATGCCAGAGTCTTAGTATTTCTGCATCAGATGTTGTGGCTTCTTCCATGATGTCAGGTCACCAGGGGTATAAAACAGGCAGCCGAAGCCATTACATCCGTTTTTCTTGCCCCAAATGTCAGGAGCCCTCAAATAGGGAGCTAGTATACGGGGTGGAACACCACCAGTAAAAAGTAAATACCAATGCCATTAGAAATGGCCTTAGAGAGGAGAGGTAGAAAGATAGCAAAAGCCAGGGGGCTGGAGGGAGGGAAACCAGGACTACAACAGTGAATACACTTGAACATCTACATTTATGGTAAGTGTACACAACTGTACTATGTTCTTCATGTTTCACTGTTGCAGTCATCACACTTGGGTTGATTCCCAAAGCTGAGGAAGGGTGGAGGCAGTCAATAAGTGATAGGGCTGGCTAGTAGGCCTTGCATGACTGCTGTAGCAAATCCAGCTCTGGATCTAGAAAGGATTGGTAAGCGGTAATGCTTGGTGAAAGTGTGAACAGAACTCCAGGTTGCAGCTTCCAGAATGTCCCTGCTAGGGACTCCCCTCAGAAATGCTGTTGAGGTGGAAGTAGCCCTAGTGGAATGTGGTTTGATCCCCTGTGGGGTATGTTTTCCATGGTGCTTGTAGCAGAAATGGATGCAGTGTGCTATCCATTTGGAAATTGTTTGTTTTGAAATGGCCTTACCCTCTGCCCCTGTAGCAAAGCTGACTAGCAGCTGGTCATATTTTCTGAAAGGCTTAGTCCTGTCAAGGTAGAACTTGAGCTGCTGTCTGTTCATGTCCAAGGAGTGCAGGATCCTTTCCCCTTTATTCTGAGGGTGAGGGAAGAAGGTTGGCAAATGGATGGATTGGTTTAGAGCAACACTGGACACCACCTTAGGCATAAAGAATGGGTTAGTCCTGAGGGAAACCCTGTCAGCATGGAAAATAATGAAGGGTTCCACAGCCATTAGTGCCTGTAACTCAGACACTCTTCTTGCTGAGGTTATGGCTAAAAGCAAGGCTGTTTTCCAAGAGAGGAATTGTAACTCTGCTGAGGCAGCAGGTTGAAAAGGGGGACGCATGAGCTTTTCCAGTACAAAGTTAAGGTCCCAGGCAGGGATGGGTGCTCTCCTAGGGGGCCTTAAGTTGTTAGCCCCTCTCAGGAACTGTTTGATGAGAGGGTGAGAAAATAGAGATGGCTCAGTATTATAATGAGCTGAGATGGCAGAGGCATGAATCTTAATGGAGGAGAAGAATAGGCCTCTGTGGAGTAGCTCTGCTAGGTAATCCAGGATTAGAGGTAAGGAAGGCACTGCTGTGTCCTTCCCTTGATACTAATTCCAAGAACAATATCTTTTCCACTTTTCAGCAAAGGATTTCCTAGTACTAGGCCTTCTGGCTTCAAGAATGATGTCCAGCACCTGTTTGCTGAGGGTTGCTGGTGGGGTATTCAAGGGATAAGCCAGGCTGCAAGGTTTAGGGTTTGCAATTGTGGATGTAAAATCTGTCCCTCCTGCTGACACAGCAGGGTAGATGTCTGGTGAAGGTGCCAGGGTGGCACTGCTGTCAGGCTGCGTAAGAGTGGGTACCAGTGCTGGGATGCCCAGTCTGGGGCAATAAGAATTGCCCTTGGCCTGTCCTGTTTTACCTTGAGTAGTACTCTTGAGAGAAGAGGCAGAGGGGGAAAGGCATAAACTGAGAGGTTTTCCCATTGAAAGGATAGGGCATCCACCTTCCAGGCCCTGCTGTGAGGGTTCCTGGTGCAGTATTTGCTCAACTGGTAGTTCTCAGGGGAGACAATGAGGTCCACCTCTGGTGTCCCCACCTCTGGATCAGAAGGTTGAAGGTGTTGGGCTCCAATTTCCACTCGTAGGTCTAGGAGATTTCTGCTTAAGTCGTCTGCCAGTGAATTTTGTTTGCCTGACAGGAACTGAGCTTGTAGATGCACTTGGTTGCTCAAGGCTGTGTTCCACAGGGCCATGGTTAACCTGGAGAGTGGGTAAGAATGGGTTCCCCCCTGCTTGTTTATGTACCAAATAACTGTGGTGTTGCCTGTTTTTATAAGCAGTTGTCCTGGAAGGATTAGGTATTTGAAGGCTGTCAGAGCATTCTGTACAGCTAGCATTTCTTTTTGATTACTGTGCAGGAGAATCTTCCCTGGGCTCCATTGGCCCTGAATGCATTTGCCTGCCATGTGAGCCCCCATGCATAGTCTGATGCTTCTATTGTCAGGGTTTGGGTGGTGAGGGGTTGAGTGAAAAGCAGTCCCTTGTTGAGGTTGCATGCTTCTGCCCACCAAAGGAACTCTGCCCTTAGACAAGGTATGATAGGAAGACTGTTTCCAGGTCCTGAGAATGTTGGCACCAAAGACTTTTTAAGTACCATTGAAGTTTCCTCATATGCAGTCTTGCATATGGAATTAGAAGAATACATAAGGCCATGAACCCCAGGGCTTGCAGTATTTTTCTTGCAGATAGCTGGGTTCTGGTGGTCATTTGTTTGAAGTAGTCTGTCAGATAGACCAGTTTTTCTGAAGTGAGAAATGCCATCTGAGAAGTTGTGTCGAAGCTTGCTCCCAGGAATACAATCTTTTGACTGGGTACCAGATGTAATTTCTTTTAACTGATGGTGTACTCCAATGAAGTGAGAAGGCTTTTTACAAATACCAGGTGCTGAAGTAGCATTTCCTGACTGTCCGCCTGAATCAGGCAGTCATCCAAGTATGGGAAAATGTGGATACTTCTCTGCCTGCAAGTATGCAATGGCTGAAGCCGGGCACTTTGTGAATACTCTGGGTGCAGTAGATAAGCCAAAGGGAAGTGCAGAGAACTGAGAGTGCATAAAGCCTGCCGTGAAACGTAGATATTTCCTGCATGACTCCCTTATGGGGATGTGCATATAAGCTGCTTTTAAATGAAGAGTGATTAATCAGGCATTCTTGGCTAGCATAGGGAGAAGCTGTTGCAGGGTAAGCATCTTGAATTTTGGGACCACCAGAAAGGTGTTGAGAAGTGAAAGATCCAGTTTTGGGCGTCAAGGGCCCCCTTTTCTGGGCACCAGGAAAAGTCTGGAGTAGAAACCCTGAACCCCTTTGTTCTACTGGAACAGGTTGAATAGCTCTGATTTTGAGCAAGGAAAGTACTTGCTTTTGAGCCTCTGCCCACTGGTTTGGAGGAAGGTCTGGAAACTCACTTGGGGTTGGCAGTGAATGGAAGTAGAATTTATACCCCTGGGATACAATGTTTAGGACCCATCGGTCCTGAGTAGTGGACATCCAGTTTTTTGCATGAAGGGCACGTTTTCCTCCTAGGGGCACAAGTAATTGGGCAGGGCTGAGAAGGATCACTGAGAAGTCATTGTGAACTTTTTCCATAAGGGGGTGGCTTACCACTCCCTGTTTTTGGGTTTATATTACATTGTCGAAGTTTTACAACTTCGAATCACTAGACATCGACCACTATTGATCGAAGTTGCAAAACATCAAACAATGTAACATAAAAAAAAAAAAACAAAGGAAAGTAAACTAAAAGGGTTTAAGGGGCTTTCCCCCCTGCTTAAAGCAGTTGTTTTTGTTTTTTATTTTTTTTTTATTAGATTTTCGAAGCTTCAGTACTTCAATCATATGGTGTCGATCATATGGTGCTCGAAGTTCTGAAACTTCGTTTATCTAATATAGACCCCCTGTTTTGGGGTGGGGGCACTCCATTGTTTACATCTCTGCATACGCTGAGACTGTAGTCTGGGTGGCCTGTTTCCCCTCGGTCTGGTCTGGGAAGGTCTGGAAAGGACCAGTTTTTTGAAGGCCAATGCCTACTGAATCTAGGTGGTTGCACTTGTAAGAATTCTTTGACAGTTTGCATAGATTTAGCTTTTTCTTCCATCTTTTTAAGAACTTCTTCTGCTTTGGTGCCAAACAAACAGTCCTTATTTAAAGGAGCATCTAGTAATTTGGATTTGACATGATCTGGCAAGGTTTGTTCCTTCAGCCAAGCATGCCTTCTCAGTACAAACCCAGTAAGTGCAGCCCTGCAAGATGCTTCTAGGACATCAAAGCCACACTGCAAAGTATGCTTACTAACTTGGTTTGCAGAATGCATTAGCTCTTGTAAATCTTTATTTTCTGCACAATCTGGAAATAACACCATTTTTTTTGTTTAATTAGTTCCATAATATGTTGCTGATACTTCAACATGTGAAACTAGCAAATCAATACCCTGATGGCAAGAGGTGTAGAGGTATATACCTTCTTACCCCATCTGTCTAAAGCTCTAGAATCCCTGTCCGAAGGGGTAGGATTTTTGGCTGTAGTAGCCTTAATACATTTAGGTCCCTGGGAAATGGTCTCTGGATCCGCAGTAGGATTCTTGGAGAGAAATTTGTGGGAATCAGGTACTCTGTAGTACCTGTCAGGTTTCCTAGGGGCCGGGGGTAAAGTATCTGGAGTAATACTGGATTCCATAAAAACATCATCTACAACATCCAGGACAGGGGGTATAGCTAGAGGCCTGTGCTGAGGCAACTCTAAAAATTCTCTGAGTCTCTTTTTGGACTGAGGGTAGTCTTGGCATTCCCAGTGGAAATGCTTTCTTAAAGTATGCAAGGTTTCACTAAAAGAAAAATCCTCTGGAGGGGAGGCAGAGGGAATGGATTCCATTGCATCTGAATCCTCATAGGCTGATAAGGGCATGTCCTGATAATCAGAAGGGTCAGAGTCATCGGACTCCTAGTCTGTAGAATCAAAAGGAAACTCAATTCTTTGTCTCTTAGCAGGGGAAGGCTGGCTTCCCCTAATTAGGGTAATAAGGTCTTCTGCCATTCTAAGCATTTGTTTTTGTGGCATGGGAGCTTGAGCATGCGCTTTGGTCTAGGCGTAATGCATACTCTGGGCCTAAGAAACTCGGTAGTTTTGGCTAAAAACAAAGTCATCGGTTTGATTCGAACATCGGTAAGATGGAATACACCCTCAGAAGCCAGTGCCTGCACAGCGGCTCTGGACCCATCCAAGGTGGAGACATCCGCAGGTTTCATAGTGGAAGAAGCATCTCGGACTACGAATGGGTCTCAGCAGAGGCCTGCAAATCCATAGAAGCGGGCATCAGGGGCTGCAAAGGCACCTTCACTGAGTACCGGTGGACTGATGACTAGCTTAACGGAAGCGTCGTTGGCAGTTTTGGACCTATGTGGTCTGTCTCTGTTTTTATCTCTACATTTTTATAGAAGATCGGTAGTCAGATGGCTTATCGAAGCTATTTCAGAATACAGAAAATGAGAGCGAAAGAATTTAGTGACAAAGATAGCCCGATGAATGGTTCGGCATTACATAAGGCACAAAACCGACAGCAAGGGACGTCGTGGTCTGGACCTAAACGGGTGATGCAGTAAGAATGAAAATCTCTGTTAGGTATTTGCTTTCCACAGGCAAGACCATTGTTAACTTTTTCTGAAATCAGTTAGAGCAAGAAAAAAAGAACCCCAATGAGGTACTTATCTTTATAAGACTTCAGGATTATAAACTCGAAAACGAAAATTTCAGGTAGTGGCTGACCGGCACTTGCAAACTGCTTCTGCTTCGGGCTCCTCCTCGACAAGAAGGACTGATGTAATGGCATCGGCTGCCTGTTTTATACCCCTGACGACCTGAGGTCATGGAAGAAGCGACAGCATCCGACGCAGAAATACTAAGACTCTGATATTCGGGCCGACTGAGGGCTACCTGCAGGCAGATAACCCAAGCGTGATAATTGCAACAGTGAAACACGATGAACATCTGCAGAGGTAAAGACACCAGAATGGGAAGAAACCAAGAAGACATTTGGACTGCAGGCAAGACACTGCCTTCCCTATCAGGGATTGATATCAGGGTACAGGCAGACAAAAAGGGATATGGGAATCCTAAGTTAAAGACCTGCTCTGGTAGAGTTTTTAGTTGAATCTGAAACAGAAGCTGCTATTAAAAAGGGATAATTAGTAGGACATATAAATATTGCACAATATCTATATGAATCAATCAGAGGAGGTTGTAAAAGATTGGAAGAGAGAGAGACTGGATAAGCAATTCACAAGGAAACAATGGGAGGACATATATATGACTCCCAGACATGCAACGAAATCTGTAACATTTAGGATTTTTGCTTGGAAGTGTTTGCATAGCTATTTTTACACCCCAAACAGACTGCAAAGAATTTTTCATCAGGTAGATGAGAAACAGGTAAATGGGAACATATGTTTTGGGAGTGTAATGAGTTTGCAGAGTTTAAAATATTCCCTACAGAGTACTCTGAAAAAAATATTGGGTGAAGGAATTGATGTAACTAAGGGTACAGGACCTGCATTACCTATACATAGTAAAGTCTTGTTAAATTTAATTCTGGTGGCTGGCAAAAAAGCAATTACTAGAAAATGGAAATCAAATTCTAAGCCAACTAATTTGCATTGAAAACTAACAGAGATAAATGAACTGGAAGTGGGATCTTTAGAGCAAATTACATAGTAAAATGACGTTTAAGGGAAGGCATAAACTGATCAATTTATGCAATGCTGGATTAATGATAATTATATAAAGGAATATACATGACGTGTAATGTTGCAACTGGGTAAGAAATGAATATGGTTTGTTTTCTTTTATATAAATCTGTGTTTGCTTTTGTCTTTAGTGATAATTCAATAAAGGTTCTAAAACAAAAACAGAAAGATGGGCAGATGGAGGGATGCATGAATGGATAATAAGTTATTTAATGTCTTATCTGATACAGTGTTGTTTAAATTGATATGACTGACATATAATGCATACATAACTAATACTTCACTTGCTTCCCCAACATTTCTCACACAGTACACTGTAGGGGAATTTTTAAAATCTGATAACTCATTTCATTCCCAAAACACATGTTCCCAATTACTCCTTTCTTTCCCATCACACCTCAAGCAATTTCTAGCTACATGAGGAAAAAATGTCTGAAGTCTCCTTATGGTACAAAATACTTATACAAATACTCACATGCAAAAATCCTTCAAAGTTGTGTTTAAAAATCTGTTTATTATTCATTCACTGGGTAAGTGGGTGTATCAATTGACCATCGTCCCTTTGTATATTGCCTTTCCCTTCTCTCTCTCTCTCTCTTCCCAGTATTTTCTGACCTCGTCTGAGTAATTGTTATACTTATTATGCAATTCTTTATATGGCCTACTAATTAAGGGTATTTAGCCTTATTAGTAAGTTTAGACCCACAGTTTTTCATATCTTTGCTGATGACACTTGCAGTTGATTAATTTCTAGGCAGTGACACAGCCAACTACAGAAAAATGTATGCTTTAGTTTTATTAAGTGTCAGCAGAATCGTATAAGAAACTAACAAATGCAACTGAAATCTAGGTACCAAAACATTTTTAAACAGGAATCTATGACTTCCACAATAATTTCATTGATATGTGTCTTGTCATACTCTGAAATATTAACTCCAGGCTAAACTCTAATCCTTGCTCTTTATCCCCACTGCTGCATACCCCACTTGTGATACCCCACTTAAATCTTAACTTCCCTTTCTACTCAGTAGCTGTCTGCACGCAAACTTACTTATCTGGTGGCACAGAGGCAATAAAGCCTTGACTATGGACCAAGTTTCCCATGTTTGATTAGCAGTCAGGGCACTTGGCAGAGCTGTCAGGGAGGGTGGACATAGCCTTCCTGGGGAGAGGCGCACACACACACACACACACACACACACACACACACACACACACACACACACACACACACACACACACACACACACACACTTGGGGCATATTTTTTCTAATTGTTTTTCCTAGTGGAGATGGGGGAAACAACCACTTATGTGTACACCATCTAACAATTTATATTACATTATTGCTTATGAGAAGAAGGTGTGTCTTTCTGACATCAGACTGTAGCTTAGCAGAGGGATGGTACAGTACTGATGTCCACTGCACAATCCACTACAAGGTGTTACTGAGCTGTGCATGGGGAAAGGAAGAAGGAGAAGACACTCCTGGGCAGGAGTATGAATCTTCCTCAGTTTCTCACATGCCCCAAGCATGGGTCAGGGTTAGTCCAGAGGAGACTGTTTGAGTTCTGAAGACCCAGTGAATGAGCAGAGACCCTGAGAGTGGCTGATGGTCATCTGCAGGAAGCAAAAAGTAACCAAAAAAAAAATTACTAAGTAATAGATTTTTGTTATTAATCTAGTTTGAATGTTACAGAGTTAAAGGTTGTTGATCAGGTGGACGTCTTAACAGATTTTACATCATAAATCAGCTTTAGACACTAAGCTGCCGCCTAATCAGTCTGCTGTGTTACTAACTTTGTACAGTTCGCCATCCTGCATGATTAACTTATTGAATTTCCTATTCTGTATACCAGAAACTATGTCTCTCATCTGACAGTTGTTAATGTACTTTGAGTCCACAGCTTCTTATAACATGTCATGTCCTTATCCTCTTATAAGATTCCTACTTAGCTGGTAAGTGAAACTGCTGAATACCTTATTTACATTAATTATGAGGTACACTAACACCCCTTAACGATCCTCAGACCATGCCACTGCTGACTACCTAACATTTTTTGCATTTTATATTTTTATCAGCTTTTCATTTGCAAGTTATTCACCGCCATGTGGTCTAGTGCAAAACTGTATGCTTGTTAGTTGCACTTAGGTGCAGTTTTTTTTTTTGTTGTTACCTAAGTCACTGCTGAAATGAGAAATTGCCTAGATAGGCAATCCTGTTAACAAAACATTGACTAATAAACAAAAGTGTTTAATTGATTGTCTCAATAATCTGTATTAAGTGTTGCAAACTCTATAACTCGTACTCTCAGTATGAATTCTACTGCAGAGGCACTAGTAAGTAGTTATCTGGTTTCCTGGAAATCTACAGTTACTCTAAAATCTGCTAAATAATATATGCCATACAGTTCTTGTACACCAACACCACTTTTAAACGAAGATGACAAGTTTAAGTTCATCATCTCAAAGTAGTGCTTAAAAGAAAAGACTCTTGTTCTTTTCCAACCACCTGCCTCATACTAAATGCAGAAAATGCCATTATAAAACAAAAGAGTGCTTATATGTAAACATTTTCTATGTAGCCTTTAATGCAAAGATCTTGTGTTAGTTTATTTGGGCCTACATGTCCCCTTGTCCATCTTAAACAATTGCTAGTTGTGTAATGACCAGCATACCCCCCTTTGCTCTGCCACTACAGGGCTCAAGAATATTCATAAGGAGTAGCTTTGTCTGTTAAATTCTGCACTTGTCATCTTTTTGGTTGTTACCAGACACTGCAGCTTCTTCAAGCTTCACCTCATGCTTCACCTCTCTGGAATGGCTTGGAGGCTTGGCAAATCCTCTCAGAAATAAAACAGCAACAGGGTAAATAATGATCATAGTTAGGCAACTCGGGCCACATGGATACCACAAAAAAAAGAAAGTCAAAGCGACAGGAAGATGGTGGGTGTCACCCCCTCATAGCTGTGCTCCCCTCACAAAGCTCTACTTAAGATTATACTAAATGCATATAATGTCTGTGATGTCATACATCTCTAACTACAGGATACAGAGGGCTGACCCATCATATTGTGCCTTTAGATGGTGCCTTATGGAAACATGCTCGGATTTTGTTGACCATAGATGAATCGGAGTTTGTTGACCATAGATGAATATGCCACTGTAACTTGCAATGGCTTGCAATTATGCACAGAAAGGAGCAAATTACTGTAGCAGAAATTCATTTAAGGAAGAAGTGCAAAAACAACATAAACAATTGTGAATGGTGAAACTGCCCTAGTCAAGTATACTTTGTGAGTATAAGGCAGGGCCTCGCCTATCAGTTTCCCATACCAAAACAATACAGAGCTTGAAACCATTTAAAGAAGCAGTGTCTGACAACACATATGGTTTTATACACACATACACACACACACACACACACACACACACACACACATATATATATATATATATATCAACATGATCAACATGTGTATGAGTCTATGTCAAGTTCTCGAACTATTAAAAGTTTACTTAAGTGTGCATGTATTTATGTGTATTTATACGTGGGTCTACCTGAAAACATTGAAAGCCCACAATATTGAAGACCAAATCGTCGAGACGAAGAATCGAAACCTCACTTCAGCAAATGACTGGATCAGCGAATCCATTCTCACGTTAAGTAACCTGTTGTCATTTTCCCAACCATATTGTAATCTCGTTGTTGGTATATTTAGTTAGGGTGAGTGTGGGGAAATAGCTCCCCACCTGGGTGTGTTGAGAATGGTATGGTTTCCTTTTCATTAGTTGTGGTATTAGTGTTTACTTAACCTGGGAATGGATTCAACAATCTTGTTATTCGCTGAAGTGAGGTTTTGATGCTTTCGTCTCGATGATTTGGGCTTCGATATTGTGGGCTTTTAATGTTTTGAAGTAGGGCCATATGTATAGATTATTAAACGGGTATAAATATATATATATATTTTTTTTTTTTGCAGTTCAAGTTTTATTCTTTAGAACAACTCACACTCTAGCCTCTATACACACATACACACACACAGACACACACACACACACACACACACATATATATATATATATATATATATATATTACATCTATATATAATTCTGTCTGAGCAGTGTCTGTAAAAGTTGTCCAGTGATCAACACACTATACTAGTAACCAACATGGTAGAAAGAAATAGTACATACGTAAAGAAGCAAACACAGCATAATTCCTTCATGCTGTAGAATTAATTTATCCCTAATGCTGTCATTAAACAACACAAAGGTTCATTTGTCAATCCCCTATAAATGTATGTATCATAGGCATACTGTAAGAAAGCATGACATACCCATTTTTGAGACCTAGTCAAAAGGGAAGCACTTCATTTTACAACAAACGTGATCTCAAGCACAAAGATATGCTGTTCTTCAAGGAAATTAATTATTTAGCCTACTCAAACGTCCTGCTGCTGATCAGGGAAGCCATGAGTTTAAAGGCTGTGCATGTGAAAAAGACAAAAATAGGCGCAGTGTGAGAAAGATTTCAAAATACATTAGTAAAGACAAGGTGATTTGCTTTAGAAAACAAAAGTGCTTCACAATCACGATGTGAAGCTGCAGTGGGAGAACAAAGGTGGTAGATTTGAAAAATAACAAAACAGTTTCTCACTGAAACAGTGACAGATTCATTACAGTATCCATTAGCACATCATAGAACTTATAAGTAGGCAAGTGTCACAAAGGTAAATGTTCCATTTGTGTTAATGATGACCTGGGCTGGACATGCTTGTAGGTGGTCAGGAGGTCAGCGAGCATAGTGTTGAAATAAACACCTGAGAGGCTGCTCTTCATGGGGAGTGCGGGAGTTGCACATTCCCAGCAGAGGCTGCAAGTGTAGCATTTACACTTGCAGATAATATCACAGCGAGACTATGGAAGGAAGGATTCAGTGAATGCCTGGTAACATTCAAATCTAGACCACTGATACACAGCAGAACAGGCAGGTCACTTAAAGTGGAAAGAACACCACCATCTGATACCTGAGTGGCTGCTATATATATATATATATATATATATATATATATATATATATATATATATATGTGTGTATATATATATATATATATATATATATATATATAATACTGTTATAGATAGTGCCCGGTTTGGGCTTAGTTGTTTGTGAATCTAATTTACTGCTTTTCTCTTCAGTATGTCAGATGATAGGGAGAAATCCCATCCCAAATCGGGATTCAAAAAATGCCAGTCTGCATCTCTTGTATTGCCTCATTCTATTGTCTAGTCTAAAGCATTTCATTATATTCTGTAAATGAGGAAGAAAGTTATATACTCAAGTGTAGAAGGTATCAATAGCAAAACATGAAAAGCAAATGGATTTACAGTCTAGGTGGCTAACAATCTAGAGGTCAGTAGAGCTGGTTATAAAGTGCATGACAAATGGTGAAAGCACAACATACACTATAAAATGAATTAAAGTGTGTAGTACAAACTAGATCTGCTGGCACAAAGCTATAAAACCCTGACTATAACCCAGGTGGGCCTAGTTCAGTTAGCAGCATGAGTGACTGTTGGTGGTGGCACGGGGAGGAAGGACATGCCTATCTTCAGGACAGAAGACAGATTAAGACCACCTGATGACATAATCCATAGGAGGGGCTATGACATTTGGGGGAGGTGACCCATGGTGTACAGTTGACTCACAGAGCCATGAACGTGGTAACAATTCTCAGCAGGCATAATTGGCAAGTATATAAGAAAGAGTAGTATCCCCTACTGTAATGTGGAATGCACAATAACTACACAAAGAGAGAGGTTAGTGACTTGAAAAGAAAATATCCTATGTCTGTCTGGATGACAGTCCCTTGACCGATGGGGGAGGCTTGGCTGTCAGCAAACATGAAGCTGAAAAGTATGAAAAAATGTGAGATATATATATATATATAACGATAAGTTGGTCACTCAGAGATATATATATAATGATAAGTTGGTCACTCAAAAGGAATCCAAAAAAATAAATGAATAAAGATGATATACAGCCTGTACTGCTACTGTCTGTAGACATGGATGAAAGACA
This sequence comes from Protopterus annectens, assembly GCF_019279795.1. NCBI lineage: Eukaryota > Metazoa > Chordata > Ceratodontiformes > Protopteridae > Protopterus > Protopterus annectens. The sequence continues at coordinate 1,731,276,088 of NC_056726.1, read as the reverse complement.
GATTGTATGGCCAAAGATCCTCATCCACTTAAAATATTTATGTGTTTTTTATGCTCATATGCTATTTATTATGCAGCTTTGTACCTAATGGTAAAAGCACCTTCGGTATGTATGTAGCGACTGGATGTAAAATCCAAATGCATGCATTCCAACTCCTACACCCCATTACATGAATACCACTGACCTTTCTTTCACACTGGTGTCAGGGGGACATCTGTTTTAGCATTCATTAATCTGAATAAATCCTAAAAGCTTTATATGGTAAATAAATGGATGCTTCCAGCAGCAAGATTAATTCTGGCCCCTGTTCTTCCCACCAGGCAATAAAGAACCATATTGTTTTAACTGGCAAATGCAGCACACTACATCAGTGTAAATTACAGTGCTATCACAGTACATAATTTACATATGTTTACATTTCCCCTACAGCGTAACATTTTGATTAAAAAAAAATGCAACACACCCTGCTTGGAAAACATGTTGCTTTCTTTTTACCTCAAGGAACATACATGTATCCAGTCAATAATTCTTTTTTCCTCAAGGAATATACATGTATCCAGTCAATAACTAGCAAATTCAGTAAGTCAAAGATCATACTCCATAGGATATTTAAAAAAGATAGATAATGGCATACCCAACAAGAATGACTTATTGCTGGTTGATGATGACTAGAAGTGATTATGCCACCTTTACATGGAGCTAGGCTATGACTAAGTAAATCTGAAGATGTGATCTTGGTCTTATGTGGGTAACCTATTCATGCTCTAGACATACTAGACAAACTGCTTTTTATGCTGTCTATCTAAATGAAGACACATGCACCAGAATCCTAATGTGAAGTCTTAATATATATATATTTTTTTAACATTTGTTGACCGGGAAAGTCCAACTAGGTTCCACAGATCCTGTTTTCAGCAGAGGCCCAGGGAGAAATGCTCCAGACGCATGTCTTTAGAATGTGGGAGGAAACCGGAGTACCCGGAGGAAACCCATGCCTACGCAGGGAGAACATGCAAACTCTGCACAGAAGGCACCCCGGCCGAGAATCGAACCAGAGAACCTCTTGCTGGGAGGCGACAGCATTAACCGCTGTACCACTGCGCCACCCATTAATGTGTAATTCAAATGTGAAAACAGTTTGGTCACTTCCCATCTATTGTAATGCAGTAGATGGCATGAGGCTTGTTATAATTTTTTTAAGGTATCATCAATCAGCTGACCAAAGACTGGTCAGATATTGGTTTGAGCAATGTAGTCAGGACGCATGGGCTTGGCTGCTTGTGGTTATCTTTGAAACAGGATCAGTAAATTAGGCTTAATTTACCCTCATTTACATAAGATCACAGAATGGTGAGGGTAAAGAAGTTTATCTTTACCTTTCCCCCCAAAGCGGCCTGTTTGCAGAGTTACTATAGTCAGACTCACTGAGTCAGGGGACTGCCTGGAAGATGCCCCCTGATTTTTTTTTTTTTTGTATTGTTGAATTCAGCATTGTGCTTTGCTGATTTTTTTTTTATTTATTTTACAGTTTGATGGACTTCTGTGTGCTGAATTACTATAAATTGATATACATCTGCTTTTCTTCCTTTTACAACAAATATTATACACCACTTTCCCCATGTAGTTGTCCAGCTGTTTTATCATAACATCCAAAGATGTACCAGGAAACCGTAAGTTGGTAGCTCTATACCAGAAATATCCATTCCTTGGTAATAATTACTTCTACTTCTTAAGTTTCAATAATGAAATATGGAATCACAGTATTTAATTTATGTATATCTTAACCAGTCTTTATTTTCAGTCGCAAACGTTCTCTGTCACTTCTGTGCTGGCTTGGTGGTTAACTACTGTGACTATGGTGTATAGGGTCCTGGGTTTGAAACCTGCATGGCTGTTTATTATACCTTGGGAGGGTGGCCTAATGGTTAAGGTGCTTGCCTTACAAACACAAAGTGCAGGGTCTGAGTCTCACAAGGGATAATTGGCTAGGCTTAAAATGGCTCACAAAGGCAATTAGCCTAGTACTAATCTATGGACCTATGAAGAATTTCTCTCTCATTGCCTTGCAGACATGAATTAAATCCTGTAACTGAGAGAAGAAATTAGGGTTCAGTTCAGTCCTATAAAGTCTCTCTCCTGATATACTATTTTTTAAATGATTATGATTAGTATTCTTGAAGTCTTTTTTTTTTTTTTTTACTCAAAATCAGTTCTGGGGCAATAAAATCAGTATATCACATTCAAGGCATTCACATTGTACCGTAACAATCAGAGGCTTAAAAAAGTGTATAGAAGAAAACACAGAAGTTGGTTACCTAAACAAGAGAGGATCATGGGTCATAAAACCAATCCATTTATAACATATTATAAAACAAATTCATTTGTAATGTACTATATAAATCATGAAGAAATGAGTGTATCCAATGAAGACAGCTTTGCACACTAAACTCAGGTATTATTTTCCATTCATTCAGTCATTCATTCATTCATTCATTCATTCATTCATTCATTCATTCATTCATTCATTCTCTGATTGTTCTCTTAAAAAATTTCAGGGCTGTTGGGGAGCTGTAAAATATCCCGGCACCAACTGGGTGTAATGCAGAGAAACTAATGGTGGAAATGGCACCAGCATGCACGTATACACACACACACACACACACACACACACACACACACACACACACACACACACACACACACACACACACACACACACCACATGCATGCATTCTGCAGGACTGCCAAGTCACCTATGCTAAACTGCAGTTTGGTATACTATCTAGTTTGTCATTTTCTCAGATGGTTTCAAAGTTCAAAGACAAAAGGGATGAGCATCTTAGACAACCTGGCACCCATCTCATGTAATGTACCACTAGAAGTAATACTTCCCACTTAATGGGTCACAAGAAAAAGACTGGAAATGGCTCCAGCAGCAGTTGAGATTACTGATATTTATTTATTTATTTTTGTTTAATGGGAAAGTCCAGCTGGGATAAAATACTTTTTCAGTGGAGTCCTGGGGAGGAAAGCTCTATGACTAACTGATAGCACATAAGCTTCAGCTCACAGGGACATGTAGTTGGAAGAAAAACTGGTGGGCAACATGTGGAATGGGACCGGATGCATGTTCTCTTCAGTGATAAGTACATATTCCTGGTGAGATTCTTCCCCTTTGCTTTACAGCCCTTTGGTCAATCTAAGCACATGAGGGACAGTTGGACATGCTGTGCTCCAGAACCAATCAAAACGAACTCAAACTATGAAAATCTCTGTCCAGTGCTTCCTGTACCTAACTCATTTATTGACCTTAACACCAGATATCTACAGTTATCATAAGTCAGAAAACAGCAATAGTAACTAAAGTAGCAAACAAGGATGCCAGCACCTTGGTACCCTTACATAAAAGGTAAAGCCTTGACTATGACCCAGGCAACTTGAGTTTGATTAGTGGCTCAGCTGTCTGCTGGAGCTGGTATGAGGAGCATTAATGATATAACTTTTCTGAGTTGGCTTTCCTTGAGTGGTTGTGGAAGTGCATGGCCAGAGCACATGATCTTGTGGTTGTATCCTCTAGAGACTGGCGATCCCAAACGGAATGTTGGTTTCAAGAGGTGCATGGTTGTCCATAGGGTTAAGCCAATCACAGAAGTGGGAGACATGCCCTCACTGATATCCATTGCACACCAAACCCTGAGTATGTTACTGGGCATGTGCGGTGGGATTAGGACTTTAAAATAGCAAATGTCAAACAACCCCTGATGGTTGTGTGACTCCCCACCAATGGACCAGTAATTAAAGAGCCTCAATCCTCACCACTGGCAACAGCATGGATCATACAGTGAGAGAATGACAAGGTATACACACAGTATTTCCAGATGCAGCTCTATGCATCAAGTGCAATTTCCCTTAAGAGCACACAAAGATCACAGTCAGTCTGGAGATGGTTTATCCCTCTTTCTCCAGATCCCCAGTAAGACTCCTCACTGGCACAGCTATAGAGTTGAGATCTCAGCAGAGTGGCCAAGCCAAGACCTCCAGCACCCTCTCTGTCCAACCAGTGCTTCGTGTCCCTGTCCAAGTAGCTGACACACACACTCTTTGAGTTTTGATTTACACACACACACACACACACACACACACACACACACACACACACACACACACACACACACACACACACACACACACACACACACACACACACACACACACACACACACACACTCTCTTGGCCCAGACTATAAGGTAGTTATCCCTGGCACCAGCCAACTCCTTATCAGCTACTTTACTGCCCTTAACAAAGGGCGTCCAATCTTACTGTGTACTGTTACTATTAATACAAATGGTAGTTTGACCAAGATCATGGCTATTAGGAGTGGCCTACATAGTGTCACCAAATAAATATGCAAGTACTCTCAAAACTTAAATATCTGTAGACAGATAAACCACAATGAAAGGTTTAAATATATTTAAAAATAAACAATAAAAGAACAAGACAATACTAAATATATGTTCACAGTGACATCAGAGTTCAAAATCAAAGGAAATATTTAAAACAACATTCCAGGACAGTCTCAACTAAATAAAGAAAAATATCTAAACTAAGCTTTACTATACTCCTGACTGTATCTAAGAGAGTCACTATTCCCTAGTACACTTACTTAATTAGAGCAAGACAGATGTGGTGAGTGGATCTTCTAGTTGTTGTTAGGTCCAAGGCAGAATACAGAATGTTGTGTCTCTCTAAGAGTGTTCTCAAATTAATATCTCAAGTATTACTGCTGGGATATCTTGCAGAATGACATCATTTCTTGTCATCTGAATCTATCCCAGGTGAAAACCCACTGGTGGGAGCTGGCAGTATTTAGCATCTACCTGTGAAAATACATAGGCCTCAGATCTTTAGCAGATGCTGGAAGTCATAAACCAATCACATTCCTTCACATTTCAAAACTATAAATGTGAAGTTGTTAAATCTCACCGTTTATTCTCACTGATGGGGTCAAAGCCGATCCTCAGCTTCGATACGGCCGATAGCAAGCTCAAGGTTTGCCAGTAGCTCGAGACCAGCCCCTTATCCCACAATGCACTGCTGGAATTACCTCAGATCTAGTTTGCCGCAGCAACAGAGATCTCGGTGATCCAGCTAGCTTGGACCATTTTAGAAACAAATCAACAGCAAGTCTTTAAAAAGTTTTCCTTTTTGTTTTATATATATAGTGTGTGTTAGTACTATTATATTTACTCCCCAGTTAAATTCTTAGATAGTATAAATAGTTTAAAAATTAGGGCCTTGTTGGCTTCTTAGTTTGTGTGGGCCTTTAGCCCCTTTTCCTCTACTATTAATCCCTTTAATAGTTAGGTTTTTTTCTGTGGGCTTCTTAGCCCCATATTTGTATCTCTATGTGTATATATATATATATATATATATATATATATATATATATATATATATATATATATATATATAAAATACTGTTATAGATAGTGCCCGGTTTGGGCTTAGTTGTTTGTGAATCTAATTTACTGCTTTTCTCTTCAGTATGTCAGATGATAGGAAGAAATCCCATCCCAAATTGGGATTCAAAAAATGCCCAGATTGTGGGCAGAAAATGTCCGTCACTGACAGACACATTCAATGTGTCTACTATCTGGGGGCCAAACACCTCCAAGACACCTGTAGCATTTTCCACTCCTTTTCTTCAAGAGTCCTCTTGGAGAGAAGGAGGAAACTTATAAACAGGGGATTGCTATAGCAATCCTTTTCGGAAGTTTTGAGTAGCCATGAAGGTGCTAGTACGTCCTCCAAATCCTCAAAATCCAAGTCATCAGATAAGGTCTCCAAAAAGGCTAAAAGTTCAGAAGGAGGGTCATTGGTTCCACAATCATCGGAACTGAGTGTACCTGTGATTCGGAGCCAGGTCTCAGTATTGGAGCCGGTCTCTGAAGTTCCTTCTTCACCTCTGCTCCAGTCAGCACCTTCAGTGCATTCAGCTATGTCTTCAGTCAGCCTTTCAGATTTGGACATGGATCGGCTAGTGCAGAAGCTTTTACAGGCACCAGGACTTGCCAAATTGCTATCGGCCCCGACCAGCTCGTCGGTACCGAAAACCATGGAACTGGACTTGTCTACTCCTCCGAGCCGTACTGGACTCTCGGAGCCGAAGGAAGTTGGACTGATGGTGGTCGAACTCTTGGAGCCGATACCCACACTGGGGTTATCGGCTCCATCTACTCGGATGTCCTCAGTGCCAACCGAGGGCTTTAGGAGCCGACATTCTCCTGTCGGGTCCAGGGAGGATAGTCGCACCAACTTGTCGGTGCAGACGCTTCTTCTCGGGGCTTCGGCTCAGATGAGCTCGGCTCCTACCTCAGGCTCAGGGCCCAGGGTTTTGGTGTGGGAGGATCGGACGGTACTCTCGGGTCCGTCCACTCCTTCTCGTCGGAGCCATGGTGCTTTTGATGCTATGAGGAGAGTTTTGTCTCCAAAGACAACATCAACATCAGTTCAGCTTTCCTTCTCCCCTCAAGCTCCTGTGTCTACTTCTGCATCTACCGATCCCTCTAAGCGTAGAGACCCAGAGCCTCAAGTACCCCCACAGGGCGTCCCCTGCTATTCTGAGACCTCCCCAGATCCCCCCACTGAGGAGGTGCCCAGGAAGAGACTGTGCAAGAGGAGGCACTTAGACTGCCAACAGGAGTCTTTGACATCTGACATGGACTTAGATGAGTCAGAAGGGTCCCCTTGATCCCCCTCTGAGGATATCTCCTTTGCAGAGATACTAGAGATCCTTAGTCAGAGGGGCGATTGGCAGTCCAAGACTCCTACTGAGGATGAGTCTGTGCTCTTGTTGGCTTTTGGGTCTCAACCTTCCACTTCTTGAGTGTCTCCGCCTTATGACGAGCTCATGGAACTCATCTCTCATAAGGCGTGGGAGTCACCGGAGGCCATGGAACCTGTCCCTTGTAGACCCAATAAATTCATATCTGCCCCAGTGGATAAGCCATTTTTGACAAAAGGAGTGCCTGTTGATGCCATGGTGGTGGCTGCAGCCACCAAAAAGGAAGTATCTGAAACATCCTCTTCTATCCATCCCCCTAACAGAGATTCTAGGGTTATGGATAGATATGAGAAGCGCATGTTTAGTTCAGCGACTTTTTCTCTGCAATCACTGAACTACTTGACCCATTTTACAAGATTACAGAGAGATCTCCTGAAAGAGCTAGGAGATACTCTCCAGGGTTCAGTAGCTGCAGGAGTGTCCGACAAAGTCAACGCCCAGCTCGCTACCCTAAACTCAGTAGTGAACTCGTCCATGCATCTCATATCCTATGCAGCTTATGGTTCGAGTAGAGCCGCTAGTTCAGGCATTGCTTTTCGAAGACAAGCCTGGATGCGTCACTGTTCCTTTGCGGAACCCTTCACGTTTTCCTTCATTAATACCCCATTCGATGGCTCATCACTGTTTGGGCCCAAAGAAAAGGAAACTTTAACCAGGTGTGAGCAGGAAGGCAAGACCTTATCTGCTGTTGGGGTCCGTTTTTCCAATCCTACTCAGCCCTACCCTAAGGGCCCTAGGGGGGACAAATGTGGTTCCGAAAAACTCAGGCAGTCTTTCAGGACACACGTGGTGATACTCCCTCTAGAGGCAGAGGAGGGGGTTACAATGGAAGACGCCACCCCCATGGCAGAGGGGGTCTGTGACAACAGGGTGACAGGGGTCATTTCTCCGGTCAGTCCTACCAGCGCCCCTGAAAGGGGGCCCGACTGTTCGGCTCTGGAGGCAGTCGGGGGTCGCTTGTCTTTGTACCCAGAAGCCTGGCTAAACATAACATTGGATACTTTGGTACAAAGCATCATTTCCAGAGGTTATTTCATACTGTTCTTTACCCCTCCCATTCCTATCAAGAAAATCCCAGATGTTCCATCCAATCTCAGGGAGCAAGCAATCGTAGAGGTCCACAGATTGCTAGAAAAAAGAGTCATCCAAATAGTCCCAGCAGACCAAGTCGGATTCAGAACTTACTCAAGATTCTTTTTGGTACCAAAGAAAACAGGGGACTGGAGACCTATCTTGGACCTCAACAGACTCAACAAATTCATAAAGAAAGGGAAGTTCTGAATGGTCACGCTTCAGTCCATTCTTCCCTTTTTAGGGAAAGGCGATTGGATGTGCTCCATAGATCTCAAGGACACGTACTATCATATAAAGATGGACAGCCACTCCAGAGATCATCTGCACTTCCGGCTGGAAGCCAATCATTACCAGTTTTGAGCCCTGCCCTTTGGTCTCACTTCAGCCCCCAGAGTGTTCACCAAATGCATGGCAGTGGTCATGGCTCACCTGAGGCATCTAGGATTCCAGGTGTTTGCATACTTAGACGATTGGCTCCTCTCTGCTACCACCAGGCAACAATTGACACAGGCAGCACAGTACACTCTGCCATCAATTAGGCATTACAATCAACTTCAAAAAGTCTGCCTTATCGCCATCTCAGCATACCGTTTTTTAGGAGCAGAGTTAGATACCTCAACCACCACTTTATGTCTCCCTATCAAAAGAGTCTCTCTTCTCCGCCAAAACGTCAGCTCACTGGAGTCAAACAACAAAGCTACAGCAGCGGAGGTATTGAAAGTACTAGGTTTGATGGTAGCAGCAAACATGGCTATACCACTCGCAAGGTTGCATATGCAAATTCTTCAATGGCTCCTCTTTGCTCAGTGGTCTTACTAGAAACTACCAATGCACCACATGATTCTTATCACGGATTCTTGCAGGAGAGACCTTCAGTGGTGGTTGACGTCTCTTCATGTCACAATAGGAAGACCCTTTGCCCCCCCCAGTAGCCACTGTGACCACAGATGCTTCCCTGATAGGGTGGGGGGGGGCACTTTCAGGGAAAGACTGCCCAAGGCACATGGACAGATCAAGAATCCCATCTGCACATCAATGTTCTAGAGCTGAGAGTGGTACTTCTAGCATTGCAGTACTTTCAGGACTCTCTCCCTCTAGGGACTATTGCAATTCAGACTGACAACGTCAGTAGTCTGGTACTTGAACAAGCAGGGTGGAACCAAGTCTTACCCCCTTTGTCGAGAAGCCCTCAGGGTTTGGCAATGGGCTGTGTTGCCCCAGTGTTTTCTGTTAGCAATGCACATCCCGGGGAAATCCAAAGTCATAGCGGACAAGCTAAGCAGGGCAATATTACTCCCTCATGAGTGGTCTCTCAAACAACAGGTTGCGGAGTTGATTTTCTGCAAATGGGGCCAGCCTTGCTGCGACCTTTTTGCCAGCCACATCAATTCAAAATGCAGAAGCTACTTTGCCCTGATACCACCTCCCGGTCATCCCCCGAGAGATGCACTTTTACACGATTGGCCCCCGGGTCTCCTTCATGCATTTCCACCCTTCCCATTAATACCCAGATTTTTACAGAAAGCAAAATCGCTGGTAAGGAAGGTTATACTCATAGCCCCCTACTGGCCTCGACAGATTTGATTTCCGTTTCTCCACCATCATCTGTTGGAAGATCCATGGATCCTGGACCCAGTTCCGGACCTTCTGACGCACTCGTCAGGGGACCTTCATCCTTCTCTGCAGTCCCTGAAGCTGACTGCTTGGCTAATCCACTTCCCCTAATTGCCAGGCTTCATTCAATTTCAGAAGATACAAGACAGATTCTCTTGTCTTCTCACAAGCCATCTACCAGGAAACTATATGGCAGTAAATGGAAAAGGTTCTCAATTTGGGCCAACGTGCAGAACATTGACCCTTTTCGAGCTCCGCTATCTTCGATTTTGGAATTTTTGACAAAAATTTTTAAGGAAGGGGCAGCAGCTGCTACAGTTCGAGTTCAGTTAGCTGCTATCTCAAATTTTCACCTTGGTCTTGGTGGCTTGAATATTATGAGCCATAAATTATCCAAAACCTTCCTTAAAGGTGTTTTTCATATGAGACCTCCGATCAAAATTCCCTTTTCTCCTTGGAATTTAAACCTTATGCTGTCTCTACTTATTATTCCTCCCTTTGAACCAGCTTCTTCTTGTGCTTTAAAATTCTTATCTTGGAAAACAATATTTCTTGTGGCCATTACGTCTGCCCACAGAGTGTCAGAACTTCAAGCATTATCCATCAGACCACCCTACATGATCTTCCATGCTGATAGAGTATCTCTCAGAACAAACCCCTCATTTTTACCTAAAGTCTGTTCTGAGTCAAATATCAATCAGGTCATTGAACTACCAGTTTTCTTCCCCAACCACTCTACAAATTGGAATATATGCTGCACAAACTTGATGTTCACAGACAGCTCAGATTTTATCTTGACAGAACTAAGGATATCAGGAAATCAGATCAACTTTTTGTATCCTTCTCATAAGTTCATAGGTAGGTACTAGGCTATTGGCCCTGGGGCCTACATAAGCCTAGACAAAAAGGAACCCTGGCTTTCGCCACCCAAGAAAATTATTTACCTGTGCCCCTGTCGAGCAGAGCCACAGAAGTGATCCCCGGGGTGAATTTCCTATTTCCCATCCAATAATCAAGATTTTTCTTGAAGAGTGCTAATGAGGAGCTTTGTTTGATATAGATAGGTAGTTTGTTCCAGATTATGGGAAGTCTCTGGGACAGGAATCTATCCTTCCAGCATGTTCTGTTTATTGTGGTGACATGGTGTAGGTCCCTAGAGCATGTAGCTCAGAGGGATTGGGATTTCTTTAAGTGGAGCATGTCCAAAAGCTCTGGGTTTGACACAGCTTTGTATGTTAGGCAGAGATCGCCTCTGAGTAGGCGATATGCGACGGAGTAAAGCTGGAGTTTTTTGAGATGGTCTGCATAGGGCATCTGTTTGTGGCCAGTAATCCTCTTTGTGAGGAACTTCTGCGGCCTTTCCAGTTGTTGTTGATGTCTTGTGAGATACATACCAAAAGGTACATTGTACTCTATAATGGGTCTAATGAGTGACGAGTAGAGGGGAACAATGACCTCTTTTTTCCTGGATGAGAAACCTTTTGTGATGAGGTGTGCCACATAAAAGGATTTCCTGACTACTATGGCGATGTGATTATCAAAGGAGAGACTACTGTCCACCTGTGTCCCAAGATCTCTTATCACACTTTCAGTGTTAAGTAGACTACTGCCTATGTGGTAGTTCATGGGTACAGAGTTTTACCAAAAGGGATGACAATGCACTTTTTGGCATTGAGCTTGAGGCCATGGCTTTGACACCAGGCATCGGTCTCAGTGAGGCCCTTTTGTAGGATGTTCACATTGTTAGGAGTTTCAATTATGGCTCCTAGTTTGCAGTCATCTGCGAACTTCGTTAGCCAAAGACCTTCTGTGTTAGCCTGTACTTCAGAGAAGTAGATACCAAACAGGAGAGGACCCAGGACTGAACCCTGTGGTACTCCACTTGTCACCAGTCTGAAGTCGGATTTGGAGTCTGCTACTTTCACAGTGTGGGTTGTGTCAGTGAGACAGTTGGCAACCCATCCTGCAACATAGGGATTTACACCTAGTTTAGTAAGTTTATCTATAATTCCAGAGTGGGGGATGGTGTCGAAAGCCTTGGCGAGATCTAGATAGGCTGTGTGAACCACCTTACCCTCATCTACCACTTTGGTGATTGCTTCAAAGAAGTCTATCAGGTTTAGGAGACATGATCTGCCTTTTACAAACCCAAAGTGGGTGGGGCCCAGAGTTTAGAGATTGCCAATGTCTTTGTTTATAAGTTCCATGATGATACGTTCAATGGCCTTGCAGACCAGGCTCATCAGGCTAATGGGGCAGTAGTTCCTGGGGTCCATGGAGGATCCCCCTTTGTGGAGTGGAATAACTGTTGTTGTGTCATTAAACACTGTACAGCAAATTATTAAGAACTAATTGCCCTTCTGTTCTTCTTTACTGTATCTACTTCTGTTTTTTTGATCTTCAACATACTGACCTAGAACACCACCTCCCTCATTCTAGCTCATACGCTTCAACACAGAACTTGTTTAGTATAATGCTCTCAGACTCATGCAGCTAGCAGGGCCTTCTCTACAGCCAGTCCCACTATGGTTTAACAAATTATAATTGCTCTGCTCACCATGACTTCTCTCATCCTACTACTAAAATTATTCATGACAAGTAAAGCAAATTTGAATACATTTTAGCTGACTGCCTTCCCAATGACCACCTATCAGTACATGTGAGACAAACCCAGCATTAAAGCAGCCCTTGATATACCATCTGCATGTGTAGAATGACTGCATTCTTCACAGTATTTTGTTCAGCATTACTCATGTGATTTGCTCTTTTATATTTTAAGTAAAAAACCCTCTTATTCACTAGTTTGTCCTGAATACCTAAAGACATACAATCATGGAATAGAACCACTTCTTTCATACTACATTATGAAAAAGACAAACATTAAAGTACACTTAGAATCATAGCATTGGAGTGAGTGCATAGTACGTAGGGTGAGCACACTGTTATGTATGTGAGTCATATTTTGTCATGTAAACTGAAACAATGATGTTCCAGTACATATGTAAACATAAATGCACTAATGACCCATAAAAGAAATGAAAAATCACAGTTGGTTGTATTTGAAAAGACTTCAGCCCAAACTCAGAAATCATGTAACAAGTACTGTGTTATATCTTTCAGACATACCATTAATCTTTCCAAAAAGACTGTTCTCGGTTTTATCGAAAACAGCAACAACCTTTCTAGTACCAAAAAGGGCTACTCAGAAATATGGAAACCACTGAATCATTTAGCTGTTTCTTTTCATTTCAAATCGTCTTGAATATACACTGTCTTCTCAAATGACAAAAAAAAAAAACTCTTGCTGCATATGGCTCTCTACACGACAAGAAGAATTATGGTAAGAATATTGAAAGTAGAGCTACTAATGCATTGCTCTTAGTAACAAGTTCCACATACAAAGGAATGAAGAGAAGAACGTAAACTGCAGTCTTACTTGTAGTTACCACATCCTCACTCTGAACCTGAAGAGATTTGACCCCCAGTACTAAGGTTGTTGTTTGTCTTTCGGCTTTTTCCCGGTAAGGGGTTGCCACAGCGGAACTCCAGTCCGCTAATGATTGGCAGTAGATTTTTATGAAACGCTGAACTGCCAGCTCGATGCCCAACCTTCAATGAAGGCATGCCCATTTACGCACGCATGTCTTTCGAACACTACCCAACCACGGGGAGGACGTGCAGACTCCACACAGAAGGCACTCCCAAGTCAAGCCAAGAATCGAACGGGAGAACCTCTTCCTGTGAGGTAACAACGCTACTGCCGTACCACCGCAGCATACCCCCAGTACTAAGGTACGAGATTCATTTACCACCTACTTAAATGACAGAAACTTTAGACTCAGTACTTTTACATCCCCAGTCCTTCCACTGTGGGGTTCCAGAACCACTCCTTTTCCCCATTTAACAGTCACCATACAATTGTAATGGTCACTTTCACCCAATCTTACACACAAATCACTTGGCCATTTTCTGGACTGATCATTCAGCCAAACATCTCTTTTTCATGCTGCTCAGCTGATGATCAAAGGATTAAAGGCTGAAAACAAAAAACATTAAAAATATAAATATACTGAAAATTATTCTATGCATTTTGGGATAGTGTGCTAGACCGAAACTTGCACCCAAAACCTGAAAGGTAGGCTATCTTCACATATCAATTAAATTACTGAAACCACCTGCTCAATCACATTGACCACATTAGCAGAATATAAGTGAAAGTCCTTGAACCTTTAGTCTTTCTATAATACTAACAGTCTTTTCATGAAAGAAGAAAGACTAACACTTGACATGTGGGGGAGGGGAGTCTTACTGTTAACCTTCAACAAGCACTGTGTTTTTCCACAGCCTCAACTGCAATTACAAAACCAGTATATAAATATTTCATGTTAAATATTTTCAATATTGTCAGCATGCAGCAATAACGTATTTCACTAGTTAGAGTAATCTGATGTCCTTTGCACGAAGCACTAACTTTAGGATATGTTCTCTTGATTTATAAGTTGCTAAGCCTTGGATACCATTACATTTTTAAATGCTTGCTTTCTGTTAAAGATACCCCAGAACCCCCATGTCTTCTACTTATTTTTCACTCTCACTCTCTTCCATGGCAACCCTCGATGCAGAAGCAAGGCATTCCAAATCAAAAATCCAGAATGTATTTCCACACTATTATATTTTACCTTTTTTAAAGCAATGCTCAAGTACTTCCTCCTAAATTAAAAAGAAATCTAGTGCCGTTACATAAAGAACTGAAAAATTAGCTGTTGTCACAATAGGTACTTCATGCCCTTTGTTCTCTTGGCATACTATATCACTTTTTTTCCTCAACTGTGAAGTACAAATGTTTCATTACTGCAGTAAACAATTTTACCTGTTGTACATCTTGCATGGTAAGCTCTTTTGGTTGATATTTTGGAATTCACTAGGAATAAGGAACCTTACACTTACTGAGCAACAGTTTTTAAGCAAAAGATAATGTAGGTTTAAGCAGTGGCAGGTAAGTTGTACTGTGTCTGGCCTGAATAAATGACATTTTTATGACAAAAATGAAGATGACATAGTATAAACTAAAACGGTAAAAGGGGCTGTCACCTGTTAATTACATAAGCATTGTAAATGAGACTGGCACAATACAAGTACTTCTGCCATGTACACAGTAAGACAACATATTCTTATTTATCCCACCACTGCTCTGGATATCAACACATCAGTTCTAACCATGACTGCCTTAACATGCTATTATTCATACAAGAAACACCTCTGACACAAAAATTACAAACATGTTACAGTATTACACAAAAAGAAACTACACTTTAATAAGATGCTATGCAGTAATGATGCCTCGTAAAGTAGAACACCTATTTTACTGACCTGAAGTACAAATAAAATAATCATATGTTTACAAATTAAGTAGTGATTTTTTTTTTCTGCAGTAGACTCAGTCATTAATGTAAGACACAAACAGTGCTGCATTACAATGTACAATGTACAAATACAATGTATCAGTCCCATTAAGATTACACCACAAACAAGCTGAATTTGTATATGGCACTACATTCTTTGAAAGAACATCAGAATTCATGTTAAGATTTTTTAATCTCAAAGAATGTGTGCATTTTTCTGTGTTATTGTTGAGAAGAACCATTCTAGTCCAGCCCACCTGCCTGGTTATCAAAATAATTAAAATAAAATCTACTTTGTGGCCATTTAATCAACATATTGCTGCACATTCGAGATAGCTAAATTAAGCAGTAGATTTTCTTATATTTGTTAAGATTAGCCACAGCTCAACAACATTCTCCACAATACAAATGTGATACAAAGAGAACAGGCTAAGATCAGATGGAGGGCAAGCAACTTCTTCACAAAAATCATTTTTTTAAATGAGATCATTTCTATTTTCCTGTGGATTAGATCATTACATTATTCCAAATACAGTGATGTTCTTAAATGCACCAAGGAATTTAAACCTATTATTAATCAAAATGAGAGAGATGATGGAAAAACAGAAAAAATACATTTCCAACAGAATATTCCATCTGAAAATCCTGCAGATGCAGACACAAGAAACACCATTCACTAAATAAGCATAACAAATATGACATATATTAAATGCAAAATAAACTTTCAAGTAACACTGTATCACACCATCTATCATGAATGCCTTCCAAAATCAGTTTTGCAGGACATATCTTTTGACATAGCAGACTAGAGGCTAATCACCTATGTTGGAAGATATAGACTTCACACTGCAACCAGCTTTATGCCGTTTGAAAGTGGAACATGTAACACTGAGAATGAGATCATCTTGCAGACACTGGCTACCAACAGAGACAGTATTGTTAAAAACATGATAGCAACCACTTGCCATTTTTCTTCCAGCTAGAAAAGGAAATCCAGTGGCTAAAACAACTTTATCTAAATGGTTATCCGATTGTATATCCTTTGTTTACGAAAATGCGAACATGCCTTTAACGCACAAACCAAAAGCCCATTCTACCAGAGCTGTCTATACCTTTTTTGCTTTTCAAGCTAAATTGACTTGGTCTAAGCCTCATACCTTTATCACACATTACAAAGTAGATAAGACTTCTAGGGACAGGGCTTCCTTTGGTTCTATGGTACTGAAGAACATACTCCCATGAGCCACCCAGGGTTGAGGGTGCTAGGGATGCTACCCATCAGTGAGAATAAAGATTTAACAACTTCACTAACGCGTTCTATGTGAGTTGTTTATCTCGCCTTTATTCTCATGTCCCTCCCTCCTTCCCCCTCCTGGCTGACTGTTGACTTAGAGGCTAGTGCCATCCTGGTTATTCAATATTTCTTCTTTCCCTTTGGGAAGATTTCTTAGTAGATATTTATCAGAGAGTATATATATATGTTGTATATATGTATATATATGTATAGACTATTATTCTTAGCAAATAAGATCTGAGGTAATTCCAGCAGTGCATTGTGGGATAAGGGGCTGGTCTCGAGCTACTGGCAAACCTTGAGCTTGCTATCGGCCGTGTCGGAGCCGAGGATCGGCTCCGAACCCATCAGGGAGAATAAAGGCGAGATAAACAACTCACATGGAACGTTATGGTACGTACATAACTTCTATTTATTTCACCTTAAAGACAATACAGAAAACTCCCTAGCACAGACATTCTGTCTCTAGCTGCCATAAAGTAATTTAATTTCAACTGTTTTTCTGAAGTTAACCTCCTGTACTCCAGTTTTCACTGTTAAAATATATTCATTTAAGCAGTTGCAATAGTGCATGAACATTTCTGTTCTCTTCCAGTAGGGCACACTGTGGATCCATTTTAAAAACAAGCATTTTGCAAATACCATTTTCAACACACGTCTGTACAAACCAGTTTGATATACACATGATATTCAGTTTCTAATACATTTGCAACACAAGTATCCTACACAAATCATACTGATATTCACAAATGACATACAATTATTTACAAAATTCCAGATAGCTGTGCTGGCAGTATCTATCTCCTAGTCACAGGTTGCATCAGTGACAGCCCATCTTGGTTGGCTTTTCCCCAGGTTATGGGTAACAAATGGACCAGGGTAATGAGAGAGGGTCTGATGAGTGCTAGGCAGCAGGGGAAAAAAATAAAAAAATAACAAACAAGGATAAGGATTTTTTCACCAAGGGGTACTTATCTGAAAACTCTGGAAGCTTGCTGACTCAATGGATTGATAACACAACCAGAAACCTGAGCTGCTCACATGAACTGCGGCAAGAAAGAGCTAAAGATGGTGTCAGCCAAAATCCCTTTATACCATTGGCATCTATGTATCGATGTATAAGGGAGCCTACTGTGCCTGGAAGAGGAAAGTTCACAGCTCTTGAAATCAGACCAGCTATTGGGCTTCCAAAAGCCAGTACTACAACAGTGAGCTACAAAGAACATCTACAATGCATGCCATTTCATAGAAAAGCATTTTAAAGCTAGACACTGAAGAAGAAAGATCCAAAAACAGAATGTATCATCACTGCTAACTATACGAGAAGACCATCTTGCACTATATGAGAAGACCATCGTGCATGTAATAAAGGCTAAAAAGACAACTAAAAGGGATAGACGATAGCAAAAACTACAGACAAGACTACAAGTAACAAGAAGGAAACTGTTATGCCACTGTTCAGAAAATTAATGAGACCTTGCTTAAGATGCTATATGCAATTCAGGAAACCCTGTCTCCAGAATAATGCAGGTAGAATGGCTATAACTAATGCAAGAAAGAAAAGATAGTACAGGATCTACACTAAAAGCCAAAGAAAGATAAGACTGAAAGAGCTAAAATGTACAACCTAGAAGACTGAAGTGAAAATTTTTGAACTACCTCTTGAGAATCATTATAGTCCAAGAGGACAATAAGAGACGTGGAAGAATTGGGAGGCCAGAGAGAATGACACAGGAGAAAACTGAGGAAATACCTTTCTTTATAAGTAACTAAAGTGAATGAGTAGTGAGTATGCTCATTCATGCAAATATACTTTTGTGGCCAATCAGCAACAACAATACAAGTTCAGCAGAGCTCCTACATGTGTCTATTTATGATAATGTGTGTTATGCAGCCTGGGAAAAATACACATGAATAAACCATAAGAACACTTTAGAAAAACAGTTCACCTGGATGCCTAAATAACAGTGCCTGTCATGCCCTCACCGAACTCCTCACATCTGTGGTGGTGACCCCACACAAAAGAGGCCTTACCACAGACCCAGGGGATTACAGGCCCATAATTAGCCTAATTTGTAAGGCTATAACTATGATATTAATAATCTCATACAATTGGAGTCATGATGGTTTGGTTTTGTCAAGTGCATCATATCCACTTAACTTGGTTAACCTCTACAGGTTACTGAAGTGGTGACGAGTGACCACTTAGTCCCTACAACTTTTACAGCCTTTCTAGATCTGGCCAAAGCCTTCAGCACAGTACCCTATTATAGCACTGTAAACAAACTAAAATAGCTAATTGTGGAGGGACTGCAAAGTGGCTGAAGGATAGAGTCCATACAACTAAGAAGACAAGGCAGATGCTAATTTAGAAAGTAAGAAATGGTGGAGTTCTAAAAGGATCAGAACTGGGATTTCTCCTTTATGGCATTTACTTTCCCAACCTCCATACCACAAATCCTGAGCTGTAGCTAACCAGGTTCACCGAAGACATCAAACTGTGTGCTATTGTCTACCCCCCCATGATACAGAAGCCCTTCAGCAAGAAGTAGTCCTTACTAACCTGTGGTATACAGCAAAAGGGCTCAATCTAAATGCAAAAAGTGTTGCATTCTCACCATTGGAAAACACCCCTCATCTACAATTTATGGCATAGCCAGTACCCAACTCTACATGAACATGGATCAGGGATCTTGGCATCCAAATCGACAGTTCACCACTTTTGACCACCTTGTTTCAAGAATAGTTAGGAAATCCTTCTATCTAACACAACTGATTTCCAAAGGTATCTCATCTAGACCAAAAGATGTCATTGTTCCACTGTACTCTGTCCTAATTAGATTAATAATTGAGTACAATAATTGAGTACAATGAACCTTTCAGCATGTACCTAACCCAGCATATCATGCAGCTAAAAAGGGCTCAACGGTTCTTATGTGTAAAAGGGCTACTTTTGATCAAGAAGCCAAATTCCAAGACAAAAAAAAAAAAAGAACTTGTGCAATGGGTGAGAAGACACATCATATGGACTAAGAGCATGGTTTTCCTGGTAAAATTAAAGGCAAATAGTGTTGTCCATACTAGAAAGAAGTGAATTAGAGATTACTTGGGAAAATGATTGATACTATACAACTTCTGCATTGCAACATGCATTAGCAAAGCCAGTAAAGAGTGACTTCTATGCAACAGGGCTATGAAGAATTTTGAGCATAGCCAAAAGGTAAAGTCCACCCTCAAGGGCAGTTTAACAAAAACTGAGATTTCTTTTCTTCCCATGATATGGTTCCAATATGGTTTACTTACGAGAAACCAGGCTGTACTTTATAAATCTCTCATTTCCTTGCCTCAGAATCAAAGAAGTGAAAAGGAACCACCCCCAACACTTTTTTAAAACTTTAACCTCCCATGTGTTTTGGGGAAGGAATTTGTCTTCACTTGCATTACATACCATAGAGATGGGGAAATATATTATTTAGTTATCAGAAACTGACAACAACCTTACATTGGCAGTTCTCAGTCTTACTGATGTCAGCAGCTGTCATTAAAATGTCCACAGTGGTATGGAACTTTTATAAGTTCTCCACTGTCTTTGTTGTGGAGAGAGGAAGAGAAACAGTACCAGTGCACATTGTTGACCAATATCAATCAGAAAGTAATCCACTTTTTGGAGGTAAAATGTTCTATGTGTAACATCTTTACAGACAGTAGTGTTTAATCCTATGTACAGATTGCGTTTTAACAAAGTGTTAGTATGTTACAATGTAACAAATCAAGGGTGGAGCACTACAACAACAGATGAGGAAAAGGATAAATAATGCACGGAGTAATTTGTGCTATGGTAAGAAATATATAAAAATCTCATAATGCAAATTTAAGAACAGAAGGTTAAGCACTTTTGTGCTGCATTTTGAAGGTGGAGACGACATGACTTGAGTTATAAAATTAAAATACTTTGGAGCACATACAGTACATTTCTTCAATAATCAGGATAAAACATGTATGTTCTCACTCTAGGTACTGGGTGAATAGCACAACTAGTTTTCTTGTCTCTTACAAATAAATGAACCAAGAACACAAGTCCAAATTCAGATTGAGTTTTTTTAATGATACGTTTAAATGCTTTTGTTCTAGTATGTCTTATTAGAACAGGACTTTATCAGAACGCAAAAAAAAAAATTCTCATCCTTCCAGACATTCAGATATATTAATTATATTGAATTACATCATAAATTCATTTCAAAATCTAATTTGTTAAAATTAAAGTAGTAGTGCTTACAATACAATACTAAAGCAAATGTTGAAGTTCAAGTAATAAAAACAAAAACACTGAATATGTAAACATTTTAAAAAATAATTAACAAACCTCCCGTGATAAAATGCCTTCTAAAACACACATACATAATGAATTTTAATAGTTTACAAACTCTAAATCCTAACAGACTGTGATCTCGTATTGACCATGTAGTTTAATATACCAACATCTGTCTTAACTACAATATATTTCATCTCATATAGGTACTGTATGAATGTACTCAAGAGTTTAGCACAATACATTTTTAAAAAATTGCTTATGCTTTCAACATCACTTAACCCTGGTGGGCATCTAGAGTTGAGAATTAGCTGCCATAACTCTTTATATTTTGTCCTTGTCTCCTATTGCCCCCCCCCCCCATCCCTAGGGATTTTCTCTAAGATAGATAACTTACATCTACCCTGATTGTTACACTATAAAGTATGCCTACAGTTTTTTTCTCAAATTTCCTTTTAATATCATATGTATGAGCATACATTATTTTACAAAGCTTTCTTTCGGATTTGCCACATAAGACAAACTTACAGTATTGACATATGACAATATAACCAAATCCAGTGTGTTACAATTACCAAAATGTGTTAAAACTAATGGGTTGTTTCTTTCCTGAAGCTGTGTAATATTGTCCATAGAAACACAGGTGCACTGCAAACAACAATCATATTTAATAGTATGAATAACTTTCAAGGATAAACTACTCTGGTTGTTGGATTTCCACAATATTTTGTCCTTTATTATATATAAATCTAGGGGATTCACCTAAAAAGGCTGACATGACTGTCATTTGTTTTAAAGATGCTCTAGTTCTTACTGATGTCCTTTACAAATTCTGTTTCCAATTTGAACAAGGACGTTGCTTGTTCAGAATTTAGCTCTGGTCTTGTTGTTATGGTCTTTATCAAATCCTCTTCCTAATAAAGGCAGACATTTAATGCCTGTTTTGTTTGAGTCTTCTTTACTTATGTTATGTAGAAAATATTTACGGTAACCTCTCTCAATGAGCATCACTATTAACTTACATTGTTCTAAACAAAAGTCATTGTCATCCGAGATCATCTCAGCTAATCTGACAAGCTGTCCTTCAACCAACCCCATCTTTTGAACCATGAGGTAGCAACTACAGAAGTGTAAGAAAGAATTGGAAAAGGTCAGTTTTCTATAAATATTATACCCAAATCCATTTTCTTTTTGATAATTTGCACATCTAAAAATTTCAAAACATATTTTGTGGTGTTATCTGACAAAACTAATTTTGTTAATATATTCAATAAATTCCAATTTCATTTCCTCACTACCATTCTGCAAAATACAAATAACATCTCAATAGCGCACATATAGTTTGCAACACTTGTTGAATTTGGATGAAAATATATGTTCTTTCTCCCACTTCCATAATACCATATTAGCATACGTGGGGGGCACATGCTGCACCTGTAGCCCCTCCCTTTAACTACTTGTAATAATCCCTTTCAAAATATAAAAAAATTACTTGTCAAGACTGTTTCTACTAACTTCATAAGAAATGGTGCCACTAGTCAAACATGGGTCATCTGCATCGTAGTCCGGGTTTAATTTTTTATACCGATTAGCTGGTTCTAGAACATCACTTACCTAGGGGTTGACAAAGGGCGGGTTTCACTTAGGTGCAGTGAGGGTACTTGGTGTCATAATACCTTCTATCTGTGTGTATGAGGAGTGTGTGCACTGACGTCTTGGTGTGACAGTGGAAGTGAAATTAGAAACAAAGTACAACCATGAATACTTACTAGATGGCTGAGTACATGCAGCATCTTAACAATCATAACATGTTTTATCCTACTGAAGAGGACTGGGACAGTTGAAAAGCACAAATTATATTGCATAGTCTGTGGCTTCAAAGATTGCCAAAAGTGTTGCATATATTTAATCTAATGGGCTTAGACACTTATGGACTCCCATAGACTTTGGTTGTACAATTTAAAACTGTATGAGAAATATTTTAAAGAAAATGTAACACTTAGTAACTGTAAAAAAAAAGTTTAGATTTCACAAAAGAAACCAAAAAAGTGAAAGCTTTTCAGCCTACAGAGCTGAACAGCAAAGACTGGCGGAACATAACCAGTTTGCAAAGAACTGACAGATGGATAAAAGGACAGATTTGGAATGCATTGTGAAGGTATGCAAAATATGTCACTAAAATGATTTACTACTGCTCTTCCAAGCTGCAGTTATAATGGGTATCTTTTCTATAAAGATTTGATTTATGTTAAACTGTAATTGTTCTTTTACCATCTGTTCACACAAGATGGAAAATATAAGTGACATGATAAAGTTGATTAAATGCTGCTTTTGATCCCTGCCTAACACACACACACACACACACACACACACACACACACACACACACACACACACACACACACACACACACACACACACTCACATTCAACTATTTGTTTTACTAGATGGATGGTAAAACATAACAGAAAAAGTGCAACGTTTATGTGATTTACCCATGAATTCGTATTTGCCCACAAGGGTGATAAACGCCAAAACTGAGGACAGATCAGCTATGTGCTACAAAAACAGACTTGATCTTGCAACTTGCATATGTTCATATAACACTAAGCAAACAGCTTAACCACAATAATGCTCCCAAGTCTCCCCTGCAAGCAGTTTATAGCTGTAATATGTCAACATGTTATGGTCTTTTTTTTTTAATTATTTTTAATTCACTTTCTTGGTAAATCTCTTTAGCCGCAACCTGAATCACCAGGAAAAGGGTGTGTGTAAAAATCTGGTAACCAGTCATCTTGTAGGTTTATGGGAGACAGGAAGAAACTTGGACACCTGGAGAAAATTCACTTGGGCAAAGAGAGAAAACATGTTCTTCAATGACCACAGGTCAGGATTGAACTTTCAACTTCTAGAGCCATGAGCCATGTTTGTTCAATTTTACCTAACAAACAGACCCAGCTGTTCAGAAAAGGAACACAATTGCACTTGTCTTTGAGTATTCTCACATATTATACTCTTGATTTTACATATTTCTTCAGTTCACTGTCACCTGACGTAAGTTTAAGAAAGCAACTGTTAATACTTATTAAAAATGCTTTTTATTTATCCTCATAGGCATTATTTGTATAATGTCGCTCAAGTGCTGGGATCGGTACCAGGATATTAGGTAACATTACAAACCATGCTGGTAGTGGCTTGACTGGATATTCATCTTTTATTCAGCTGAAGAGCTTTTTTAGAGGATGCAACTATTTGGATAAAAAGCACAGTTTGACTTGGCAGTATAGATTTGTTTGTGTCTTTCGGCTTTTTCCCGGGTTAGGAGTCGCCACAGCGGAACTCCGGTCCGCTAATGATTGGCAGTAGATTTTTACGTGCTGGCTTGCCAGGCCTAACGCACAACCTTCAACGAAGGAACGCCCATTCACGCATGTCACCGCACAGAAGACGCTCTAACTGATAATCGAACGGGCATCGTCTAACTCTGAGGTGACAACGCTACTGCAGCACCACCACCGCAGTATAGATTTAAGATACAAAATTCATCCTACAGTCCAGGTTTTGATTTTCTTTGCCTCTACCTCTACCTATTACATACTATGCAACTTTGAGAAAGTCATTTAGGCAGCTGCTTCTGAGTCACTACTGAAAATTCTGTCATACCAAGAGCTTACATTGTTAAAAATGAATAAAATAAATAAATAAATAAATCTTATACAGCCATTTATGCAAAACCTGAAAATGAGAGTGGGACAGGATAATTGTATACTTTGCAACAGTACACAAAGTCTCAGTACTCCACTAGTCTGTTGCTGAAATCTTATGTTATGTGGAAAAAATGTTAATTCATCACCCCAATTAGTACGTTAAGCAAGACAAAATGACATTAATTTCTCTGTGGCACAATGTGCAAGTGCAGTGATCTTATAGAAAGGGGACAGCTGATGTAGGGTTCGAATTCAGTTTACAAATAATTTTACAGAGATGGTCAGAATGCCATTTGCCATTTAACACAACATTTGTGGTTGGGGGTTGGTGTAATGGTTAAAGTGTTTACCTCACAGACAAAAGATACAAGGTTTTTTTCTCACTCTTTAAGGAAAATTGGCTAGGTTTAAAATGGCCTGAAAGGGCAGCTAGCCTAGTACTTGCCTAAGAACATGCTGTTATGCTTGTTATCTGCTGTTATGCTTCTGTTTAATAGACAGCGAGAAAGATCTCTTAACAATTTAGGGTTGCTATTGCTCTTTAACTACCAAGCCACCATACCTCTCAACCTCTTAGCCCAAGAAATCTGGACAAAGCCTGACATATTGGGGGACAAAGGCCCAAAAACAGGGACAGACTTTAAATATTGCTCTTACAAATTTAGAAAATAGCTAGAGTAACCGGGTTTGTGTTAAAATGCATTTTCTAAGGAATATGAAGTCTAAAACTCAAATGTATGTCATTATTTAGTGAATTCATTAATCAGATCATCCCAGTGATCTGCCAGAAAACCACACTTTTATGAGGAGCAGACCAAAATTTTGAGAATTTTGAGGCAAAAATCTGGACATTCTGCGAAAATCTGAACAGTTGAGAGGTATGCAAGCCACCACTGTGTTTGTGATGACAAAAGAATTTGCACTGTACACTAGACAGCGTGCACAGTAAACGGGTATCATGAAAAATGAGTGCAAGCTTGCTTTTTATGAACAGTTCGCAATGTGCTGATTACATATGATATAAAGTCATATGTAAATATCAGAAATGTCACATGTTACATGAGAACCATCCAACTGATTATAATCTGTCCAGTTGTATACATCTGATTCACAAATGGGTTTGTTGCTGTAACATTTATGGTCTTTTTTTAAATGAAATGGTCTATCCTGGAATTTTCTTTAGCCGCATCCTGGATCTTCAGGACAAGAGTGTGTGGAAAACTCAGAGTAACCAGTCATTTAGTAGGTTTATGGAGGCAGGAAGAAACTGGGACGCCTGGAGAAAACCCACATAGTCAGAGAGAGAAAAGATATTTTACAATGACCGCAGGTCAGGACTGAACCTTCACCCTCAACAGCCATGAGGCAGAAACATTAACCATCAAGCCCATGCTGGCCTGAGAATAATATACACACACACATACTTACATATAAGTATATATATATATATATATATATATATATATATACACACACACACACACACACATATATATGTATACACAAACATGTATATTTATATGTATGTATATATGTGTATATATATATATATATATATATATATATATAGATAGATAGATCAATACATGTGGGTATATATATATATATATATATATATATATATATATATATATATATATATACACACACACACACACACACACACACACACACACACACACACACACACACACATAAAAAAATGTTCACATATAAATTACATATATATCTACAGATAGGTATAGCCATGTCAGCTACCTTGTAGTTGACAACAAAATCCTTGAAGTTTTGGTTAAAAGCCAGGTATATCAAAGTAGTGTGGGGTACTGATGTGAAAGTATATAAAAATAGGATTAGAAATTTTCTTCATATGGTAGAGATGTGTACGGGATAATGGTGCAGGGGTGGGCTTGACCTCCCCCTAAGAAATAATACTGCACTAGATAAATTCTGGATTGGTATTCAATGTCTTGCAATTGCAGAATGGGATCTGATGAAATGCATGTCATTTTTTTCTCTTATTATGTGTGTGCAGTCATGTTTGTGTGTGTACATGCGTGTGTGTGTGCATGTGTAACACATTACATTTAAACATAGAAGTGTGTATGTCGGTGTTTGTGTATATTATATGCATACATGTGTGAGTAAGTATATGCATGCATCTCACCCAGGATGACTGGTTCTCTGCCTTTTGAATATAGATTGATGTCACAGGCTCCAACTAACCCACAACCTTGAAAATGATAAAGTGAATAACAGAGCATGAATGAGTGGATAAATAAAGTGTGTATAAGACAGGCAGATGAAAGTATTTTTAAATGGTTACCTTGCTTTGCCTATGTAATGTGTTTGGTTTATGTTTACTTGTTTTTTTTTTCTCATGGGAAACATAATGATACAACTATTAGCATGACTGCCTCAGCTCTTGGTTCTCTGGTTTGGTTCCCAAATGGGGTACCTTCCTTCCAAATTCTGTATCTCTTCCTCGTCCATTTGGATTTTTGTCATGTGTTCTACTTTCTTCAAACATCCCGGTGATATTAGGTCAATTGCTAATCCTCTATCTTTCCTGTATGTCTACATGTGATGTGTAAGCAAGTGTGTGCATGTGTCCTACAGTAGACTGGCATCTCCTCCAGAACTGATTCTCTGCATTGTGATATTGCTTGCTAGGATAATGTCCATCTCCCATGTAAACTTGAAATGATAAAGCAGATCTCACAGCATGAATAAAGGCATAGTTAAGTGAATGTTCCCTCATATGGATGATTATGTTTACAAAACAGATGAATGTCATTTTAATGGTCTTTGCATTATTTTTTGATTTATGCACACTGCAGAGGTTTTGTTTTGAAAATGCCTGTGTAGACTGTCCTTTGTGAGAATTCCCTCTATTTCCCCTGTTACCATGACATTGTTAGTCATGTCTCCATTGACAGTTTGAAATTAGTCTGCTGGTGTTTGTACGTTTTGTGTTATTGTAGGAAGGAGCTTGGCATGTGACTTCAGGGGGTAGAAAAAGAATATTTGAAGAAGCAGTACAATTTTCTTGCTTTATGAAGTTTAATTACCAATGATAAGCATAACATTTAAATGTATTAAATGTATCTGCCACTAAAAATAAGGCATGGGGTGAGTTTACTTCTAGTTATGCAGTAGTGATGACGTAACATTATGCATTGTGATGCATTTTTTTTGCTCATTTCTTTGACATTCTAGTCAGTGACACTGTTTCATGTTGTGTTTTACAAGATACATGTGTAAAAAACTTCTGTTTGTTATCAGTACATTACTGCAGAGGACTGTATATTAAAACTTAATGCTTATTCTTGTTTATGTCACTTTCTAATATTGCGTAACAAAATCTGCTATTTTAATGTGATTACATTTTTCAACTAAAGTTCTTTCTTCCTTAAAGCATTTCATGTTTCACAGTATGACATCTTTGCTGTTCTTTTGTTATGGGTTAATCTGATTGTTTACTTAGTAATTTATTTAGTAACTTCTGGAAAGTGTTTTGCGCATTTTTCAGTGAGCCTCCTTATGCTCTTTGCTATCTTCTGATCAGATTTGGATAAATCATTTTGTTTCAGGTACAGATAATATACAAACAGTGCTTCTGAAGAAAAAGAATAAACATTTCTTTTGCTAAAGAATCCCCCTACTTTGTCAGCCAAATGTATTAGGTTTTCTGTATTTCCAGGCCTACGTTTAACAGTTTTAATGTTGTTGATGCAGTAAAGGTTTTAGTAAGTCTGTGTCCTCAGAGGTTCAGTGGGATTGTTTAGCTTTGACTGGATGGAGAAAAGAGAAGGCTACAAACATTTTCCTAAGCGGGCTTCTACAAGACCAAAAACTTTAACTGTAATGCCAATACAGTGCATGTATTTTACTTTGTTTGTTTATGTATGCATACATTACATAAAATTGCAGACAGCATTCATCTGCTACACAAAAGACAAAATACATAAAAAAACAAGTTTTACTAATATTATTGATGCTGAAAACTTGTTGTAATCAGTAGTATATTGTAGGCAACCAGTTAATATGCTGACCTGTACAAAGTCAATAACTCCAAGACAGAGTGAGGCAAACTATCAATGGTTTGTTGGATAGTATGCAGTACATACAAGCATGAAATTATATACAGTAAGGTATAAATGAAGCTGCTTCACCACCAGTGAAACTTAACAAGAAAAGAGCAAATATAGACTTGACTAAAAATATCTCATGGCATATTCTGGTAGCAAGTTCATCCACTGTAGTGACCTTATCATCAGAATTATGATTAGAGTAAAGATTTATGTAGTATGGAATCAAACAGAACAAAAACATGGCAAGGAAATATTCTGGCAAGAAGAAATTTAGAGGAAATGATAGGATATATTAAGATTCAGATGAATGGGAGTATGATAACTAACTTGAGTTGACAATGAACTTAAAATGCATTAACTGGAGGGGAGGGGTGAGATTGTATGCACAATTGAATCTCTGCCCAGTGAGGTGGTTTATGACTAGTTAAGTGATTCCTACAGAGGTATAGCAATTGTTTGGAGATTTGGCAATGATATTGTGTTTTCTATCATGTTCTAGACTCCACTCACTGAGTTGTTGCAAATGATGACATTCCAAGTGAACTGTAACTTTAGATAGAAAATCTCGAGTCTCTTGTGAGACAGTGTTACAATAAGTGTTTGCTTAGCTATGGTCTGGTGGTATTCTGGAGAAGGTCAAGTGTGAAGCAAAGATATATATGATGTAACATGTTCCAGAAATCCATCTAGTCCAAATAATTTAATGACACTTGATTGTGTTCCCTGAATCTACTTATAAATACAAATTTGATTGTCTTACTGTAAACCCATTATAGTTTGGTATGTGAGTCATGTGCTAGACAAGCAACGGGATAGTGTCAAAGAGCAGTTTGGCAAGAACTAACACAGAAACCATCTTAAAACTATGCTGGTAACATCGAGACAAATTCCTAAATTACCATAATATTTTATGTAAACACAACCTGGTGTGGACTAAGCAAGATGATCAGAAGAAAGAAAAGAGAAAGAAAAAAAGAAAGAAAGACGTGAAACATTCAAGGGAAAAAAGGCTAATTCTTAATCCCTTTATAAGAACTTCTGGAAACTGTTTTGTGCATTTTTCAGTGAGTCTCCTTATGCTCTTTGCTATCTTCTGATCAGATATGGATAAATCATTTTGCTTCATATACAGATAATATACAAATAACTGCTTCTGAAGAAGAACAATAAATATTTATTTTGCCAAAGAATCTCCCTGTTTTGTCAGCCAAAGGTATCAGGTTTCCTGTCTTTCCAGGCCTGAGTTTAACAGTTTTAATGTTGTTGATGCAGTAGAAATTTTAGTAAGTCTGTGTCCTCAGAGGTTCAGTGGGATTGTTTACCTTTGGCTGGATGGAAAAAAAGAGAAGACTACAAACATTTTCCTAAGCGGGCTTCTACAAGACCAAAAACTTTAACTGTAATGCCAATACGGTACATGTATTTTACTTTGCTTGTTTGTTTATAAATGTATACATTACATAAAATTGCAGGCAGTATTCATCTGCTACACAAAAGACAAAATACATAAAAAAATAAGTTTTACTAATAATATTACTGATGCTGAAAATTTGTTGTAATCAGTAGTATATTGTAGGCAACCAATAAATATGTTGAACTGTACAAAGTCAATAACTCCAAGACCGAGTGTGGCAAACTATCAGTAGTTTGTTGGATAATACGCAGTATATACAAGCATGAAATTATATACAGTAAGGTATAAATGAAGCTGCTTCACCACCAGTGAAACTTAACAAGAAAAGAGCAAATATAGACTTGACTAAAAATATCTCATGGCATATTCTGGTAGCAAGTTCATCCACTGTAGTGACCTTATCATCAGAATTATGATTAGAGTAAAGATTTATGTAGTATGGAATCAAACAGAACAAAAATATGGCAAGGAAATATTCTGGCAAGGAGAAATTTAGAGGATATGGTAGGATATATGAAGATTCAGATGAATGAGAGTACGATAACTTGAGCTGACAATGAACTTAAAATGCATTAACTGGAGGGGAGGGGTGAGATTGTATGCACAATTGAATCTCTGCCCAGTGAGGTGGTTTATGACTAGTTAAGTGATTCCTACAGAGGTATAGCAATTGTTTGGAGATTTGGCAATGATATTGTGTTTTCTATCATGTTCTAGACTCCACTCACTGAGTTGTTGCAAACGATGACATTCCAAGTGAACTGTAACTTTAGATAGAAAATCTCGAGTCTCTTGTGAGACAGTGTTATAAGTGTTTGCTTAGCTATGGTCTGGTGGTATTCTGGAGAAGGTCAAGTGTGAAGCAAAGATATACATGATGTAACCTGTTCCAGAAATCTATCTAGTCCAAATAATTTAATGACACTTGATTGTGTTCCCTGAATCTACTTATAAATACAAATTTGATTGTCTTACTGTAAACCCATTATAGTTTGGTATGTGAGTCATGTGCTAGACAAGCAACGGGATAGTGTCAAAGAGCAGTTTGGCAAGAACTAACACAGAAACCATCTTAAAACTATGCTGGTAACATCGAGACAAATTCCTAAATTACCATAATATTTTATGTAAACACAACCTAGTGTGGACTAAGCAAGCTGATCAGAAGAAAAAGAAGAGAAAGAAAAGAAATGTAACATTCAAGGAAAAAAATGCTAATTCTTAATCCCTTTATATGTAACAGAGTAGGGGTTACTTTTATAAGGCTGAAAATATAGCCTGGATGAGAAAAGACTACATTTAGTATATAGTTGCCCTCTAATGCTCTTTTTGTCCATCTGCTAACTTGGCAACTAAACTGAATTCTGAAAACCCGCTTAATAATATCCGTATACACCCAGGCATACTTGCTAATCCATTAACTGCTCAATACTTGTAAATCCACTGATCTAATCTGCCCCACATCTGTCCCCCCCAAAAAAAGAGTTTATACCGAGCTTTTCTTTTTAGAATCCTTCTGCCACAGGATTAATAAACTATCATACAAATGGTTCATATTTTTAATTGTTATCTGTTGACTGGGTATGTGGGTTGGATCAGTTTTCTGATATGATTCAGGCAAAAAGCACACAAGTACAACAACAATAGAAATAAACACATGTAATAGACTATGGACATATTAGTTTATATAATGCAGCACACATTCTGTAAATTTTGCAGTTATGTATCACAACACGTAGTTAATTGTTATTACTTTTCAAAGAAAGTCAAATAATTAGCATTTAACATATATGCCAGTTCTTGCACAAGTGGATTACATGCCAAATTTGTAAAAAAAAAATTAAATTATCTAGAAATGCACTTACTGACCATCTCTACATGTAAGTCGAAGTGTGCCTCATTAAGAAAGCAGGAAAACCACTTTTCTTTAAATGTACTGCTAGCTTAAGGTGTGAAGTACCTGTGCAGCTACCAGTGACAGTATCCTAAATTGCAGACTTTAAAATAAATTCAGTTATGATGCTTTGGAAATATTCAATAAAATATTTGGGGGAAACACATTTATGAGTCTCTTCTCTTCTTGCTGAACCTTTCCAGATTTATAGAATCACTCCCATGTTACATCCCTTACAAAAGAGGACAACTTCTCTGAAATAAGATAAAAAAATAAATGGCAATTCAGCAGCAGCCATGGTAAACCGAGAATTTAATAAAACAAGGTACAATAAAATACAAAAATGAGCGCTTTCGTCTTTGCATTTTATTGTACCCTGTTTTATTAAATTCTAGGTTTACCAAGGCTGTTGTTGGACTGCCATTTATTTTTTTACTTTATTAGTTTGGACACTTGTGGTTACACGTCTTTTTGTTGGATTTGTGGCATGACCTCTGAAATAAGAACTAACCTGCACCTCACTTTATCACACTCTCTTTCTGCTTCCGTTTAATCAGTATATATGGTGTACTGTTAAACTATGACCTTCACTATCAGATAAATTTAGTAGTTCTCCAACTACATACATACATACTTGTTATTTCAGAGTTGTGTACATTGAAACTCCAACTCCATGGTGTCTTACGGCATTCATCCTTGGACTCTCTGGTTTTCAGCACGTAACAGGACTCTTTAACCATTAAGCAACCTGAGGCTGATAGCGAATACTGTACAGGCCCAACCATGACTCATATTTCACTTTAAATAAGCCCACTGAAGCAATGCAATACAAAGTATCCTGCTGATTGGCTTTAAGAAAAACACCAATGAAGACCTCGCTCTTCCCTACAGTAGTCAAACAATGCAAAGTTCCATGCAAACGTTATACATTTGCATCACTTTTTACATCTTAAACTAAAACTGTTACCAGATCCAGGTATGTAGGGATATAGTTAAGTCAAAATCTTACCCCCCCCCCCATCCTGAAGCACCACATTACTAATCTCTTCTCATTTAAAGAAACAAAGCCTAATTTGTGAAAGGGGTATACATTCTTCAGATATAATATGCATTACAAATTGTGGCATCTGCAACTTCATCTGCATCCAGCAGACTTCATACATTACTCGATATCATTCATAGGTTCATAGGTAGGTACTAGGCTATTGGCCCTAGGGCCTATATAAGCCTAGCCAAAAAGGTACCCTGGCTTTCACCACCCAAGAAAATGATTTATCTGTGCCCCTGTCGAGCAGAGCCACAGAAGTGATCCCCGGGGTGAATTTCCTATTTCCCATCCAATAATCAAGATTTTTCTTGAAGAGTGCTAATGAGGAGCTTTGTTTGATAAAGCTAGGTAGTTTGTTCCAGATTATGGGAAGTCTCTGGGACAGGAATCTATCCCTCCAGCATGTTCTGTTTATTGTGGTGACATGGTGTAGGTCCCTAGAGCGTGTAGCTCAGAGGGATTGGGATTTCTTTAAGTGGAGCATGTCCAACAGCTCTGGGTTTGACACAGCTTTGTATGTTAGGTAGAGATCGCCTCTGAGTAGGTGATATGCGACAGAGTAAAGCTGGAGATTTTTGAGATGGTCTGCATAGGGCATCTGTTTGTGGCTGGTAATCCTCTTTGTGAGGAACTTCTGCGGCCTTTCCAGTTGTTGTTGATGTCTTGTGAGATACATACCAAAAGGTGCATTGTACTCTATAATAGGTCTAATGAGTGACGAGTAGAGGGGAACAATGACCTCTTTTTTCCTGGATGAGAAACCTTTTGTGATGAGGTGTGCCACATAAAAGGATTTCCTGACTACTGTGGCAATGTGATTATCAAAGGAGAGACTACTGTCCACCTGTGTCCCAAGGTCTCTTATCACACTTTCAGTGTTAAGTAGACTACCGCCTATGTGGTAGTTCATGGGTACAGAGTTTTACCAAAAAGGATGACAATGCACTTTTTGGCATTGAGCTTGAGGCCATGGCTTTGACACCAGGCATCGGTCTCAGTGAGGCCCTTTTGTAGGATGTCCACATTGTTAGGAGTTTCAGTTATGGCTCCTAGTTTGCAGTCATCTGCAAACTTCATTAGCCAACGACCTTCTGTGCTAGCCTGTACTGCAGAGAAGTAGATACCAAACAGGAGAGGACCCAGGACTGAACCCTGTGGTACTCCACTTGTCACCGGTCTGAAGTCGGATTTGGAGTCTGCTACTTTCACAGTGTGGGTTGTGTCAGTGAGACAGTTGGCAACCCATCTTGCAACATAGGGATTTACACCTAGTTTAATAAGTTTATCTATAATTCCAGAGTGGGGGATGGTGTTGAAAGCCTTGGTGAGATCTAGATAGGCTGTGTGAACCATCATACCCTCATCTACCACTTTGGTGACTGCTTCAAAGAAGTCTATCAGGTTTAGGAGACATGATCTGCCTTTTACAAACCCAAAGTGGGTGGGGCCCAGAGTTTGAAGATTGCCAATGTCTTTGTTTATAAGTTCCATGATGATACGTTCAATGGCCTTGCAGACCAGGCTCGTCAGGCTAATGGGGCAGTAGTTCCTGGGGTCCGTTGAGGATCCCCCTTTGTGGAGTGGAATAACTGTTGTTGTGTCATTAAACACTGTACAGCAAATTATTAAGAACTAATTGCCCTTCTGTTCTTCTTTACTGTATCTACTTCCATTTTTTTGATCTTCAACATACTGACCTAGAACACCACCTAGCTCATTCTAGCTCATACGCTTCAATACAGAACTTGTTTAGTATAAACTCAGACTCATGCAGCTAGCAGGGCCTTCTCTACAGCCAGTCCCACTATGGTTTAACAAATTATAATTGCTCTGCTCACCATGACTTCTCTCATCCTACTACTAAAATTATTCATGACAAGTAAAGCAAATGTAAGTGCATTCTAGCATGACTGCCTTCCCAATGACCACCTATCAGTACATGTGAGACAAACCCAGCATTAAAGCAGCCCTTGATATACCATCTGCATGTGTAGAATGACTGCATTCTTCAGAGTATTTTGTTCAGCATTACTCATGTGATGTGCTCTTTTATATTTTAAGTAAAAAACCCTCTTATTCACTAGCTTGTCCTGAATACCTAAAGACATACAATCATGGAATAGAAGAACCACTTCTTTCATACTACATTATGAAAAAGACAAACATTAAAGTACACTTAGAATCATAGCATTGGAGTGAGTGCATAGTACGTAGGGTGAGTACACTGTTATGTATGTGAGTCATATTTTGTCATGTAAACTGAAACAATGATGTTCCAGTACATATGTAAACATAAATGCACTAATGACCCATAAAAGAAATGAAAAATCACAGTTGGTTGTGTTTTAATAGACACTAGCCCAAACTCAGAAATCATGTAACAAGTACTGTGTTATATCTTTCAGACATACCATTAATCTTTCCAAAAAGACTGTTCTCGGTTTTATCGAAAACAGCAACAACCTTTTTAGTACCAAAATGGGCTACTCCGAAATTTGGAAACCACTGAATCATTTAGCTGTTTCTTTTCATTTAATATCTTCTTGAATATACACTGTCTTCTCAAATGACAAAAAAAAAAAACTCTTGCTGCATATGGCTCTCTACACGACAAGAAGAATTATGGTAAGAATATTGAAAGTAGAGCTACTAATGCATTGCTCTTAGTAACAAGTTCCACATACAAATAAATGAAGAGAAGAACATAAACTGCAGTCTTACTTGTAGTTACCACATCCTCACTCTGAACCTGAAGAGATTTGACCCCCAGTACTAAGGTTGTTGTTTGTCTTTTGGCTTTTTCCTGGTAAGGGATTGCCACAGCAGAACTCCAGTCCGCTAATGATTGGCAGTAGATTTTTATGAAATGCTGAACTGCCAGCTCGACGCCCAACCTTCAACGAAGGCATGCCCATTTACGCATGCATGTCTTTCGAACACTACCCAACCACGGGGAGGACGTGCAGACTCTACACAGAAGGCACTCCCAAGTCAAGCCAAGAATCGAACGGGAGAACCTCTTCCTGTGAGGTAACAACACTACCACCGTACCACCGCAGCATACCCCCAGTACTAAGGTACGAGATTAAATTACCACCTACTTAAATGACAGAAACCTTAGACTCAGTACTTTTACATCCCCAGTCCTTCCACTGTGGGGTTCCAGAACCACTCCTTTTACCATTTAACAATCACCCTACAATTGTATTGGTCACTTTCACCCAATCTTACACACAAATCACTTGGCCATTTTCTGGGCTGATCATTCAGCCAAACATCTCTTTTTCATGCTGCTCAGCTGAGGATCGCAGGATTAAAGGCTGAAAACAAAAACATTAAAAATATAAATATACTGAAAATTATTCTATGCATTTTGGGATAGTGTGCTAGACCGAAACTTGCACCCAAAACCTGAAAGGTAGGCTAGCTTCACACATCAGTTAAATTACTGAAACCACCTGCTCAATCACATTGACCACATTAGCAGAATATAAGTGAACGTCCTTGAACCTTTAGTCTTTCTATAATACTAACAGTCTTTTCATGAAAGAAGAAAGACTAGCACTTGACATGTGGAGTTGGGGAGTCTTACTGTTAACCTTCAACAGGCACTGTGTTTTTCCACAGCCTCAGCTGCAATTACAAAACCAGTATATAAATATTTCATGTTAAATATTTTCAATATTGTCAGCATGCAGCAATAACGTATTTCACTAGTTAGAGTAATCTGATGTCCTTTGCACGAAGCACTAACCTTAGGATATGTTCTCTTGATTTATAAATTGCTAAGCCTTGGATACCATTACATTTTTAAATGTTTGCTTTCTGTTAAAGATACCCCAGAACCCCCATGTCTTCTACTTATTTTTCACTCTCACTCTCTTCCATGGCATCACCCTCGATGCAGAAGCAAGGCATTCCAAATCAAAAATACAGAATGTATTTCCACACTATTATATTTTACCTTTTTTAAAGCCATGCTCAAGTACTTCCTCCTAAATTAAAAAGAAATCTAGTGCAGTTACATAAAGAACTGAAAAATTTGCTGTTGTCACAATAGGTACTTCATGCCCTTTGTTCTCTTGGCATACTATATCACCTTTTTCCTCATCTGTGAAGTACAAATGTTTTATTACTGCAATAAACAGTTTTACCTGTTGTACATCTTGCATGGTAAGCTCTTTTGGTTGATATTTTGGAATTCACTAGGAATAAGGAACCTTACACTTACTGAACAACAGTTTTTAAGCAAAAACTAAAGTAGGTTTAAGCAGTGATAGGTAAGCTGTACTGTGTCTGGCCTGAATAAATGATATTTTTATGACAAAAATGAAGATGACATAGTATAAATTAAAATGGTAAAAGGGCTGTCACCTGTTAATTACATAAGCATTGTAAATGAGACTGGCACAATACAAGTACTTCTGCCATGTACACAGTAAGACAACATATTCTTATTTATCCCACCACTGCTCTGGATATCTACACATCAGTTCTAACCATGACTGCCTTAACATGCTATTATTCATACAAGAAACACATCTGACACAAAAATTACAACATGTTACAGTATTACACAAAATGAAACTGCACTTTAATATGATGCTATGCAGTAATGATGCCTCGTAAAGTGGAACACCTATTTTACTGAGCTGAAGTACAAATAAAATAATCACATCTGAATATGTTTACAAATTAAGGAGTGATTTTTTTTCTGCAGTAGACTCAGTCATTAATGTAAGACATAAACAGTGCTGCATTACAATGTACAATGTACAAATACAATGTATCAGTCCCATTAAGATTACACCACAAACAAGCTGAATTTGTATATGGCACTACATTCTTTGAAAGAACACCAGAATTCATGTTAAGATTTTTTAATCTCAAAGAATGTGCGCATTTTTCTGTGTTATTGTTGAGAAGAACCATTCTAGTCCAGCCCACCTGCCTGGTTATCAAAATAATTAAAATAAAATCTACTTTGTAGCCATTTAATCAACATATTGCTGCACATTCGAGATAGCTAAATTAAGCAGTAGATTTTCTTATACTTGTTAAGATTAGCCACAGCTCAACAACATTCTCCACAATACAAAGAGAACAGGCTCAGATCAGATGGAGGGCAAGCAACTTCTTCACAAAAATCATTTTTTTAAATGAGATTATGTCTATTTTCCTGTGGATTAGATCATTACATTATTCCAAGTACAGTGATGTTCTTAAATGCACCAAGGAATTTAAACCTATTATTAATGAAAATGAGAGAGAGGATGTAAAAACAGAAAAAATACATTTCCAACAGAATATTCCATCTGAAAATCCTGCAGATGCAGACACAATAAACACCATTCACTAAATAAGCATAACAAATATGATATATATTAAATGCAAAATAAACTTTCAAGTAACACTGTATCACACCACCTTACATGAATGCCTTCCAAAATCAGTTTTGCAGGACATATCTTATGACATAGCAGACTAGAGGCTAATCACCTATGTTGGAAGATATAGACTTCACACTGCAACCAGCTTTATGCCGTTTGAAAGTGGAACATGTAGCACTGAAAATGAGATCATCTTGCAGACACTGGCTACCAACAGGGACAGTATTGTTAAAAACATGATAGCAACCACTTGCCATTTTTCTTCCAGCTACCATCACTGTCCTGATTCTTCGAATGCAGTTCTTTACAATTTTACTACAACATACCATTTCTCTTCACATTTGTTTATATCACCATATCATATTATAACTTCAACACAAAAAACCTGATCACCACGTTTCTTTTAAATTAACTGGGTATACTTATGCATTTGTATAATGTCTTACCTGGTGTACGAAAACATCAACAGGACATTCAAGTGGAGTTCCTTCTCTGTCTGTCATGGAAAGGAACCCAAAGCCCATCCGAACATTAAACCATTTACAGATCCCAGAGCCATGGAATATCTGTGGCTCCTCTTCTGAAGTGGGGGCATCCGCTGTTTCTTCTGTGGAGGCCTTTACACAGCCTCCTGCAAAGAAAAATTAAGTCTTTAAACTCATGCACTTAGCAGTACACTATTCATGCTTTTACACAGTTTTCAACAACAGTGTGAATATATGCACATGCTAAAATGTTAAAGTCTCTCTGACTAGTTTCTTAACATTTAGTAAATAATTTACATTTAGACTTGACCAGGGCTCACTAAACCTCCTCCCACTGTGTTTTGAATGTCTCCTATTCTTTTTATCTAAGGCATCTTACTGCTCATTACCATTACAAGTCATTATTTGCCATTTCTTTAAGCAACCATGGCACCGTAATGTATATGTGACAAAAATACTGCCCTAAAACAGTTCTGATAGTATACAACTCAGAGATGAGCAAGCAACATTAAAAGATGAAGTCCAATGTAAGAACAGTGTACTTTCTTTAAATATAACGCTGACTGCATTTAAATAATGAATTATCTTAAAATACAATACTCTTCTGCTAGAGTCTGATCTGCGAATTAGTACCAAGCTGTATTTCTGTTTCAGTTTTGTTTTGATTTTCTTAATGTATGAATCAAGGAAAAAATAAATACTATTTTAATACCTGGTATAAATAAACATGAAACAACAGAACCTAAAAGTTTATTGTTAAAAAGTTGTCAGAGCAATATGCAGATCCATATACAATATTTAATAAAAACTACTCCAACGAAATAATTATATTTAAAAATGCATTTCCCTTAAGATTAAATCCACCACAATAAAAGTATTACAAGGGTGCCCTTTCTGCATCCTTATTTTCACAAGCTCGGGTTAAGACACTTTTTCCTAACACACACACACACACACACACACACACACACACACACACACACAGTGCTTTTTCTGAAACACATAATGATGGCACGATAAACATTATATTTCTGCTACTGTTTCTCTCTTAAATATAATTATGCTTAAAATTAAATAATTTTGAGTCACGAATTTTTTCTTCCTGCGTTTATTCGCCAGAGTTTGTCCAGAAACACTAACAATATGCCTATGTCCATAGATGACTGAGTTGGAATAGGTATGCGCCCATCAAAACAACTCCAACAATTAGAAAGATGTATTTCATAATGGAGACTCACTACACCCAAAGAAAATCAAAATCACCAAAAAAAATACAGGCAAGAAGCGGTGGTCAGACATGGGCTGTCAGTTACAAAAATCTTTACTTAAAACACTGCAGACCACAAGGAATATAACACGACCACGACTCCTGCCTTCTTTAGCAAGCACTGGAGATCACCGTGTGCGTCATAAAGTAAGACATGAAGAAAATATTCAAGCACATCAAATTAAAAAAATCATACTATCGTCAATATTTAATTATTTACTTTACTTTCACTCTCAAGTTTTAAGCACGTGGCTGCAACCTACGCAGTCAAAAGCAGGGTGCCGCAATCCGTTCAACAGAAGATTAAAAATACAATATACTTGTGCAATTAAAATTGTCATACTTAACCTGTGAACTGCTGATTGGAAACGGATCCCATCGTCTTCCCCCCCGCTGGAGAGATAAAAAGATCTCCCAGATGATATTAGTATCTCTGCCCTACTCTCTGCAGTTCCTTGCCCTCCTTGAGAAAGGCAGTCACGCTGCTCCCATCCGAAAGATGAAACCCCCCGGACAATGGCCTGGCAACATTTCTCTTTCCAATACAATGGAGGTGGGAGGGCAGAGGAGGACTTACAAAGAATCCCAAAATCTGAAAGACAATGCCGGTCCTCAAACCCAGCCCCCACCTCGCCTTTGAACCCCCCTCCTCCATCCCACAGATCTGAAAGCTGATTGATAGGAATGTTGTACCTTCGGTCATGCTGAGCTTTCCAGGAGCTAATCTCGTCTCCCCGTACCCTTAATTTTGGGTTTTAGATTGCTGTGTTAAAGGAAATATGCTAATATGCTAGTGTGTTCCCTAAGGTTCACATAACTGTGGTTTGTCAAACGGATATGTAGACACCAGGACACACGTGTGTGTGTGTGTGTGTGTGTGTGTGTGTGTAGGGGGAGGGGGAAGAGAGAGGCGTACACGTGATTATCAATTATCTTTCCCTAGGCTAATCATTACACATTCCAGGGCCAGGGGAAGCCAAAATTCTGAAAGTGGCCAATCACAGATGGAGACCACCTGTCAAGGCTAAAATGGATGGCCACCCACCCCTCTTCCAGGACTAGCTGTCCAGGGTTAGTATGTGGTTGGGGGTGGAACATGCAATAAGACTATACGACCCCTTTCACTAGGTTAGCACCATCTGACCCAAACTTGCCTTGGCCCAAGAGTACCCATTCTGATACCAAACTTTGCGTTT
The DNA here is from genome assembly GCF_019279795.1 of Protopterus annectens. Classification (NCBI taxonomy): domain Eukaryota; kingdom Metazoa; phylum Chordata; order Ceratodontiformes; family Protopteridae; genus Protopterus; species Protopterus annectens. The sequence continues at coordinate 1,731,235,055 of NC_056726.1, read as the reverse complement.
AGAATATCACTTGGGTCTGAACGTGGATTATATTTCTTGGAATCAAAGAAGGCAGCCAGAGAGAGAGAGAGGATTGTGCCGGCCTCCTGTACTGGTTATTTAACCACCACATTTTCATTGTATGTGTACACTGCAAATTAACCGTCTTCGTAGTATCTGGCGTTTAACATAGCTTCAGTGCGGTTAATTGTTCCCCACATTAAAACATATCACATTTCTAATATAAATATAATCCCACTGTAAATATGTGACAATGTTGACACTGTCTCTTTAAATGTCGTCATATCTGTTTTTATTAAGAGTGCGGTATCGTTTGCTGCAGAGCGTCTTATTTGCCATCACTGAATTCGATATTATTATTATTATTATTATCATCATCTCAGTACTGCGTGTTTATGGGGTGCCAAACTTCCTGTTTTGTTTTAACAGTGTAATTTTAACTACCTGCCTCCCTTCAAATATAATATTACATCATGAAACAACCAATAATAAATAGTGCATTACTAAACCTGGAATATTTGGTTTTGGCAAAAGATACATAACGTGTTTTAAAAACGCGTGCCAGCTGTATATTGAGGTGTTTTCAAACGCGGAAACACTGCATTTTTGTTAAAATCTTAAAAGATAGCCTTTAAATACAATTAAAAATCTCTGCAGCTGATGCAGTTTTCACGTGTACACATCAAGCTTTGTGCTCTGTATTTACTTAGGAAGGCCTTGTGTGTCTTTTCTCCTTGTAATATCATAGCGGGACTGGGTGTGTTAATTCAATGTGGTGGGCAACAGCATTAAATAAGGAGAAAAAACTAAACGCAAACATTTGAATTCAACGTAAAACTGAAAAATAAATGTTCTTAATATACAGACGTACTAAATTAAAACAGCAATAGTGGTGCAATACCCCTCTCCCCTGGCCATAAGGTCTGGTATTGTTTCTGATATTCCCTCATAATTTTGCTCTGATTTGATTATGTGATAAAACAGTGAAATTTTAATTTGCTAAATTCTGCAATTTCCACGGGAAAGGTACGTTAATGTAAATCTTCTTGATAGAATACATTTCTTAAATGTTAGAATGCTAGCACACTTGAAAATGCCCCAGATTAGAGAGGTCTTTGTCCCAGATAATTATCGGTTTTGTTCGTCAGTACTTAAGATACCTGGAAGAAAGGAGCATTGTGCTCCTTTTGCATTAGTTATGTGTCACAATAAATGCCCCAAGTGATATTGGGACTCTTGACTCTGCATCTTTCAATGCATCTCAAGTACATACTAAACACCGCCCATCATACCACCAGAATTTCTTTCTGGTGGGAGAAAGGGATTGCTACAACGTTGTTACATTCCTTATCTTGTTTGGTGTGTGTGTGTTGGTGGTGGCTATGAAGGGGCACAGCCGGCAGTATCGTATAAAGGCCTTCATTTCCGGTGGTCAGTTTGAACTGGACAAAGCTGGCAATCCCACCCCAGAAAAAGATCTCTGCTTAAAGTGACATCGCAGCCTAAATAAATCCAATTTCTTTATCTCAGCCTGTTTTCTATCCCCCAAGACGCACACACACAAAACACTCACAGGTGTATCTACTGTATGCTGTGTTTCAGAGGCATTGAACAGTTTCTGAGTATAGGCCGTAAATCTCAGCTGTCACTAATTATAACTCAAAAAACCCAATGTATGTACTACGAAAAAAAAATTCCACATTACCCTGCAGCACCTTAAAATCAAAGTAACGTAATAATGCTAGAAGACCGATATTGTGCGCGATTCCACTACGGTTTGCAGCTCTAAAATTAAGAATTTAAATATTATTGTGTGCCACAGTTTTGCCTACTTGTCACAAACTTGCACATTCTGGTGGCGAATAAATACAGACCTGTGCTACATGCTATGTAGTTTCACTGCACTTCTCCGTGTTGCAGTAAGGAAAGACAAGGTAGCTTCCACAGTCATCACAGTTATTTATCAGAGACACGCTAGATACCCAACAGGGTCAGACCTCTCAACCGCTTAGTGCAAGAAATCTGAACAAATAATGGGGGTTGAGGCCCCAAAACAGGGATAATTTTTTAATATTGATTTTATTAACTAAAAAAACCCCGAAATAACTGGTTTTGCATTAGCATGAATTTTCTGAAGGGCATGTAGTTTGTAACTCAAATTTCTCTGCCATTATTTTTTTTACTTCATTCCTCAATATTTTACCAGACAAAACACACATTATATATCTATATCTACCTATCTAACTACATCTATCGATCTATCTATACACACACGAGGAACAGACCAAAAATATTAGGCAAAAATGTGGAGTTGACAGGTATGATACAGGGCCATACATACCCTTATCACCTGCAAAGTGCAATAATGAGTGTACAGTAAAAAGCAAACATTCGGAAAATCTGAAAATCTTACTCGACATATTGTATAAAAAACTATTAATTTCGCCCAAATTCCCAATTGTCTCAAAGCGCTACTTGGTTAAGAGACTTGCTCAAGGTCACACAGTAGGCAAACGAAGGCTGAGTGTATCAATCCCTGCCCCACACGAAGAGGCCAATTAACAGCTTATAGCCTTAATCTTCTGCACCACCTGCCAGCCTTTGCGCTCTAAGTACAAATGCTTCTATCTCACCTCTCTACGGCCCAGATGTTCGCACAATGTCCAGATTTTTGCTTCATATTTCTGGTCTGTTCCTCATAAAATGCGTGAGTTTCAGACTTCACAGCCTTCAGAAAATGTTTGGTAATGCCAAACCTGTTATTTTAGCACGTTCCTAAATTTACAAGAGCAATATTTAAACTATGTTTCTATTTTGGGCCCCCTCCCCCGTTATTTTTGGCTTTGCCCAGATTTCTTGCGCTAAGAGGTTGAGATATATACTTGAAGTACCGGTGTCATAATGTAAATATTTTGTATTGGTGGTGACCACCCTAATCTGGAGCAATTAATGCACATCTAGATAAACTGCCTTTAGCTCCTGGTTTCGTTTGAAATTTAAATAGCATAAATTTGAACTTCCAGTGAGACAACCAACACTTGAACAATATTTGGATGTATGCTCCAGCCGGAAAAAAAAAAACTCAAAACGTAGTGAAATACATGCAATAATTTTTTTTCTGTTTCCGTTTTAAAGTATTTTATCATGTTCTAACAATTTTAGTAGTGATGAAGACAATAAGACATAATATGTGTAGCAATGGACAAGACAAACTATCGAGGATTCATGTGTCTTAAGACACTGTTTAATCTAATTTACATATTTTATTAGTCAGTTACATTTTCTAATCTTATTGCGCAATGGGCAAACTGCCACCTGCATAGTGGTAAAGTGGTACTGGAACACAGACCGTATCTTTCAACCTGTTAGGGCAAGAATTCCGGGGAAAGCCAAAAATAATGGGGGGGGGGCAATGCTCAAAATCAGTGACAGATTTAAATGTTCTTATACTCTAGAAAGTTGTTATGAGAACGTGTTAAATATTTATCACAATTTCATGACTCCATTCATTCCTGAGTAAGTTGCCAGAAGACGAAAATACCTCAATATATGAGGCAACAATTTGTACGTTCTGCAAAAACCTGGAGAGTTTACAGGTTATGTATGGAAGTAGAATAAATAATGGAGTATCAATTACTTTGGAACTCCAGAAAACTTTTTAATAATGCTACTACCACTCAGTGTAAAAGGTCAATGAATTAAAATGATTTGTACCACTTATACCGTTTTGAAAAGTAAGAATACCTTATTCAGATTATAATGTCGGACATTATTTAGTGAGGAATGACTTTAACTATCGTTAATGGGGAAGTCTAGAGTGCGGGGAAAAGATGTTTTTTTCCCCGCAGAGAGAGGGGGAGATAAAATGAGCTCTTTTATTTATTCAAGAACAGTCATTTTAATCGTTTTTTAAGAAGACACTGATAATACCCGGTCTCATTCTTATAAAAAGATATAGCCCAGAATTAGTTTGAGCCAACAGACAAAACAAATGAGATAAACACCAGGATTTTGTGCAGAACTAGGGTTAAACAATGAGCAATGCACGTGTATACGGATTTATGTGTAATTTAATGTGCACATCTGCAATCCCACAGATTTGCATATAAAATGTCTTTTGGGGGCACCCCCCCATATAAAGAATCGGGCTTGTAGCCTCGAAAATTAAATAAACCTGCTAAATAATACAATCAGTTCTGAATATGTAATTACTTGTTCTTATGAAAACAATAATAAATAAACAAATAAATAAATACAATTCGTATAAACAACCGCAAAAAAATACCCAATATAGTTCACCTGCTGTCGACTTCAAATGGTAAGTGAAAAGTATTTTTTTCTTTCGAAAGGTTGTCCTTCAATAAAATGTGAGCACTCTTGTTTATGTTCTATATACGTGTGTAGCGCCTCGCCAGTCGCTACCCTCTCTTTTTTCTGTGTGTATATAGATAGACAGCTGGATATAATACGCGCACGCACGCACGCACGCACGGAGAGACCCAACCAACTAGCGGAAGCTTCAAAGAAATTATAGAAAAAAATGGCACGAGAAGAAATTAGGTGGATGGTAGTATGTGAACACACATCATCTTTCTTAAAGTATGTGAAGGGGTGCAGGCAGTACATTCTTAGGAATCATATACATTCAAAGCTATTGGAAGTGTTTTCTAAAAATCCAAATAATCTTATTGGTAATTTCTTTTATATCTTGATTTTACTAGTTTGCTTGTTTGTTTATGTATGTATGTATGCGTGTTTGTATTTATTTATTTTCGCTATTTCGCTTTGTGCTTTCTCTGAAAAAAATACTAGCTGATTTATTTTTTTTTTATTTTAGGTATATATGCATTATTTTTTGCTGCCTGGCTCTGTATTTTCTGTCTTCCACTCTTAGGTGCTTTCTGAAAATAGGTATGCTGTCAGGTATTTTTTTTATCTAGACTAGAGTACTTGTTTTGTAACATCTGTATGACAATATTGATGCATAAGGTCAATGGTTGCATTGCTGTCAGGTAATATATATTTTTTAAAGCTGGGAAGGAGCTGATACAGATTAGGCTGGGGACTTAATATTTCAGAGGAAAGAGTGATTTGAAAGACTATAAGGATTAGTGGAACTTGTTCTTGATTTTTGAAACAGTGTAATGTGTTTTTAGAATTGTGTCATAGCTTGAAAATGGTTATGCAGCTACTTCTCACTGTTTGTGTATCATTAATAAAATGCTGTGGTTATAAATAATCACATATATTTTAAATGCTTAATTTATTCACAGCTTACAGTTATGCAGCTTTTTCGGTATTAGCATTATTCAGTATTCTGGAAAACGTGCATGCAGCTGACAATTTCTAGGGTACAACAGAAGGACAACTCAACCCTTTCATACATAGGTCCGTAGGAACATTGGAATAACACTAGGCAAGCATTAACAGTACCATAAGGTATCGAAGGACCATAAGGTACAGGGCAGGGTGGTATAATGGTTAAGGTGCTTACCTTCCACATACAAGGTGCAGAGCTTGACTTTCACATGAGGTAATTGGCTAGGCTTAAAATAGCCAACAAGGGTAGTTTGCGTTTACTAATCTAACATTATAATTTTCATGTACACAAAAAAATGCATGATATCACTTGATTTATTTAACCCTGCATGATGAATTGCAAAGAATATTCTCTTCCCAGACCTACTCTGACAATGGGCCACAACCCAAATGGCATTCTAGTTAACAGTGAATAAGCAAGTTAGGAACTATCTTCTGTCATCATCATTACAGGCAACTGATTACTTCTAAGTGTCAGAGAGGCACTGTGTGTAAGTGCTTAGGTTATTTTCATTGTTCTCATTAGTGCTTGCAATTATGCAGTGGTGAGGATGAAATGAAATGTTATTAATTTTAAGATAAGATTTGTTACAGAGCGTGCCATTGGAATCCATCATATTCCAGATATCATGTTTGCTTAAACGGTACATAACAAAGCAAGCTAAAATGTTCCAAACACATTTCAATATCTGCATAACATTAATGCTTAATTAATGGAAAACAACTTTCCAAAGTTTTTCATATAAGCATTTTCAAGGTAAAATGTCTATTACACTATTGGACAAGAACAAAATCTGGTTATCATTATAGTCTTTCAAATCAATATTTCTAATAGCTCCACACATTACTCTTTTACCCTGAAAAAATAAGTGTTCAGCTCATTCTGTATCAGTGCATTTCATTTTTTAATGCTAACCAATAATAATCCAATCACTGATTTCATCTATCACCAGTATGGAGTCTTATTAATATGATATTTTTTTACCAAGCAAGCAGAAGGCAGTATTCTTCATATCAGGAAAGTTTTCCATCAGGGGCCCAGCTAGAAATGTTTTACCCCATACAAGTGTCTGTTTATCAGAGCTCCATATTACATGGAAGTAGTCCAAATTGTATTTTCCACTTCTCCAGCAGTTGTTGTTGCTGCTCCAACCTTTTTATATAGTCTTGTGGGAGACTGTTGCCACATATTTTCTGTTTTATATAAGGTCCATATTTGCCTTCAATCAGGTTATTGCAAACTAAGATGAAGCACAAATGTGCCTGTTTTAAATTAAATCTGATGTAAGTGCTTCAGAATTTTTTTCAGGGTATCATATTACAATAAAGGAGCTTTCAGTGAAAAAGATTTTGAGAACAGTAACAAAGAGAATATGCAGACAATGAAAGCATTGAACAATAAGCGATTTGCCAGTTTTACCGGAAATAATTTGGCAAGTTTTTTTTAAGCAGGGGTGGGGAATGGCGAGCTTTAATTTGTCTAAATGAAAGTTAAGTAAATGTTAAATAAATGCTAAGCACAAGCAGATAGCAGGCTATCTACTACACATACAGTAACATAAAAACAGAAAATGCTATCATAATGTACTACAGTAAAGTACTTAAAGCCTGTCATTGGGTTTGTGTTTGCATCTTAGAATTTAAAGTTGTTTAATATTTCATAATTGCATTATGATTTCAGTAAGTAATGCTGTTATTGAATATGAAATATTGAATAAATGCAATGTTAATAAACAAATGTGACTAACTGGCTAATCACTTTTCAGCCTTTTAGCAGAGCTCAGGTATAGTTTCATAGTTATTACACATTTGTGGAAACTACATTGGCAAAAAATGAACATAAAATTAGTTTTGCAAAGTCAGCTTTCATCTTTTTTTAGCACTTTGGTGTAGTTCTGCTGTTCACAGGCTTCCCTCAACTGTTTATATTTACCTGTGGCATCTAATTAAGTTTTGGAATCAGGTATCAATATTGCATCTATATGCACACATTTTGTCTTTCTCCAGTCTTCAGGCATACTGTTTATTTCCCATTTAAGTACATTATTTTTATCCATTTAAGTGTTTGTAAATGAAGAGTAAGGACTTCAAATGCAGACTCATAACAGTATTTGTACACTGGGTGACTATTTAATGGCTTCCTTATGCCTGCAACTACCATAAAGACTACTTTTCTAATACCATCTGTGGTGGTGGGTCTGCTTCTTAGGATATTTGTTACATTTATAGTCCTATACACTTATGCAGCCTCTGTGCACTAAGCATATCAGTTGTAGACATCTGTGCAGGAAGTGCTGCAGATACAAAATAATATTTTTTGCTTCTATTGTATTTCTTACCAGAGGTCTTGATGACTGATAGATTGTTGTGTATTTCCTCTGAGATATTTTAGTGCTTCTATACATGTCTCTATCCTTCCTTCTGGCAACCTTTTAGGTATTCTTTGTCCATATATTTTATTTAATTCTAACACTGAAGTAATCAATGTGCTATACTTTGCAGTATGCTTTCTTATTTTTGTGCTACTAGTTTACGTTCTTTAGCATTTATTATCTGTACATACTATTATTATTTGCACTACATGTATGTATATTTTACCATTGTATATATAAGCCTGTTTACTGCCATTCCCTACATGGCCCATGCTATGGCTGAAAAGGGTTCTCAGTTTCGTTCACTTACCTGATTATCAAATGTTGTATATATGTATATTGATCTATCTATCTATCTATCTATCTATCTATCTATCTATCTATCTATCTATTTATCTATCGGTGTGTGTTCATGTGTGTGTGTGTGTTCATGTGTGTATGCACATAAGCTCATGGGAATGTTTTTCTTCATAAAATATATCTTACTATCTATAACAGAACTCAAACATATCAAGTATGGCACACAATGTTTTGCATCTTTACCATTTATTACAATTGTCTGATGGTTTTCTGTGACATGTGTGTTAATCTTTTTCCCGTGTGCCCTTGCTAAAATAGGCTATGCACATCTTTAATTTCCAAGTCAATAAACATTTTAGTATTTTAGTTGCAATAATGTTTTATTCTGTGTCTGCATAACTAAAACTGTCCCATCCCCATATATAAAGGTTAAAGACTATTGACTAAATGTTTGCACTTTCAATTTAGATTGTTGACTTTTTAAAGATTTTTCTTAAGTTATACATCATAAGAAAAGCACATTTTCTTTAACAGTTTTCATTATTTTCAGTTATGAACACTAAGGTCTCGTAGTAGGTACAATTCTGTGTTTTATGTATTTTATCAAATATGTGTAATGCCACACTTTCGAACACACACACTTTCTACTCTTGAAAAACTCAAAAAGCACAGCCCAGACTGACACTCACTGTGCTTTTCTTATTCTTCTTCAGAGCTCTGTTAACTCCGTAAGATTCTCGAGATTATCAAATTTAAGTGCTAAATCTGTCTCTATCCAAGGTCCTGAAACAGTTCAATATCACAGCACGTTTGCCATGTGTGCTCCCCTGTATGCATTTTTACCAGTCACCCTGTAACCCAGACCATGCAGACCCAGTCCAAAAGGCAAATGTGCATATTCCTCCACTTAATATTATTATTCATGCATTACTTCATCCCATCTTTTCTTCCAAGAATTGTTAGTGCCCTGTTACAAAAACATATTAGAACACAACCACCAAAGTGTGAATTCAGAGTTGCATAGCTCTAGAAAACAGAATATTTGCTGTTGATAATATTTGATATGAAGCTAAAGAATATGTTTTCTGATATTCAGAATACTGACATCTATTTGTGCGCTGCTGCAGAAGCATATTACAACACTGTAACCAAAGTCAGTCTCCAGAATTGTACAGTGCCAATCAATAGAGTATTTGTTTTTGGTAAAAGTGTCTAACACGAAGCTAACATGCCTAATTCCTGACAATTCAGAATATTTATAGTTAGCATACCAAAGAGGCGATTTAGAAAAAAATACATCAGGCAGGCACTCTGGGAATAAAAGCACATTTTTCTCATTTTAATGGTGTATTCTGGGCTTCTGCTGCCCCCCCCAAAAAAAAAACAGTTTTTTATAGAGACACTGTTTAAAATTATATGAAATACATTTTTCTACTGAAATTATACATTACATGCCAGCATATGAACATTTTTTTTCAAAAATAAACCTCAGGGAGCTGCATGGTGATCTGTTTATGGATATAATATGCAAAGTGAACATTTTGCATGAATAAAATACTCATTAAATAACCATTAAAATATTATTGCATGATAAACAGAATATGCACTGTGCTGCAGCTTATAGAAAACACTAATACATCTATAAAAGTTAAAGTGTCTTAAAGCACTGGGCATATCATAGATAAAAGTTCACAGGTAAATCTAGGCAGTCAGTCTGCAGACTATTACATGACAAGCCAACATCTAGGCAGTGACCAAAAGTAAGAATCAAACCCTGTAGTTTGTGAATGCCCAACTCCAAACAGCTGTAAAATGTGGGATCACTGTACAATGGAAAATATTCTATAAGTTGGGCTTTTAATGCTTATTACCCATAGAGAGAACAATTACATGACTTATACTACTCCCTACTCTTTCACAGCAAAGTATTCTCAAACAAAACAAACTTATAAAAAGGCTGTCTGTGCTTAAGTACACATATTGAAATTTTGCAGTTTATACAACTCATGTCCAAATCAAGTCCTAATTGTGGGAACTGAACAATAGTCACAGATGTTGCTCATAGGCTTTGTGTTGTTCATAGGTTAGCACTAGGCTAACTGCCCATGTGGGCTGTTATAAGCCTAGCCAATTACTCCATGTCAGAATCAAACCCTGCACCTTGTGTTTATAAGGTAAACACTTTAACCGTTATGCCAACCTCCCACCCTGTATTACATAAACAAATTTTCACAACAAGGTGCAGATTGTTCTGAATCTAAAGTAAACAGCTACATAGCAATATAAAAAGGTGAAAGATAAAATATGACAGAAGTGCTTCACCTGCTGGGTTACAAGAAATAGGTGCAGCAGTTAGCATTGCCACCTCACAGCAAGAGGTTCTCTGGTTCGATTCTCAGCTGGGGTCCCTTCTGTGTGGAGTCTGCATGTCCTCCCTGTGGTCGCGTGGGTTTCCTTCGGGTGCTCCAGTTTCCTCCACATCCCAAAGACATGCTGTAGGTGGACTGGACACTCTAAATTGGCCCTAGGTGTGAGTGTGTGCATGTGTGTGCCTTCTGGGGAAAGTTGGGTGCTGAGCTCGCAACTTGCCACCGTAAAACTCCACTGCCAATCATGAGCAGACAGGTGATCCGCTGTGGTGACCCCTAACCGGGAAAAAGCCGTAAGAAGAAGAAGAAGAAGACAGATGCCATAACATCAGTGCCATAACACTTTCATAATATGCATTATACAAAAATGCACTGCAAATGTCCCTTTTTGAACTGTCTAAATTGCAATATAGTATGTTTTTTATTTCTGAGCTAGTTGAAAATGTTTGATTTCTCCAGACTCTTATTGTTACCACTCTTTTATGTAACTGGCCTAACCATCTGACTATCAAAAAAAAAATTGATTCCTTTCCACTACTATCTCTATCTCACTTTTACCTGGACTTCTTCAGTACTCCTTCATAATTGGTGGCTGTCTTCATCCTATAATTACCTTACAGCCCCCTACTCAATATCTAATTTAATCTGATTCTATTTGAAAGTAACTGGGCTCTTACAAGCTTGTTATTAGCTAATATTTTACTGTATTCTTCATTTAACTGTCATGTTTTCATTAACTGTCATATCATTACAATCCTATGTCTGTGCATTTACCATCGAATGTATGTGCATTTATTATTTTTTAAATTAACTGTCATATCATTACTAGTCTATGTATGTATGTATGTATGTACATTTATTATGTAAATATTGTATAACTGCCTTCTACTCATTCTGTGAAATGAAGAATTTCTCTCTGGACTTCCACTGAAAAATTGAGCTTGTGCTCAGTCAGAGTTTCCTGTTATTCAAAATAAATAAGTAATGAAATGCCACAATAAAGAAGAACCAAGGACACAGTTTGTGATCACGACTTTGATTAACAGCATTTTTATAGTATTTATAACATCTATTTAATAATAGAAATCTTTAGGTTGGAAAGAACATGTTTCTCTACTGGCCAGCAGATATATAGCTCAGTATTATTATTTTAATCATATATGCTTTCAATTTTTTATAAAGAAGAAGGAACGTATAAACCTTCTATTATGCAAAGGTGGTTGTAGAACTTAGACTTTACCAAACAGGCAGATTTAAATTAATTACACCAGTGATTTGTTCCACATTTACAAAAATGGCAAACGAGTAGGGTAAAATGCAAGTAGCTATATAGAAGAATATACTCACGTGGAACTGAGAAGTCTGACACTGAATTCATCTTCATTCATTCATTCTGAACCTAGAAAGGAATAGCAAAAGGTTAAGCATTTATTTGAAAGGTTTCCTATTAAGGGGAAAGGAGGTGAATTTTGACATGCTTGCTAGCATAAGTCTGTGTGGGGGCAGACTGCTTTACTAGTATGTGACTAGCCAGGAATTTATTAGACTATCACAGAATTGGGGAAAAATACTAAGGCTTGAAAATGCAGATGAAGCAGTTATACAGCACATTTTATCAAGATAAATATATGCAAGCCAAAGGTTGCATCACTTGCTTGAGTCAATGAGCAAGGTCATTTGGATTCATTGGTGAAGACAAGTGGGGCAATCCAGTGTAACAAAACTTGTTGTCAGTTGTTGTAAATAGGCAATAAGGTATATGATAATTATGGGGATACAACTAGTCATGACTAATTGCTAAGTTAGTCAGCAAATAACTGGGGATATGTAGCTGGGTAGGTTACATGTTACATAGCTGAAGTGTAGTTTTGTTGAATGTGTGCTGTGGGCATAACTGTGGTTGAATTTTGTGTTGTTCAAATGTCACAGAGGTTGAAGTGTGGGTTTGTAAAACGGAAACGTGTTGTTTGTAGAGGTAAGTGGGATTTGTTTTGTTAGTACCAAAACTTTTGGATATACTGAAAGTTTTGTCATTAGAGGTTAGGACTGCATGTGCTTGTTTGTGGGTGTGATTGTATGTGGGTTAGGGTAATGGTTAAGTAAGGGGATACATTTAGTGTTGTGTTTACATGTTGGTGCATGTGGTGTGTGTGTCTGAGTCTGTCTTGTTTAATGGGAGTGTTAAATAAAGGGTTTTTCTAAGGTAAGATGCCAAGTTAGGGTTAAGATTTGGGACAGGGTTAGGATTAACAGATATTAGCAAGGTGGCGCAGGAGAGTGAAGCCTGAATTCTGATTCCAAATTAGGTTGTGTTAATGTGCATATCCCCCAGCATTGTTTAAATGTTTAAGAAAATACATAAAAGTACAGCATGTTCTTGTTGACACTGACGGACAATAGATGAAAAGATCATGGAACATATAGACCTTCTCTAGTTGATTGCACTTTTCTTGTACTTTTGTTAATAACATTTCCATTCCCTAAATTCTGTGTAGCAGTATTATTAGTAAGCAAGCAGATTTATGTTCAACATTGTGATGGCCAAGGATAATATAATGTAAAACACATTAAGCTGAAATAGTTGTAAATGCTTTTATTTTATAGTAACAGACTGTAATAGTCACCACTTGTTAAATATAGCTCATGTTTTATTTAATAATCATATGTAATGTTGTACTTAAGAACATAATTTTTAGCAGTGATTCATTTTTAAGTGCGTGAAATAGTCACATAGTGTAGCTGCAGCTTCACTGACTCCAGAATGAAGGTTAAAGGAGAAATCTTCACTTATGTTTGGAAAAGGGTTAAGGTTTCATTGGATTACAAAGTATTAAACAAGTGTGGTGAATTAAGATTAGAAAGATGACTGTTTATTGATCTTAAGGAAAAGAGTGTCTCACTTTCTTGCAAACATCTCTCTTCCATTTATCAATTGTTCAAATGAACTTCTCTGGCCGAGTTTCAAAATATATACCTTTGCATTACCTTAAAACACATAGACACACACACACACACACACACACACACACACACACACACACACACACACACACACACACACAAACAGACACACACACACACACACACACACACACACACACACACACACACACACACACACACACACAATGGCAAAGCAAAGAATACATATTTTGTTAGCTTTCAGTAGTTATCAATGAAATGTTAGAGGGCAAGGGATAACCATACATTTATGACACAGCCGGGCTGCAAGAAACTACATCCCCAATTATAAATGATACAACAGGGTCCATCCCCCAAGGCATTTGAGTATAACATTTAGCTATGGCTAGTTGTGACATATAATAACAATAACAGTAATGGTAAGCATTGACAGCTGGCCTACTTGACTACTGGGTACCACTGTCATAAGTCACAACAAAAGTGGAGCCGCACTTAGGAAGTTTATTCGTGAACCACATCAAACAAAGACAAGGAAATCCACTGGCAGGACATACACCCCCACTAAATATATATTCCAACTCCGAGATCGCACTACAGTGAGGAAAGGGCAAATATCCCATTCTTCACTGTACCGCGATCTCAGAAAAAGCACTTTGAGGTCTGGTACTTTTGATATTTTGAGCGTTCATAATTTGTGCGATTTGCTCATGTGATATATACCTGCATTTTCCTTAGTTTGTGTGTGTGTGTGTGTGTGTGTGTGTGTGTGTGTGTGTGTGTGTGTGTGTGTGTGTGTGTGTGTGTGTGTGTGTGTGTGTGTGTGTGTGTGTGTGTGTGTGTGTGTGTGTGTGTGTGTGTGTGTGTGTGTGTGTGTGTGTGTGTGTGTGTGGGTGTGTGTGGGTGTGTGTGTGTGTGGAGAAGAGATATGGAAGAAAAGGAAAATGCTCCAGCTGGATTTAAACATTCTTAGAAATGTGGTCATAAAATACCCTTTTCAGACACTCACTCTTTATGTGTTTACTGTTTGGGCCTCTTCCGTCTTCAGGAGGATTCCTCTATTTGTCATTTCTTTAGCCATAGAGTTCTTGTTGAGCAGAACAATAAATTTACCTTAAAAGGCCTGCTTTCAGCGAGGCATTATCTGGAGCCACTTCTACCAATTCTAAAGAAAAATCAAAGAGCAAATCTGATTTTTCTAGTCTGTCTTATTCTTTGCCTTCTAAAGTTTCTGAGAAGACGAAGAAAAGAAGTTTGTTGGTGCCGACATCTCCATCGGCTCTGACTTCAAAAAATACTAAAATATCGGTTCCATCTTCCCCTTCAGAACCCACAGGAAAAAAAGTCACAAACATCAGCTCTGACTGTATCATTGGAACTGAGAATTACCATAAGTCTACTATCGGAACCTGCTAGCTCATCTGCTCCTAAAATTAAAGGTCAAGGACAACCTTTGGTGCTGAGATCCTCAGATCTGACACCACAGTTACAAGATTCAACAAAAATTCTTCTTCCAAGAACAAGTTATTCACCCTCCATTGACCCCTTTCCAGAGAGACTTCCATCACCTTTCTTGGACAGACCTAAATCACCTTCTGTGATGTCAGCCCATTCCTCTAAAATTCTAACTGAAGGCAATGTGGAAAGACTGGTGAGAAAAATCCTTTGGGCGCAAGGTATGATAGGATTCACCTTGGTTCCTACTCGATGGGTCAAGAATTCCATTCTTCAGCTACTGTTCCTTTACTTCCTCCTCTAACTTCACTTGAAGGCTTAGAGACTATGGTTCTAAGCTATCCAGTGCAGTCTGCATCGAAACCAAAGATATCTGTATCTTTTGAACTGATTATTGCTCTGAGCATTTCTGTTCAGTCAAAACTGGAGACATCTCAGGGCCATATCTCTTCTGTCGGTTCCGAGGGGCTATATTCAACTCCTATGTTTTCAGAGCCTTCTCTGCACCTCAAAGCTTTGACATGGATCAGCTTGTCTCCGGCTTCTGCTTCAAGAGGGATCTCTTCTGAGTGGGAGGTAACTTCGGTTCCTTGACCTACCCTTTTGGATCTGAGGTCCCTCCCTTCTCTGGTTGGATAAGCTTTTGAGGTTATGGAGAGAGCTATGACTGTAGCAGTCAATCAGTCGGCTTCTTCCTACTCAAAACACACATCCCTGTCACACCTACGTTCAGAGTCTCAACCAGTGCCTCCACAAGGACAGCAAGTACCAAAACCTCAGAGTCCCAGAAGGGAATGCCCTCTTCTTCTGATACCTCCCCAGATCATCCCACTGAGGAGGTCCCCAAGAAGAAGTGCAATAGGAAGCACTTGGATTCCCCAGAGGACTCTATCACAGAAGACACAGACTTCAATGAGGACAAAGGATCCCCAAGATCACCTCCTGATGATGTCTCCTTTGGAGACATCCTAAAAATCTTAAAACAGAGAGGTGAGTGGAAGTCCAGTAATCCTTCACGTGAGGAGCCCTTTTGGTACCCACCCATCTACCTCCTGGGTAACTCCACCCACCAATGAGCTCATTGAGTTGATCTCTCGGTGGGTATGGAAGGCCCCAAACATCACTGAACCCATTAATATCTAAAATGCACTTGACACACCACAGCAAGAATTATAAAAAGCAGTAAACTTTAATGACAAAAAGTAAGGTGAGTGCTTTCTCGGTACTAAACACTGCTTCTTCAGACCAATAAAATATGGGTATTAAACACACTCACATTTAAAACCAAAAACAACAAATCAGCTAAAAATAACAAAATAGCATAAATCAGTACTAAGATTCATGGATCAAGACATTAATCTGATTGGGCTAGCTTATTGTTTGCAGTTTTTTATGAATGACAGCAACACTTTATTTTATTTTTAGCTGAGTGGTTGTTTTTGGTTTTAAATGTGGATGTGTTTAATATCTGTAATTTATTGGTCTGAAAAAGTGGTGTTTAGTATTGCAAAAGCACTCACCTTACTTTTTAACATTAACGTTTACTGCTTTTTACAATTCCTGCAGTGATGTGTCAAGTGCATTTTGGATATTAGTTACATTTTAATGCTTTTTGACTTGACCTTTACCCAGGTACCGATCTTCGTTTGGTTTCTGATTGACCACTGAACCCATTCCCTGGAGACTTTATAAAAGTATCACTGCCCTGGAGGATAGGAGGATAAACAATTCTGGTCAAAAAGTTTGCTTGTTGATGTCATGGTAGTACCTTCAGCAACAAAAAAGTAACTAGCTGAGGAAAGTTCCTCTATCCATCCACCCAACAAGGAGTCTCGGGTGATGGATAGGTTTGGGAAAAAGGTGAATGCTTCAATGATATTTGCATTATGGTCCTTGAATTTCTTGGCACATTTCACCAGACTGCAGAGAGATATGATTAAGAAGCTTGCAGATAGCCTTTCAGAATCCATCTCTGAAGAGGTTCAGGAATCTGTTGCCTCTCATTTGGCTACCCTACAGTCCAAATCCATCTCTTCCATGAGATTCATTTCTCATGCAGCCAAAGGGATGACAAGAGCAGCAGGTTCAGGCATTGCCATCAGCAGACTCATCTGGATGTGCTTATGTGATTTTGTGGAGCCGTTCAAGTCTTCATTCATCAGTGCTCCTTTTGATGGCATGTCCTTGCATGGGCCTAAAGTTAAAGAGACTTTATCCAGATGTGAGAAAGATGGAAAGACCCCGTCTGCCATCGGCATTAATTTTTCCGCTCTTCAATGACCTTTTTCAAGGAATCAGTCAAGTAGTGGAAATATGTGGTTTAAAAAATCCCAAGGGTCTTTTCAAGACACACGTAGAGGTGGTTCCCCCAGGGGTAGAAGGGGAACTGCAATGGAAGACGCTGCCCTCGTGGCAGAGGAGGCCCACAAAACCAAGAGTATAAAGATTTTTTTCTTTGATAAACCCTTTTAATGCTCCTGAAAGGAGGCCCAATTGTCTTCCTCTGGAGGCAGTCTAGGATTGACTATCCCTGTACGAGAGAGTCTGGCTAGAAATAACATCAGATACCTGGGTGCAGAGGATCATTTCCAGAGATTATATTATACCATTTTCCCTTCCACTCCCATTTGCAAAAGAATCCCAGATGTCCCACCTAATCAGAGGGAACAAGTAGTACTACAAATTCAAGAACTGCTAGAAAAAAAGAGTCATCCAAGAAGTCTCGCTGGACCAGTAAAAATCTGGAACTTACTCAAAATTCTTTTTAGTCCCAAAAAAGACAGGGGACTGGAGACCAGTTTTGGCTCTTAGTGTTTTGAACAAGTCAGTTTGACAAAGTTCTGGGTGGTCACAGTTCAGTCCATTCTTCCATTTTTAGAACAGGATAACTGGATGTGTGCAATAGACCCTCGGGATGCATACTATCATATAAAGATGGACAGGCGATCCAGAAGGTTTCTCCATTTCTGGCTGGGAGCCAGTCATTATCATTTCAGAGTTTTGCCCTTTGGTTGCACCACAGGCTCAGGGTGCTCACCACATGCAGGGCAGTGGTAGAAGCTCACCTGAGACTGCTAGGATTCCAGGTGTTTCCATACTTAGATGAATGGCTCATTACTGCTCTGACCAGGCATCAATTATTAGAGGCAAGAGAGCAGGTTCTCCAGACATTTTCCTATCTAGGGATAAGCATAAACTACAAAAAAATCACACCTCGAACCAACTTAGACCTTAGAATTCATAGGAGCTATCCTGAACACTAAGACAACAATAGCCTCTCCTCCCCCACTACAGAAAATCAGATCACAAGTTATGAAGATAATCAACAGCAAGAAAGTATCTGCATGCCTAATTCTACATGCCCTGGGGTCCATGCCAGCAGCTATAACTCTAGTCTCCTTAGCCAGATTTCACATGAGAATTTTACAATGGTTGCTTGCAACACAATGGTCAGTACTATACAAACTAATGTGAACTTTGATTGCAATCACTAACATTTGCAAGAGAGATCTCAAATGGTGGATTCAATTGGATGAAATTCTAAAAGGCCATCCTTTCACCCCCTCTCAACCCAAGGCCACAGTGACCATGAACGCTTCCTAGTTAGGGTGGGGGGGGCATTATCTGGGAAACTCTGTCCAAGGCACTTGGTCCCCCATAGAGGCCAACTTGGATATCAATGTCTTAGAGATAAGAACAGTGCATTTAGCATTGCAAGTCTTCTGAGATGCTGTCCCTTCAGGGACAATTCCAATTCAAATGGACAGCATGCCAGTAGTTTGGTACATCAACAAGCAAGGAGGAACCAAGTCCTATCCTTGTGTCAAGAGGTTTTCAGAGTGTGGCAGTAGGTAATCTCATCCAACTGCTTTCTCATAGCAATGCACATTCCGAGGAAGTCCAATGTGATAGCAGACAAACTGAACAGATGCATGCTCCTGCCTCATGAGTGGTCCCTCAATTCAAAAGTGATGGAGAGAATATTCCATCAATGGGGCCAGCCTTGCTGTGATCTTTTTGCCTCTCCCCTAAACAACAAGTTCAGCAACTACTTTACCCTAATCCCCCCTCAGGGAGAAATCACTGAGGGATATTCTTCTCCACAATTGGCCCTCCAGTCTTCTTTATGCCTTTCCTCTGATTCCTCTAATTCCAAAGTTTCTACAGAAAGCAATAAGGTTGAAGAGCATGGTAATCCTCATTGCACCAAATTGGCATCGACAGATTTGACTCCCCTTCCTTTGGCCTCGTGTGATTCACCATTTTTGGATTCTAGACCTGGTTCCAGATCTCCTGTCCCATCCAACAGGCATGATCCAACTGGACATCTTGAACCTCAAGCTGACAGCTTGATTTTTCCAATTCCATTAATAGCTAGACAATCTATGTTCTCTTCACCTGTCCGACACGTACTTTTGGCCCCTCACAAATCATCTACGTGTAAACTTTACATCAGTATATGGAAAAGGTTTGTCTTGTGGGCATGTCAAAATAATTTTGACCCTTTTTCAACACCTATTCATAATGTTCTCAAATCTTTAGCCTCAGTATTCAGTGAAGGGACTTTGTCCTCTACTATTAAAGTTCAGTTAGCAACTATATCCAGTTTTCATATTGGATTTGAAGACTCATCACTTGCTTGTCATAAACTTTGTAAAGCGTTTTTGAGAGGTACTCTTCTTTTAAAGCCTCCTTACAAAGATCCAACTCCTCCTTGGGACCTCAACTTGGTGTTGCAAGCAATCATACAACCACCTTTGGAACCTGCAGCAGATTGTGATCTTAAGTTTCTGTCCTGGAAAATTATTTTTAGTGGCTATAACTTCCACCAGAATTATTTCAGAAGTTTCAAGCTTTGTCTTGTAAGCTACCATATTTGATTTTTCACAAGGATAGGGATGCACTAAGAACCAACCCATCTTTTCTACCAAAGGTGGTTTCAGAAGTCAATATCAATCAAAGTATTAACCTACCAGTTTTCTTCCCAAAATTTGCTAATAAAGGTGAATATTGTTTACATTTATTAGATGTTCATAAACAATTATGCTTTTTTCACAGAACAAAATATATCAGAAAATCTGACCAGTTATTTAGCTCTTACTCAAGTACAAAACTAGAAAAACCTGTGAGCAAAGTGGCATTGGCTGGATGGCTAACAGATTGCATTTCTTTCATCTACAACAAATTATATTTGCATAATGAAACCATTAAAAGCACATTCAACTAGAGGCTGTAGCAACTTCAGCTGTCTCCCAATCTAGAGCTTCCATGGATGATATTTGTACAGCATCAACCTGTGCTACTCCTTATACTTTCATTATTCATTACAAATTGGATCTGGTCTCCAGAGAAAGAGCATCATTTGGTTCAACAGTGCTGAGGAACATCCTTCTTTGAGTCCATCCAGGGTCTACGGTAGCTGGGGACTCTGTCCCACAGGTTGAGTATAGAGTGAAAATTGACAACATCAGATAAAGAAGTTATGTACTCACCATGACATTCCAACTTGTGGGTTTGGTTCCAACCCTACCATAGCTCGTGGTAACCAAAAAACTCTCGAGCTCATCACTTACCCACAGTGCACCTATCCCATTTACCTCAGATCAAGTTTGCTGATAGACCAAATGAAAGATTAGTTGTAAGACATTCATTGAGACTATATCTGAAACTACAATTATATACCAAGGATAATAATCTGATAGTCATCTGTTCCTCTAGAAATCCAATGGTATGGGAGTTGGAGGGAGGGCAGTTGAGGAAGAATGAAAATGGACAACACAGATGGAACTTTATGGTGAGTATATAACTTATTTTTTGTAAGTGTGGCTGCCAGTTTGGAACATTTGTTCCTATTAGGAGGGTAAAACTTCAATATTGTAAGATGTACATAGTTGTATGTGTTATTATTAAGCTGATAGGTCTTAGGGTGCATTTGGGGCATTTTTTGAGGGCTTTCAATAAAACAAAACATTTTGTAAGATGTGGCATAGGCTCAAATGGATATGACAAGAAGCAACTGTATGAGAGATCAACCTGGCAAACAGTGTATGCATGTAACACAAAAGCTAGAACTAGACATTTAGCAAAAAGCTGTTATACATCTTTGAACTCACACTGAATGCATGCCTTTTCTGGAGCCACTGGCCTCTATTCAGAGCAAATCAGTAAGTCACAAGCAGCTAACACATATTTATATCATAGAAAAGTTACTAGTTCATGCTCTAGGTTGCAGATACTAAATGTTATGTTGTGATGTTTGTAAAATCAAACTAACTAGTTTAGCAGTGTCTTTATGGAAATGGATTTAACTAAGCATAGATTGCATACAAACAGTTGTACTAGCAAAAACTAATTATAGTGCTAGAACTTGTTTCCTTATTATATTAACAGTTTTTATTGTTTTATCTCTAAAAGGCAGTGTACTAAAGTAAAACTATACTGGTGTTTATATTGTTCAACTGCAGTTCTCCAAGGTGAGAAGCTGCTAGCTAAAATGAATTATAATGCTAGAAGTTGTTTCCTTATTATGTTGTTAAGTGTTTTATTGCCTTTATTCTCTAAAGACAGTATACCAAATCAAAAATATACTAGTGTTTATATTGTTCAACTGCAGGTCTCTAAAGTGAAAAAGTTCTAGTGCTAGTGTTGTATGGCTTTGACAAAAACATGTTATTGCTTGTTCCCATGTTTAAATGAGCTGCTAGAATTTTTCACTCTGTTAACCATATACATTTTTGTGTTGGTTTAATAGTTCTGCTAATTACACAGGCAAATGTTAGGCAGCAGACATGGAACATTGTAATATAGGTATAAAAGTGGCTTGACTATAGGATGTTCACCCTTATTGCTGCATTGTTAAATGTGTACAGTTTGTGTTATACCTATCATTGACCATATCAGCTGTGATTTATTAACCTATAGCTAAGAATTAATTGTAGACCTCAGATGTTGTACCTATTTTTAAGGACAGATAGGATTTAATGCTAGTTAGATGCAACAGACATGACTGCTAGATATACTATGCTACACCGTTGTACACTTTCGTATCTTGTTCTGTCAGATTGTAAAAGTTTGTTTGCTAATTAGAACTCCTGCATACACAAGGACATCTAAACTCACCTTTTGGCAGTGGTGCATAAATATCTGCAAAAGGTATTTTGGAGGCCTGACATGTTAACAAGCATTGTATATTCTTATCTTTTTTTTTTTTAGTTTAAACTCAGAGCTCTAAGCTCAGAGACAATCTCTGCTTAACATACAAGGCCATGTCAAACCCAGAGCTGTTGGACATACTACATTTAAAGAAATCCCAATCCCTCAGACCCACACGCTCCAGGGATCTAAACCTTGTCATCACAATAAACAAAACATGCTGGAGGGATAGGTTCCTGACCCAGAGACTCCCCAGACTTTGGAATAGACTGCCCATACATGTCAAGCAGAGCACCTCTTTGGTCTTATTCAAAAGGAACCTTGACGACTGGATGGGAGAAAGGAAATTCACCACAGGGATCATGTCAGTTGCCCTGCTAGACAGGGGTCCAGGGAAGTAAATAGTGTGGGAAGAAATAGCCAGGGAATTGTTATGGCTAGGCTTGTATAGGCCCTAGGGCCGAAAGCCTAGTACCAACCTATGAACCTATGAACTGAATTCTTCAAAGCAATATGTTTACCATAACTGCATCTAAAATCTAAGTTAATTAAACCTCTCTTATATCCCTTTCAGCTATCTTTACTCCTCCTCTGCTGACCCTGACAAAACCAGTCCCAGCTAATACACTGCACAAGCTGCATAGGAATTATTACTGTCCAGCAACTATCACCCATGCCAGAATTCCATCCTTGAAAGGACTGAGAGTGTGCAGTCAAAGTAGATATGTATGTGTAATCCAGTAAAGTTACCATAAGCTAAGACTTGGAGCTTATAGAATCAAACTATAGGGGCAGCTGAGTGTCCATCTACACTCACCTGAAATAGATAGCTGTATTGGTGCATACTATGTACCAGAAGACATGTCTCTCTAGATCCCCCAACAACACTATATAACTGGTATGTATTGCAGCCCATAATAATGGGCAGTCAGTTTAGCATTTTTTGTAGTCCAAAATAACTGCCAATACATAGCTTGTCATCACCCCCACCATCACTGAAACAGGACAAGCTACTTGCTTTGCTTTTACAGACTACTCCATCCTTCTTTTCTTCTCTTACTACAGTATCTTGCTGCTAACTCTTTCAATGCTTAACCACACATGTAAATATCTGCTTACTCTTCCTGGGCTTGTCTACTGCTGACTGTAATTCTCCTTTTCCCTCTCTCAGCTTGTATTTTACACTGTTCAACTCATACAGTTATATCTGGAAACCTTACCTTTTCAGTAGCCAAGACTTACTGTTTGTTTTTTCTCAACACTGTTACTTTGCTGATTGAATAGCTGGGCCCTGCTCCATTCACCCTCGCTATGCTCGGGTTCACTCCTCTTCCCTACCCTACCCCCAAATTCCACCCACCCCTTCCTACTCTACATTTAAATTATCCCAATTCCACCCCTACACTTCCAACCTATGTCTGCAGCACAGCTATCAGAACACAGCCCAATCATTGTTGCCCTACAATTAGCACCTCTAACTCATTTATTTAAAGTGCTGTACCTAACTTGTCCTTTTAGAATTTATACTACTGCAACTAGAACTACTCTTGCCCAGTAACATTTTACAGTGCAAATTAATATCGTCAGTAAAATCTAACATACATATTAGAAAAAATGGCTCTGACATAAACCCTATTAGTGTGTCTATTCAGCATATTAGCCCTCTCTACCAACTACTTTTCCTCCCAAGTAAATGTGATTAATAGTCCTACAAACCTGTGCTCACTATGCAACAGTTAGAGTCTATCACCACAGTACACACACTATACCAGCAAACCTTCTTAGATGTTTTCCTTTTACATGTATCTTAAATCTAAGTATGTTACCATATGAAATCCATAAAACTAAAGCACAAATGCATTTGGCTACATACTTTCCTTCATAAAATGTCCACCTAAAAAATCATTGGAAACACTCACCCAAATTCTGACCCCACACAACAGCAAAAACTCACACTAACAGCACAGTATTACATGAACCATTCTCTTTTCCTCTTCTATCTCCCAATTCCAGCCTTCTCTTCCTAAGTGTCAATCTTAGAAGTATATGCAATAAAATCCAAGACATACATGCTTGTACTGCCACATGTTCCCCAGATATCATCATACCTGTCACTCCTCCTTCTCTAACATAGATGACAAGCAGCCAGGTACTTCATTTAGATGCTTTAATAGATAGAAACACATCAGGATGTATAGCAGCATCATAAAATACAAACAAACTGGTTAACAGACAGACCTTATATACATATATGCTTACATCTCAACAGCTTACTACAAAATGGCAATGAGGCTCACACGTGCTCAGTATTTATACACTTGTGCAAGCCCTTGGATAGCTTCTTAAAGGTACATGCACACACATTAATCTAAATCCTCCCTCTTAAAAAGATTGCCCTTTGTAAAAACATTAGAGTTAGACATGCATTACTATAGACATTAGAAGCAAAACACAATGTTCATATCCAAGTTGCCTTGTATCTGTTACAAGGTTTAGATAGGCAACTGTATCTCCTAATATAACAATCTGGACCAATTTTAGAAACAGAGACAGTCTTTGGTGAATAACTCATACCAAGAACTTCTGGATACATCACAAGAATTGAAATGTCCTGTGGAACTTCCTCTGGAATTGCAACACTGGACAGCTCATTCTGAGATAAAGACTCTTTCTCACAGGCTATGCAGTGTGGTATAGGCACAGACACTGGTATTAAATACTTCTGATTCTGCCTAAAGTCTGCTCCTTGTGATTCCATAATGTATGATCTCGGCTCTGGGCAAACACTTTTCATGACACCAATCCGATCATAACCTTTGGATGTTTGCATCCTTACTATTTCTGCTTCTCGTAATGGCTTGAGCAGTTTGCTGGTTTTATTGTAGCAAGACTTCTGGGTTAAATGCTTCTTCAACAGATTGGTTTTCACTGACCTGTTGTTTTTGACACATGGAATCAACAATTGACTACTGATTTGTAGTGTGGTTTTGGTTTGTCTTAACAGAAGTCTCTGAGCAGGTGAACCAAGATGTTTATGTTGAGGAACATTTCTGAGATTCAAGAGATTCAGGAAACATCACTATTATCTCATTTTAACTTCTCTAGTAAATGTTTTGCACTTTGAACTGCACATTCTGCCAAACCATTTGACTGTGAGTACTCAGGGCTACTTCTGACATGAGTAAAGTCCTATTCTTCAACAAATCTTTTGAACTGTTGGCTGGTAAACTGCGTGCAATTGTCAGAAATACCTTTTTGCGGACTACCATGCACTGCAAAATGATGCTTCATCTTAGTAATGACAGTCCTGGATGCTAGGTTAGGAAGTAATTCAATCACAAACCAATTGGAGTAAGAGTCTACTAATACCAAATAATGTTGACCATTCCACTCAAAGATGTCAGTAGCTACTGTCAACCAAGGTATTTCTGGAATCTGGTTTAGCTGAAGTGGTTATTTCTGTTGATATGGCTTTGTACTATTACACACGGAACAAGATAAAAGTGCTCTCTCAATGTCTTGTGGCATAGAAGGCCAAAATACTAGCTTTCTTGCCCTTCTTTTGGCAGTCAGCTCCTGGGTGACCATGATGCAAGATAATAAAGTACTCATGTTGCAAGGACTTTGGAACAATTACTTCTGGACCTTTCATAATGATACTTTTTTCCAGACAAAATTTCATCTCTGTATATAAAATAATGTTGCACTTCTTGAGGTAAACAAGATTGCTTTGACAGCCATCCTTGATTGATAAAGTGGTTAAGCCTTTGTAAAACTGGACCTGTGGCTGTATGATCTCTCAGCTCATCAAGACATGTGGAAGAAAAATTTCTCACTTCCATGACTTCAAAATCAAGGTTCTCATTCTCATGCTGTTCAGTGGTGTTTCTGGGCTATCTGTCAATGTATCAGCAAGATAAAGAAGTTTGCCTTTCTTGTAGACAAAATTAAAATTATACTTTTGCAATCTCAGCATCATACATTGTAGTATAGCTGGAGCTGAATGCATAGGCATTCTCAAGATAGTGACTAGAGGTTGGTGGTCTTCTTCTATCTGGATAGGTCTACCATAAACATAATCACGGAACTTCAAACATGCATGCATAACTGCTAAAAGCTCTTTCTCAGTCTGGGCATACTGCATTTCAATATGGGTAATAGTTCTCAATGCGTAGGCAACAGATTGAGCCTCTTGTAGAATAACTGCACCAAGACCAAATTTCAAAGCATCACAGGAAAGCGTAACTGGTTTGTGAACATCATAATATCTGAATGTTGGTGGAACAGCAATTCTCTGTTTCTGGACATCAAATGCTCTCTGGTGTTGCTCTAACCAAGACCATGATACACCTTTATGTGTCAGCTCTCTGAGCAGTGCTGAAAGTTGGCTCAAGTCTGGAATAAACTTGCCTAGATAGTTAACCATGCCAAGAAAAGTTTGCAGGGCTTGAACATTGTCTGGAGCTGGCATCTCGAGAATGGCTGTTTGCTTACAAGGGTCTGGTCATAGGCCTGTATTAATAAATAAATAATCAACATAAGTAACTTGTTGTGGACTGAATTTGGATTTGTGTGGATTGAGATTAAGATTCACTTGACGTGTCCATTCTAGACCTTTTCTTAGGTTTCTGTCATGCTCTGTTTCACCATTACCTCCTACTAGTATGTCATCTAATATAATAACACAAGGATACCCAGAAAAAATTTGCTCTATTGCACTCTGAAAGACTTCACTTGCAGAATTTATCCCAAATGGCATTCTCAAAAATCTGTACCTGCCAAATGGAGTACTGAAAGAAGTCAGCATTGAGGACTTTTTGTCAAGCTGAATTTGCCAAAATGAACTCTTTGCATCTAAGACAGAAAAAACAGTGGCATTTGGCATCAAGGCTGCAACTTCTTCAAATGTGAGCACTGGATGATGAGATCTCTTTAGTGCTTTGTTCAAATCTCACGTATCAGTACATATTCTGATGTCATCTGAGCTTTTCTTATGAGCTACCACCATGGAAGATACCCACTCAGTTGGAGTTGCAACTGGACAACTCACACCTTGTCACACCATTTTATCTAGCCCTGCTTTGACTCTGTCCTGTATGGCTATTGGAACTTTTCGAGCTGGCCTGATAACTGGACTGACTTCTAGGTCTAACTTCATGAAATACACAACTGGAAGTTTGCCTAGTTTTTCTTTGAAAAGATCAGCATAGGTAGAAAAAATGTACTGGGCAAAGTTAGAGTAGTGGCCTTTCAAGCTGGACTTCCTTATTAAATGAAAGCAGTCCCATTTTCAAACTGTCTCTGAGTCCTAGTAATGACTGAACTTGCCTCTTGACCACATAAAATAATAAGTCGTAGCTTCTCCCAGCAGAGTAACAATAAAGCACTACTGAGCCTTCAGCCTGAATTTCTTCAGTTCCATAAGCAACAAGCTTTGCACACCATGCCAAGTTAAGCCAATTACCATCACACACTCCAGCAAATGTTTCTGCTGACATAACATTACACTTGGAACCTTTGAGCTCTATGGGTTTGCTATTTATCTGAACAGTACAAAAATACTTCACTCTTTGTCCTTAAATCCACTGCACTGACTATTTCATGAAGCAATGACACACTATCAACATAAAGAGTAGGGTTGCAGCTTTCTAATTGATAAACACGTTTCTTAAAATGTTCCCTTTCGATAAAAGAATGTGGGCCTTTTGATCTACAAAACCTTTTGAAATTATTCCATTTACTGCATTTGTGGAATTGCTGACCAAAACCTAAACATTTTCCCTTTTAGATTCATGACTTCCACCACAATTACGACAGATGGCAATGAAACTAGGTTGGGGCCCATGCTTTGAGTTTGCTGACTCACTCTTATACTTCAATGAGACTGTGCGAACTCAGGAATTTGTTAGAATGTCCTGGGGTTCACCAGTGAGTGCTGCAGGGGCTACAGTTGGTGCAATGTGCTTGGGCCTGTTTCTTTTAACCAAGTGCATACTATCAACATGAGCTTCAGCACTGTGCCTTCTAGAGCTATTCTTGTTTGTAAGCATATTTGTATGCTTTTCTGTGAGATCATATATCTGACAAATCTCAATGGCCTTATTCAAAGTTAAATCACTGTCATGAAGCAAAATATTTCTCACAGCATCATCTTTTGTACCACACACAAGTCTGTCCTTTATCAACTCATCCCTTAAATTACCAAATTTGCATATTTTTAGCTTTATTTCTCAGATCAGTTATATATACTGCAAAAGTTTCCCCAGGCTTTTGATCCCTTGTGTAAAATAAGTGCATTTCCATTGTAACATTAGTCTGGGGTTACACATTTCTCTAGATTTACGTTTTAAGCACTCTGGGTCCTTCTTTGACTCAGCCAATACAACAATAAGATGGTCCCCCCCCTCTTTGTATAGATAGCCAGCGCATACACAAATGAACATTCCCTTTCTATGGCTTCTGATCCAGCTGAATTAAGTAGAATAAATGTCTTTGCACAGTCATCTTTATTAGAAAATGCAGCCTGTATGAAAATGTCAAACTCTTGCTCAAACACTCTCAAGTTCTCAGCAATATTACTGTCAAAGGGTCTATATTGGATGCTCGAATGTTTAAAAGTTCAAGTGTCATATGGTCGACACCATTTGATCGAACTTTTAAAAGTTCATACATCCAAAAAAAAAAATAAACAACACAAATAACCTACCTGAACTTTTTAAGCAGGGGGCAAGCTCCCCTACACCCCCCACACCCCCCGCTCTTTAAATATACCAAATCCAAGATCGCACTACAGTGCAGAAAAGGGAAATCTTCCCATTCCGATTCTGTGAAATAACTTTACTGCAATATTGCACAAACATGTGAACACGTTATACACTTCTGAAAACTCGGATATCTTTAATAATACGAAAAATACGGATTCACTAAGCACGTTTCAAAAAATGTAGTAATTTCCTCTTATTTTATTTGTTTTATGCAATTCTGCTTTATTTTAAACATTTTCCATAGTAATTAGAATATTTTTATCAATATCATACATATCGGTTTATGTGAATATCGTTTAGAGTATTCTGTATGCCTCGTTTCATATTATGCAAATAACAAATAGTGCTGAGCAAGTTTCAGTATCTAAAATTTGTTTCTGACCTGTTTTGCGAAGTATGCACATTGTAAGGATGATTCACTCTTCTATATTCCACCAGTTCCAAGCAAATGCCTTACGTCATTTTAGCCATGCTGCCTCAAACCTTATGTCCTTTTAGACATGCTGCTTCTGACACCATGTCACTCATCCTTCTCTACCATAGATGACAAGCAAGCAGGGTATTTTGTTTAGATGCTTTAATAGATAGAAAGACATCAGGATGGATAGCAGGATCATAAAATAGAAATGAACTGGTTAACAGACAGACCTTACATACATACATGCTTACATCTCAACAGCTTACTTCAAAATGGCAGTCAGGCTCGCACATTCTCAGTATTTATACATTTGTGCAAGCCCTTGTATAGCTTCTTAAAGTTACATGCACACACACTGATCTACAATACCTATGGAAACGTGGCTGAAAAAAGACATAAAAGACAATGAAATTACTCCACCTTGTTTCAGTATAATTAGGCTTGACAGAGAAAAAAAGCAGGCAGGTGGCATAAGCATCATCTACAAGAAGTCCTTAAATATAACTAGATATGCCCAGGATATACCACAGTTTAATAATGCAGAACTCCTCTTATCATATCTCAAAATCAATAATACGAAAATGCTTTATTTATCAGCAATATATATCCCACTAAAGAAACATTACCACTGTGGAAAATATCCTAAACTGGATATCCCACCATATGCAACATGACACAATAATAGTAGGAGACCTAAATATAGACTGGCAAATTATTAATAGCAACACCCCATCTGATTTCATAAACCTGTACAACTTTACACAGTTCATTACATCAGTTACTAGAGTCCACAAAAGTACTGGTAGGCAATCAACCTTAGACTGGATTCTTACTAATAGACCTAACAAAATTAGGGTAGCCGGTTGCCTTCCAGACAGCATAAGTGACCATCAACCTACTTACGCTATTAGAAGTTACAATATCCAAGATAAACATATAATTTACAACCAAGTTTGTAACTCAAAAAACTTTGACCAATACACTTTTATCAAATCCTTAAGAGAATATAACTGGAAAATATTAATATCTATGCCCTTAGATTCTGCTGTCTCACACTTCAATGAGATATTTCTAAAAATTCTCAATAACTTTGCCCCAGTACATACTAAAAGGGTCAAATCCAATCCTGCACAATGGCTAACTAAGGAAACTAAGAAATTGATGCTACAGCGTGATAAAGCCTGGAAAAAGTGGCTGAAAAATAGAACACAGAATACATTTCAGCTTTTCAGGCAACTATGGAATAGGACAAAATGCCAAGTAAAACACGACAAGCAAATATTATAGCATCCTCCAAAATAAACATCAAAACAACCCAAAACTCTTCTGGACATCCATTAACAAACTTTTACATCCAGGCCAAATTACCACCCCCAGCAACAACATCGAACAATAATACCGATTCAATTCCCACACAGTTTAATAACTATTTTATACAGACCATATTGTCTCTCACAAACATTAATACTTTTACTACCCTCTCAATGCCAGAAGCCTCTGCTAAATATCCTCACCTATTTGACTTCAGCCTAGTACCTACCTCCACCATTAAACGACTTCTATATAAGCTAAACCCAACCACCCTAGCTGCTGACCAGCTCCCCTCAGACTAATTAAAAATAGCTGCAAATGCAATTGCTTTTCCAGTCTCTATATTGATAAAATAGATATGTATCCAAAAAATATGTTCCTTCCATCTGGAAAAAATCCAATATTATACCTTTACACAAAGGTGGCACATTTACAGAGTTTAATAATTACAAACCAATTGCAATCCTCTCTCCCCTATCAAAAATACTTGAAAAACGTATTCATGCACAGCTCACCTGAATTCAAATAACCTGCTCTCGGAAACACAGCATGGTTTCAGACTCCACCACAGCACAACAACCACCCTACTTCACTTTACCGACAGTATAAACCAGCATAGGAACAATGGTAACCTAGTGTCAAATGTGTTACTAGACTTATCCATAGCTTTTGACACTGTATCACACCAATATTTACTTGCTGAACTCTGCTCTATAGGTCTCTCTATCTTCCCTTAAATGGTTCCTTAGTTATCTATTTGGAAGGCAACAAGCAGTCAGATGGCAACAGGACCTCTTTTCCTCTCTTCCAGTTACCATATATGTCCCTCAGGGCTCTGTACTAGGACTCCTTTTTAATATTTTTATAAACAAGCTTCACACTACCACACACCAAGCAAATGTAGTACAATATGCAGATGATCTGACTTTAATACGTGCAGCCCCTACAATATCCAGACTATAAGAAATCACCCAAAATTCTTTTGCTTCAATTGAAACCTGGCTGAAAAATTCAAACCTACTCCTTAATCCAAATAAAACAAAACGGATGCTCTTCACCCCAAAATATTATCACCATCAAAAACAATATTTCTTGGTGACATCAGCAGATAATACTAAAACTGAGGTAGTACCACAGACTAAACTACTGGGCATTATTATAGATGACAATCTTAAATTCAATCAGCATATTCTTCAAACAGTTAAAAAGACTGACTAGAAACTTGGCTCCCTTTACAGGGCAAAACATTACCATACAGACCCAGCAAGAAAAACCCTAGTCTCACCCTATTTTCTTCCAGCCCTCTTATATGCCCCACCTATCCTTACAAACTCAAACTCTACACTAAAATACAAACTAGCCTCCTGTTATAACAAAGCAGCTATTTTTTTTTACCAACACTACACACCGAGTTCACTACCACCAAGCCTTAAAGCAGTTAAATTGGCTAGAGCTTAACAACTACATAACATACTTTCAAGCTAGTTATGGCATACAAACTGATATATTTTCCTGAACAATGTCCTGCATTAAAAATATATTATTGCCCTACACCCCCACAAGAGATCTGCATTCCGGTGATAAATTTCTGCTAAACACTACTAAGGCAAATAATTCATCGGGGGACTCAATATACTGTTACATCTCCAAGCTCTGGAACACCATCCCTACACAAGCTAAAATGATTAACAAACTTCCAAACTATAACATTCAGCTGAAAAAAATACTTTACCCAATCATGGCCATGCTCATGTTCATCACCAGGTTGAGACATCTAGTGAAAACACAAACCTTTTGTTTATCACAAACGTTTTGCCCTCCTCTACTTGAGTTTTTGCACCCCTAACAATTTTCCCTCCTGCATTTGAATGAATACATCCATTTTCACAATCCCTCCTTAAACAACACTTCTCATCTTGATGTTTTCTAACTGCCCCAATCCAGCACTCTACCCTCTCATGCATCTCATGTAACTAAGTTATACGCCTTCTAGATACACTAATTTGCAACAAGCAGCCTAAAAAGAAACAATGCTATATCATGCTCTCTGTCTTATGCTGTCACCACTATCCTCCTATATAATACTAATATCATCCACCCCTTCCTACATTATTTTATAACTTACTCCAATATATCTCTTGAACTTGTACAAACCTATACAGTACTAAAATCTCCCTTCCTACATAACTTTATAACTAATTTCATTACGTAGCTTGAACTAGTTGCAAACCTTTCTTTACTGAAATGAAAGATCACTAAACTTCTTTACAGCAATGTTTCCCTTCTGCAGTATCAGTCTATTTACTTCTGCTAGATTTTACAGCTGGAACAACTGTAGAGGTTTTTAATTGTTTATGTAAATATTTTACTGTATACACCTGGCTTCTAATGTTGTTGTTTCATGAGGAAATGTAACTGTTTTTCTGAGAACTGTTTGAAATTCACTTTTAAGTATAAATGTACTGTGGTGGAGCTTTTCTCCCCAGGCCTCCGCTGAAACTGAACTATGCCCAGTTAGACTTCCCCAGTCAATAAAGACAAATAAATAAATAAATAATAAAACAAATAAATACATAAAGGGTAGGAAAAATAACTTTTTGTAATACAATGATGCTTTCTGCAATGTCTTTAAATGTCAATGGACTCACTGATAAATACAAAAAAGAAACAATAGTGAACTATACTAAAAAATGTACAGTGCAAATAGCTATGCTATAGCAGACACATTTGGAAAGAACTGAACATGTGAATTTGATAAAGAAAAGTTTTCAGGATGGTTATTCAGCAGAATACTTGGGACAAAAGAAAAGAGGAGTACTTAAATTAATTGCCGGAGGAGCTCCAATAGTAATAGAAGAAAATAAAAAGATAATAATGGTAGATTTGTGATACTAAGGGGCTACTGGCAAGGGGGAGGATTACACTGGCATGTAATGGAGTTTAAGAAAATTATGGGAGAAATAATTAGCTTTCAGTAGGGAGTATTACTTACAGGTAGGGACTGGAAATTGATTTGCAACAGTGAAGATCTGTCTGGGGGGGGGGGGCAGAAGGGAAATTATAACAAAGGAGGGCAGATTTGTAAAGAAATTTATAAACATATTTAGCATGGAAGATGTAAATTCAGAACTAGGAGTTCAGACTGAATTTACATATTATTCGCCAAGATACAAAAACTGGGCTAGACTAGACAGAGTTACATTTCACAGGAACATATACATTTAATTGAAAGTCTTGATACACACTCAATAACTATTTCAGGTCATGCACCAATAATAACTAAAATAAAAACATTGGATAATGAAATAAAAATGAGACACTGGTGCTTTCCTGTGGCCTAATGGTTAAGGTGTTTGCCTTACAAACACAAGGTGCATGGTTTGCGTCTGACAAGGGATAATTGGATAGGCTTAAAATGGCTCGCAAGGGCAGTTAACTTAGTATGAACCTATGACCCTATCTGTTGAAAAAAGAGAAATTTAAGGCATGGGTAGTAGAAATAATTCAGGAGCAATTAGAGAAGATTGAAATTTCTTTTGAAAATGTAGCTAGAGAGTGGAATAAAATGAAAGTGGCATTTAAAAACAGAGTGGAAATAAAAGAAGTAACAAGAATTATTTAGAGGGACTGGCAAATGTTAAAAATATTGTAAAACAGGGGGAATCTCACAGAACAGGAAGAAGAACAACTGCAAAATGCTAACAGAAAATAAGGGATTACCTTGATAATATGCATGAGTTTAGAAAGATTGCTGTTAAGCAAGTGTTTTTAGATAATAGCTCTAGAGCACAAAAGCTTTTAGCAAAACGACTTAGGCAACAGAAAGTAGAAAGGGCTGTTGCCAAGCTTAGGGAGCCTATAACAAGAAAGACAACAAAAGATCCTGTAGAAGTATTAAGAATATTTCAGAAATTCTATGAAAGTCTGTATAAAGCAGAGAAATATGGAAATCAAAAAAGGTACAAATGGAAATGTTTACGGAAGAATTAAAAATGCCAAGGTTAGAGATAGATGAAGCTCAACTACTAATAGGATAGGAGGAAATGAGATAAAAATTGTGATTTATAACCTATCTCTAGGAAAGTCCTCAGGAATAGATGGTATTCCTGTAGAAGTTTGAAAGCTAAAAGGGAAAAATCTGATAAAGATCTAGAAGGTTTTGTTTAACAGTATTTTCAGAGGAGAAGTACCAACATCCTGGAAGAAAGTGGTGGTAGGTGTAATACCTAAATAAGGTAAAGATCCATCAGATCCAGCTTCATACAGGTCCATTTCAATACTACACCATGATTATAAAGTGTTTTTGTCTATAATGACTTGAAGAATGGCAAAAATAATGCCAAAATTGATAGATCTGGATCAATGTGATTTTGTGGAGGGGAGACAAACATTCAACAACATTAACAAAACATTGATGATCCAGAGGAAAGCAGAATGTAAGAAAATACCACTGTTGTTGGGGAGTATTGATGCAGAGATTCTAAATACAGTCCTGGGTATTGACTTGAGTATCTATGGTATTACATTGGGGTGAAATGGCTAGGCTTGAAATAACCTCCAGGTCGATAGCCTAGTAACATCCTATTACCCAATTATCTTATTATATAAATGTATGATTGCCTGTGTCATAAGTGATAATTTAATAATAATGTTTCTTGCTTAAAAAAATCTGAGGTATGTTAAAGCTTTTAATTTTTTTTTTAGTTGTCTCTTTTAGTTAGTGGTGATGGTTAGCTTACCCTTTGCTGAGTACAAAGTGGTATCTGGTACATTCAATGAGTTAGACTGTGCAATCTAATGCACAGAGAGTGACACAAGTAACCCATGTGCAACTTGGAGATGCAGATGAATAAAAGACTGACTCCCACATTTTGGGGAATGCAAGGTGGCTGTTGCATACGTGCAGTAATAAGGGGACCATAAATATATAAATAGATAAATAAAACCAATGTGTTAGGAAAAAACTATCTTTAGTAAGCTCACTCTTCCACAATAACACAGATAACATCTGCTGAAGTCTGTATTATTGTGGAAGAAAGAGCTTATTAAACTATTTGCTTGTTGTTGTTGTTACTAGCACAGTGGCTTTAATTTTTGATCTTGTTTTACCGCTTTTTCCCATCTCCTTCTCTTGACTGTTAAACAGTGTAAGCTATGCAGTGTACTGTGAGTATATACACCCCATACCAACTGCATTGCCTTCCTCACTTTCACATTAGTCCTCACCAGAGGTGTACAATAGTAATATTATGCAATACATGTATTTATTAACCAGTGACACCCATTTTACACATATCCCTTTTCAACAGCACTGACTGATTAAGTGACATGCTAGATGCACAGTGTAGACAAATAGAGTCTGTTTGAAGCAGACCCTGGCATACAGGATGCAGCTCATTAGCAACTCAGGACCTAAATCCCCTGCACTAACTGTCAGACTATGTGTATTTTAGTACATGTTACCTTGTGTATTTTATATTCATGATCACATGAGCATGATGACTGTACACTACTCAATGTCTTGCATTCAAGTAACAGGTAATCCAGCATGTGATACGGACAATTAAGACTATGAAATGTGAATAAACCACTAGCTATAGTATAAGGTTTTAGTCCATCGCCCTCCACTTGCCAAATGTGCATTTAATTGACTGCAATGACATAGCACAGTAGTGGCTGGACTTCCCAACAGCCAAAGAATCCTTTTGGAGAATTAAACTTTCTGATCACAGTTTTCTATAGGAAATCATTGCCAGAGATGTTTCTAAATGTGACCTGGTCTGGCAGTAATTCCTTCTTTTTTGGGAGATTTTTCCCTTCTTCTTGGTTTTGTGACCGTGGAGTTGTTATATATTTAAGTTTGACATATTTAATAGTTCAGTGTTTTCCATTAAATGCTGCCAAGTCAGACCCCCCCCCCTCCCCGTTAGTCAGCTGAACACCTAAAAACAAATTAATTAATTACTTATAGCACAATCCTATTAACATGCCATCCTCTAACACTGAATTTATTCCCATGGTCAATGTGCACCTGTCTAAAACAAATCATCCTTAACTCCAATAACTTTAACAACTACAGAGATTCTTCCTACATTTTAGAATCAAAATCAGTTGGTGCATGGAGAACCCATGGTGAAAACGTGGATATTTCCATTTATTTGTAGCCACAGCACAGGTGGCTACCATCTGTGTGGAGGTGCTTTATCCACTTCTATATATAATGTCTGAGCTGGCATTGTAGTGGCATCTGTTTACAAGGTGTTGGCCAGAACACTGACTTTTGACACATTTATCTGTTTTTGATAGTTTGTAACCTTAAATCATTTCACCTGCTGGGACTGTGTCTGGGTGGGGAATGGGTGTAGGCAGGGGGGGACTTCATGATTTGAGTCTTCAGGGAGATAAACCTCAGGAATTAGTAGATGAAGCAGGCAGTCATGCCCATGTCTATCTTTGATGTCTAGCTGATGGGAGTAGGTAGCAGCTTCCCTCAAAGCAGCCAAGCTGTCAGATGGCTATATTATATTCTCCTGAACCCTTGACTAATTCAGGATGTGATCAGTTCATCTTGGCATGTATATCCACAGATAGCTAAGCTTTGGTTACTTGTAGAGGCACCAGGGCTGGCAGACTTCACTTGATATTAGTCAAGTGGAAATAAATGCTTTTTCCAAAAATAATGAATACTGTACCACTAATGGCACAAAACTGCAATCAGACCTTACAGAAAGCTAGTGTGTGTGTGTGGTGACAGAATATAGGCTAGTAATAGGCAACCTGCACTTATGAGCTATTTTAAGCCTTGTCCATTATCCCATTTGAGAATCAAACCATGCATTTGGTGTTTGTAAAGTATGCCATCCCTCAGTTTACCTAGTGTTCTTTAATGACCACCTATAACTATAGAAGTGATTCTTTTACTCAAAAAAGGCAATCAAATCTATTGTTATTAATATATTGCAATAAGTTTTCCTTTGTGTGTGTGTGTATACACACACACACACACACACACACACACATATATATATATATATATATATATATATATATATATATAGTAGAATAATAGAATGAGAATCACCAAATAATATGTATTTATTTTACACAGGAGCCGGCCGACTCTTCACTGAAGAGTAAATGAAGAAATTTTGTTTGTTATGGTAGTTCCGGTATGGCCAAGTCAGCAGTGACTGAATATCATTCTAACTACAAAATAAGTGTATACAAGATATTAAAGCTTAGTGGCATAGTATACTTTTCCCAATGACAAATCCATATTCTGGTGTCTTTTTTATGAATGTGGTCCAAGATGGTAGGGAGAAAAAAAACTTTCACGAGACTGTACCAGCCACTGAGAATAACCTACCAGATTTTTGTTAGAAATGATGCGCAACCTGTGAAATTAAAAGCCAAGCTGGGCATCTAAAATGGAAATATAAGTATTATTGTGATAAGGATTATCATACTCTTTCTCACAATACAGTTACACAACATTCTTTGTGATCTTTTATTATTCATTTACTATCCCATTTCGTACTCGCAATCTCTTACCGCTAGCCGCTCTGCACCTTCTTCTTTCGGCTTTTCTCCGGTTAGGGGTCGAGACAGCGGGTCACCTGTCCGCTCATGACTGTCAGTGGAGTTTTTTACGGTGTCGAGTTGCCAGCCTGGGGCCCAACCTTCCACAGAAGGCACACACGCACGCCTAGGGCTAATTTAGAGTGTCCAATCCACCTACAGCATGTCTTTGGGATGTGGGAGGAAACCGGAGCACCTGGAGGAAACCCACGCGACCACAGGGAGAGCATGCAGACTCCGCACAGAAGGCACCCCAGCCGAGAATCGAACCGGAGAGCCTCCGTATTACGTATAAATGAACAGATCTCTCAAAATACTGCCAAGCTCTTAGTAAATTTAAGTAAACATTTTCAGCTGTTCCTCCTAAATATTAAAACATTGTTTTATATTAGTAATATTTCACATATTGTTAAAAGAATTATAGACAGGTATAGACATAATATGACCTGAAAAAAAAGCCATGTTGCAGGGATGCTCAGAAAAAATACACTCTGTACAGTACAAAGAGTATTCCTGGCTACACCCTTGCTTACAATCGTTTACTGTGTGTGTGTGTGTGTGTGTGTGTGTGTGTGTGTGAGAGAGAGAGAGAGAGATACGATATTACCCAAACCATTAAAAGCTAGCTCATTTGAAACATATAACACGATGATAGTTTGTATACTCCATGACAGATATTATAAGAAAATAAGAAAATATTTCCACTGATCTTATTTGTTTATATACATCTATATAGATAGATAAAGATATATACAGATATGCTGTTTTCACATTTTCATATCGTAAGTACTGTATCTTTTGCCTTGGGATTTCCGGTCTGAGTGTGAAATGGTTCTTGCTGCATTAGCGCTCTTCTCCGATAAACAAATAAAACAGAACAAAATAAATAAATACAATATTTATGTGATGAAGAGAGTATAGCTCTCCATTCACAGACATAATGTCATTTAATAACTGTTAGTGAAAAGTTAGTTCATACAGGAACTATATAGTATTGCATTAGAATTGTCTACCTGCACTCTTTCTTAATCTTTATTTGTGTACTTCTACACTTGCCTTTTTTTCTTTGAGAGCGTTCATGTTTGAAAGGGTAGCTGAACTAGCTCCCTCGCCCACTCTGTAGTTAACGTACATTACTACGAAGTCATATGAATCGCTTTATAAGTTAATATACCCCTCCCCTTTCCTGGTGGAAATACGGGGTAACGGTTGTATATGCTAGTTAACTCCTGAATCACTTGCCCGTTGATATTCTTGTCACTCGATACACCAACCTTTTCAGGTTCGAGACTCGATGATGCGAGTTCTGGAACTCGGAAAAAATAATAGTGTATTCTAAACTAACAGCGGACAGCAAAACTCGCAGGTACTGTACACATTGAAATCGGTTTACAGGAGGAAAGCCCCCTTGCACACCTCAGTGGGGTGTTTTTAATTACACAGACTAAGTCAGAGATCATTGTGCCTCGGACAACAAGGAATTCCGAATTAACAACAGGTTCGGACCTTCCCTGTCTTATCGTACAGTGTAGCTCATTCACAATGTTTATCCTTTCCATAAATAAATACATAGATGCATACGTACTACATAAATAAATAAATACATAACATGAAATGAAAATGTCCAGTTTACAGATGTATGCACGGAATACACAGTACGAGTTTCAGTTGTAAATATCGCTCGTGACAAAAAATGGTTCGCTTTTTCTACTGCTGAAGTTAATTTTAGTGCATGCAATGATTACACGCAGCTTCTGCTTTACGAGATTTTCTTCAAGACGTACTTCTCAGTCTGCCCCTGATTTTTAACTCTGTTCCTCTTAATCACTCGTAAAACTGGTGACCTGTGGAGAAAAGGCGGTGAATTATAATCCAGTAATTAATTAAAATAATTAGATGTATAGAGTTCTTTTACATCAGAAGATGTATATCAATTCATATTATTTAATTCAACTAACATCTCAAGTTAATAGTGCTAACATTTTAATACGTGTCCCTGATTATTTCTGCATTTGTCCCTAATTCTGAGGTATGTCTCTGCTTCGTTTAAAAGCTATGCCTCAACATTTTGATGGACTATTTTTCCGAAGATACTTTCTGAAAAAAATCTAGCCCGTGAAACGAGAAATTTTGGAACGGGATCCCGGTGTGTTTGAACCATGTTCCACCGCCGTGTGTAACAAACCTTGTTGCGCTTTGATACAGATACATTCTATCAGCTAAGAACAATACATACAGATTTTGGGAATTCTCTGCATATCCTGACACGTGACTCTAGAGTTTTATGAAACAAGCCACAGTTTCTTAGCATTAAAAGAGTTGAGTTTCAAAAGCAAATCTTTTTGCTCATTTTATATATAATATATCTATCTATCCACACACACACACACACACACACACACACACACACACATATATATATATATATATATATATATATATATATATATATATATATATATATATCTGTGTGTGTGTTATTAAAATAATTCCACATTCGAAAAGAAAACTGGTAAGTATATTTTTTCAGAGCTTCTCAAAGAAATATTATTGCTTACCAATCTTTGAATTTATCTGCTGCTTTCTAAATTGGTTCTTGTAGCAGGTTTGAAAATAACGAGGGGGGGGGGGGGACACACACAACAAATGTAGTGAACAAACTTA
Source organism: Protopterus annectens (assembly GCF_019279795.1). Taxonomy (NCBI): domain Eukaryota; kingdom Metazoa; phylum Chordata; order Ceratodontiformes; family Protopteridae; genus Protopterus; species Protopterus annectens. The sequence goes on along the minus strand of NC_056726.1, from coordinate 1,731,194,434 downwards.
CTTTTCTTATTTCGGCTTTTCCCGGTTAGGGGTCGCCACAGCGGGTCACCTAAAATGTAGTGAACAAACTGTTAGCGAAAAACATCGCTACGTTTAGTAGGTGTGTAGCAGCAGCGTTTAGGGAGATATCATTTAAATTATCGAATGTATCGCTTTTGGTTGTGGCAGGGTTTTGCAGCCTTTTGTACGTCATTTGAAAAGTTCCATAAAAGTAAAGCATTACTGTTAGAAAAACATGATGAACATACTATATACAAAATTAAGTCTTCATGTTATAATGCTTGCTGACAAGTATACTTGTCAACGGTCCCTGATTTTGCATCATAATTTTCCCAGTCCCTTATAAAATGTGAGATCTTCTGGTAAATGACTAAGCATTACAGTCTATCAATAATAGAAGACATTAAAGTTTCACAATTCTTGTTGTTCCGAAAATACATGCGACTTTATTAAACGTTTAAGTGTATTATTATTATTATTATTTGGCGTTGTCTAGCATTCTTGAGATTATAAGTTAAGAGGTATATGGCAAGTAAAATGAAAACATACACTCCACAGTGCGCAATGCCTTACCGTGGATGTTGCAGGTTTATTTATTGCAACATGAGTTCAGCTTTATTCACATATTTAGATGCATTTTATTTCTGTAGAAAACATCTCAACAGCTACAAGTGAGACAAAAGCGAAAATATTTCAAGTTTGTTTGAGCAAGGTAAAAAGCTCAACCTCTCAGGTGCCTAATAGCAATTTAATTGCTCAGAGTTCAAACTTCCACCTGAACAAGTGTGCAGGAAACTGATCATGTAACTTTTTCAAAATGCACGCACTGTATTATTTTATATAATAATTGTGATTATTATTGTTTTTCATTTGGAAAATGTGCTAGCATAATTTGTCAAAATTACAGTCAGACACTCCTGGATCACGGATTTGCAGCAAACTGTCTTAACGATCGCAAGCGTGTGAAATACACCGGTCGTAACTTCTTTAGCAAAACGAAGGCGAGAAAAAAAACTTTGCGAGTGATGTTCGTTGTACTACAGAATAAAACTTCGCAGTTTCATTTTTTAAAATTTTCTCCAATTAATATACTTGTGAGTTATAACTTAAATAAACAAAGGTATATCTTAGAATACTTTTAGGCTGACAAGCTGACCACGGACCTGGGCACTTTGGTGGCACAAAAGCACCTCAGTGAAGTAGTTGATTACATACGCCAAAAAGCTAATATTTCAACGTTTTCTATTTAATGCTACCAAGTCAACCCCCAGCTGCATAACTAAAAATGAATGAATTAATGAATGAATTATATATAGTACAATCCTTTTAACATACCCACCTCGAACATTGCATTTAATCCCGTGATCACTGTGCACCCGTCTAAAACAAATTAACCTTAACTCAAATAACTTTAAGAGCTTCAGAGATTCTTCCTACCTTTTAGAATCGAAATTAATTGATGCAGGAAGAACCCATGGTGAAAACGTGGATATTTCCATTTATTTGTAGCCACAGCGCAAGTGGCTACCATCTGCGACGAGGTGCTTTATCCACTTCTATATATAACGTCTGAGCTGGCATTGTAGTGGCATCCGTTTACAAGGGTGTTGGCCTGAGCACTGCCTTTGACACATTTATCTGTTTTATGTTGCCTTTATTTGTAAAGAAAAGGCTGCGGTTTGTAACTTTAAATCATTTTACCTGCTGAAGCTGCGGGTGGGTGGTGTATGCTGGGGAGGATGGTAAGGTGTGGCTCTAGCCTAAATCATCACCCTGGCAACTAACAACGTGTCTGCCAGGCTAGAGCATGAGTCACGCGAAGAGCTAGCCAGCTGCTGTCTTGTGGTTACCACCAGTAATGGACGCTGATGTCAAGTCCAAGCTCGAATGATTAAAAACCGAGTTTTGATACTTAGGATGGGAAGGGTGGCAAAAAAAAAATTCTCTAGTAAGTATTTGGGGAGTTTCGTGACCGAGTAAAAGGTAAGGTTACACATCACCTTTATGCGTGCGTTTGTTTTGTTTGGACATTTCAGGTGACACGGACAGGTGTTTCAGTGTCCCTTTTCCTTCTGCCAGACCACAGATCAGGAAGAAGTAATTTCCTTTCTTGAACCTGTCATTTGTAATGCCAGTCGCAGCTACTTTTTTGTGTACTAATACTAGTCAAAACAGAATAACTCCTTGCTATGATAGAATAGAGTCAGTAATAGCAGTAATTGAGTCCCTGTAAATAGTCCATGTGTAAATTTCGTTCCAAACTTTGCAGAGATAATCCATAGATAGTCTCAATTAAACAATATCACAGGGATCTGGCATTCACAGACGTTTGAGGTGTAATCTGTTTAAAAGAAAAACGTTTTGTGTATCTCTGTATCTTTGTAGTTCACCTTGTAGATTGAGTAATCAATTACATAGCAAGACTGACCAGATACCATATATTATTTTCGCGTTTTTATTTTTTGTCAATTTAAGATAAGTAGGTCAAGCATGGAAAGGAGCTGTAGTGGCCCAGTGCATTTGTAAAATGAAAACACAATGGGAATGTTGTATATATAGTCCATTAACATGTTTAGCAGGGCTACTACTTGATGGTATGAAAAACATGACAGTTGCAAACCAATAACACCGATTCTTTGTATTTAATATGAAGTAACTCTTTCATCCCTGTACCTTATATAGAATTGCATTAGTTACATACCATCAGTTTTACTGAGTTGCAATTATTCAGCCTAAGGATCACTGGTCTCAGACTGATGTATTGCTTATGTCTGTTAGTATCAGGCTTGATAGTACGCAAAAGAGACCTGGCTTAATGTATTCCTTAGCCACTAATCCTATTTCCCCACAACTCATAAACCAGTCTTACTCCTTCCATGTGCCCTGGTAGAATTTCTCTAGAAAAGGTAGGTCTTCGTGGAAAAAGAGGTTTCAGGACAGTGGTTTTCCTGCTTGTATGTTTAATGAGGTCTATCGCTTATCGCGATCTCTTGGACATGTAGAGAACTGGTCCATATTTATGATCTGACTTGCTGTTACCTCTCAAATCTGAAACACTGTACTCATTAACCAAATGAATTCCTGCTATCAGCAGCTAGCTTGTTTATGTCTTTCGGCGGTTAGGAGTCGCCACAGCGGAACTCTAGTCCGCTAATAATTGGTAGTAGATTTTTACGTGCTGGCTTGCCGGGCCTAACGCGCAACCTTCAATGATGGAACGCCCATTCATGCATGTCGCCACACAGAAGACGCTCTAACTGAGAATCGAACGGGCAACGTCTAACTGTGAGGCGACAACGATACCGCTGCACCACCACCGCAGTGCTATCTGTAGTCAGTACTGTCCTTGTTTTTACTAGGACTGCACCTGTTTGCTAACATTAAAGATACAGGATGATTTACAGGTAAGTATACTTCACCTGTATGAATGTATTTTCACTTTTCACTTAACTTCAGT